>NC_134577.1:81214116-81535366 GCF_050947875.1 Dermacentor variabilis | reverse complement strand
GAAACAGTAACTCGTGCTTTAACATGCACTCCCCAAGGAAAATAATCTAAAGGTAAGATCACAGCTGCAACCGCGTTTAGGTATCGAACTCGGCGAATACAGGTACTTTCAGAAACGGCCAGAAAAGTCTGTGCTCACGGGCGCGCATACAGGCCCCAACAGTGCCCACCATGGCACCAGAGTCGGTCTTCGCCCCGAGCACATTTCGAACAGTTCTTTTCGCTCGCTGAAAGTCACGCTGCCAAATGAGTTCGCCAACCTTGATACTGGTGGTCACTGTCGATCGGCCTAGCAGATGCCCTCCAAGTACGCTAGACATGAAGCATGCTAGACAAGTGCGCTTTCCAAGTATGCTAGGCACGAAATGGTTCGTGTTCTCATATCTGACGCTCCCAGGGGGGGTTCTCGCATGAAGTTCACATTTTGTAAACGTGACAAAAATTCTGAAGAAAAAAAAACTGAAAAAAAAGAAAGATCATAATCCGCTCCTTGACAGCACGCTTCTCACGATTCCAAAGATTCCAACGATGTGGTGAATTTAGGCGTTCAGAGTAGACAGAATTAATCGGCGCCCGAAGCGGATGCGCCGACGTGCGATGCATCGCAGCGACAACTAGCACGCTAAAGTCGGAACATCGCGGGATCGCATTTTTTTTAGGATCGCAATCTGACGGTCGTAATCGCAGTGTGCAGTTTGCGCACTCACTCACCCCGCAGCGGTATCGCGGCCGGGACTCCGGGTCCTTCCGGAGGTCCATGAGGGCCAGGTAGCGGTCTCCGCCTCGGCCGCTCTCCCAGTCGCCCAGGCACAGGAAGCTCACGTCTGCGCGAGACGAGACGAGAAGAGTTGGTCAGCCGTACACAGAGGAGGGAGAGCATTCGGATGGTAAGTTCGGATGTTCTCCGAGACTCGACACTTAAACCAAACTCGGTGTCCAGGTCTTGCGCTACTTGGCACGTGAAATGGGTCCAGTCTCTATAGCTCTACTCGGCCCTTGAATTAACATCGTCTTTCGTGGTACTCGGCACTTGAGTGACACTTGAACGGATCTCAGTATAGTGCTACTAACACTGCATGGACAAACAGGAGATGGCACACGTGTAGACGAATGCTTAGCATGGCTCGAACTGATGGGTGAGTATCCGTAAAGAAAAAGAAGACAGCAGCGCTGGCCCTGCATATCTTTAGGACGGCCGACTTTACAAAGGCGACGTGCATGAGCAAGCTGCCACATTATGGACACCAACAAACATAAGACGAGCATCGCTACCAACTATTTCAGTAGGTTGCGAGTGTGCGAGAGCATATATATATATATATATATATATATATATATATATATATATATATATATATATATATATATATATATATATATATATATATATATATATATATATGCTCCAATTTCCGACAAAGCATCATAAGATAGTTAGTTGGCAGTGGTCCTTATCATCTATATTTGTGTAGGTGTGTCTGTTGGTTCCTGTCGTCCCCGCAGCAATGTTTTACCAACCAGCATAACAAGGAACATTTGCTAGCTGCCACGCTCTCCGAACTGATGTGATCCGCCACGGCCTCATTTCGCTGTGGCTGGAAGCTGGACTCTATGACGCGAGCATAACGGCTGAGCTGTGAACAATCGCCAAAAGGAAGGCAATGATTCTGTTGCGTCCTTGTGCGAATATTCGGAAGCGCACCGTCTCCCCTTCCCCATCCGGAATCAAAATCTTGTATAACCCCATAGAAAAATGACATGTAATTCCCATATCCAATAATTCAACATGAACCTACTCGTGGTCCCATATAAAGACCCTATGTTCCCAAGACACACGGGGCAAATCCAATATGGGCAAGCCCTATATAATCCTATGGGAACACGCGGGTTCTTATATGGGACCCCTATATGTTCATACAGAGATCACGTGGAACTTGCCCCATACGTTCATATGGGAACATACTGGTTTTACCGTGGGACCTCCGTGTGTTCATATGGGGATCATACGAACATGCGGTCTTTTATGTGGGACCCCCATAACGTTCGTATGGGTTTATTGAATGTGGAAACTAAGTGTTCTTTTGTTGCTTTTCTTTTCGATAGGGAACGAGCCCCCCTCCCCGCTGCTCGCCCCCGTCAGGCTGCTCACCGAAGTCGGGGAAGGAGCACTGGCGGAATCGCACGGTGAGTCCGTCGCCCCTGGGACAGTTGCTCAGCTCGGACGAGTAGGGTTCGGCGCAGCGGAACTCCTCGCCGTTGGCGCTGTACTGGAAGCGGTAGCGGCCGTTGATGGGGCAGAACATCTGGTGCAGCGAGGAACCGGCCATCGAGGGCGACGGCGGCTCGCCCAGCAGGCCGTTGGCCTTCAGCTGCTCCTCCTGGTGCTTCCCTGCGAGCGCATATCCGCCGCTTTTACCATCGCGTTCGCCTTCGTCACGTAACCCTTTAATGTATGCGAGAGCCACGAGAGTTTCCTACAAAAAATGTTAATATTTGGGAGAACTCTCGCGCTGCAATGGTTCAGCTGCCGTGGGAACAGCTGCCATGGTGCATTGAAATAAATTTAAGTTGTTGAATTTATCATCCAGAAAGTCATGACGGATGCCTTTGGGAACGGCTCCAGATTTTTTAGCGCTGTAAGTACGCTAGAAAAAAAGTGGACCCATGTCGGCAGAGATCGGTCGACACTCACTGTAGAGGATGATTTCGGTGAACCGCCGCTCCGACACGGCCCGGTCATCGGGACAGGTAGCTCGTGCCGCCTCCTCGTTCGTGTAGCATCGGGCGAGTCCTGTACGCGTAAAAAAAAAAACGCATATGCGGCACACCGTGAGCCAACGTGCGCGAGTCTGACACAATCAGCCTTTTTTTTTTCTTGTGGTTGTATTTGTTTCTTTTTATTTGAATAGTGCTGCGGCCACTCACCTTCCGCGTGAATCTGGATCACGTTCGGGGTCTTGAGCGTCAGGTGGAAGCAACGCATGCAGTCTTCGGCGCCCGTACTGCAAGAAGCGACACGGCAATAACAATGAGCAACGGTCATCTGCTGGCAGGAGACGAAATGATGGGTCTCAGCACTTCGATTGGATAGAGATAGGAACACTTTGTTTGATGCAGAGGGGTCGACATCGACGTGAGGTAAAAGTCCTCTAGATCCTAGAGTTTCTTGAGAACTTCTAGAGGGCAAAGTGACGTTGTGCTGCTATTATGTGTAACAGCAATTCTAGGTATATGCTAGGGAATGACGGCTAGCGGGGCTGTCATTTTTCTCAGAGAGCTGGTGTGCTATCCTCACACACTGACAAATTCAGCCATGTTGGGGTTTTGAGCCAATCGGAGAGGCTGTAGCAGCCCTGTGAGCCAATCAGAGCTGACAAGATGGCGAACTGGACTATACTTGGAGGAATTTGACAGCATATGAATAACACCTCCAAAACGTGTTTTGCTAAGAGCGTTCCATCTGTCGCAGTAGATAATATCTGCTAAATCTGAGTAAAATAAATACCGTTATTTTTTGTTATTAATATGCTGTGTTGTGCTGTTATAATAAACGGAGCCGGCGGGCCGACACTCCGAGCGCACTGTGCGTAAGTTCCAATCGTGCGTTTTCGTCATCTTTGCTAACTTGTTACTTTTTATGTGAGTGAACAATACTGCAATATGTATCGCGAGTGAAAAAGCACCTTTTGTGATCCTGTTCTTCTTCTTTTTTTAATTTCCCGTCGGGTACGGTGGACCGCGTCTCGAGGCACATGTGTATATGGTTAGGTTATAGTACAGGTGTCGCATGTGTACCTGTCCTTCAGGATGACGTGGTGTCCCCGACGCCGATGGCAGCGGCCCCAAGGCGGTATGGCGTCCACCTCGACGGTAATCTCCGAGTAGGAGACCACCGAGCCACCGTACGCCTGTGTCGCTTGCGTCTGCATCAAGAACGTTCCGTGAAGCTCGACGGGGAAGTAGCACACCGCGGAGCCTGCGAGGAGGAGAGATCGACGGAACAGGTTAGAGAGAAAAAAAAAGGTCTTGTCGTCGTTGCAACTGCTTATGCTTTATATATATATATATATATATATATATATATATATATATATATATATATATATATTGTGTGCTCGCAGGCTGATACGATGGATCATTCCCTCCTCTATTAGCCAAGCGATACATATCGAACAGAGGTCAGCACAAACAAGAAATGTTAAAATAAATGGGAATAAATATCGGAACACGCTCACGCATAGTGTATAGGAAGTTCAGTTATGGCATTGTGTGTACACCACAACACATAATTTTTGCATGGTAAGTAATGATAGTTTATAAGAAAAAAGTGAAATATAATTAAAATTAAAGTCCAGTCAATGACAGCTCCCATCCAGTTTAAGTAAGCGCAGTCTACCATAGAAGGTACAACCCCAAAGCGTTCCTTCCCCTCTGGATCTTTCAAGGCCGAGTACCTGAATTGAAGAGTCCGCAGGTATCAAAGTCCTACTGGTTGTCAAAGTTTACCCGGAGTCTTCCCAATAGGAAGACTCCGTCTTCACTAGTCTTCCCTTTAGTCTTCCCTTTAGCCAGTAGTCTTCCCTTTTAGCCTGGGTGACGTTTAGGATGTCCAACCCAATCAAGTGTTGCAGGCGTTTACCTGGCCACTGAAATGCCTCCTCACCTACCGTAATCGTTGAAAGGAGCAAAATTATTTTCCCCTTCGTGAAACGTCCTCCAATATGTGGATTGCCGCAGAAATGACTTGCTTATCAAATAACTGTTCTCTTCTCAATGTATGAGTTCTTGCAACCTACTCGTTATGCGTGTTCTCAGCTTCTATTAACTTGTATAATAGCAGGTAAAGATAGCAGGGGTCAGGTAAAGTGATCGGCCTTGGAAAACTCGAAGCTTCGCCTTTCCCAGCTCGTGATGGTTGAACTAAAGAAAGAAAAAAAAGTATAGGGGCGCGCGTCTTATGGACTGGGCGGCAAACAAAAGCGTGCAGGTGTGCTCTGCTGCAACGTGCGCTCCCAAATATGAAGCACGCTGAACAGCATTCATGCGACCCAGCTGCTGCCGACCGTGCGGTGCCTCCCGTTATCGTCTGCTCATCGTCTGCTTGTCGTCTGCCGCCATTCGTCTGCAGGTGTGCTATTCTGCGCCGCTGGTGTGAGCGCTTTGAACCTCCGCGACCTGCCGTCCTACCGAGGTGCTAAAAGAGTTCGGCGCAAAAGTTTGCACGTGACGCGAGCCCTTGTTGGTGGAACACGTGACCCCCACGTGACCCCCCCCCCCCCCCTCCAGTACAATGAAGTCGCGACTGAAAGAGAAAAGGACGTACGAAGATGCAGAGAGCGAAAATTGACGTATCTATATTTTAAAGGGACCGTATACTAAGCTGTATTAGTTGAGCACCTACAATAAAAAAAAGCGGTCTTTCTTTTTTCTCTGTTTTTAGCTCTCAGAGGAGGTTTCGTAAGCTAGAGAATTTGCAGAAGCAAAGGACTGGTGGCGACGCCTCGTTGACATTCCCACACCGGCTCGTCATGACTTCACGGAGTTTGACAGCGTTTACTTGTTTACTTGCGTCTATAATTAATCGTATGTCGGTAAATAAGGACTACGTTTGCATTCCGAAGGAACCAGAAGCCTTAACCTAGTAAGTTTTAGAAAATGCGATTTATTCAGAGGAAGTTGGAAATGTTGGTAACTGCTGTGTCACCGGCAACTCCACGAACAATTTATTGTCAAATAAGCAAAGGATGATAGCATGAGGCGATAGAACTATTTTCTGCCTCAAAGCGGCCCAAGTACGACAAAGTATTTAGAAGCCGGTGACGCACGTCCTCTTGACGCGTAGGGGATAAAATTTCGGCGTACATAATTGAAGAATATGGAAGTTCGGCTTTAATTTTCTTTAATAATCAGCCGTTTTCCGCTGAAGGAATGAAAACAGAGTTTTCAAAGAATAAATCTGGGTTAGTGTTCACTAGAAGGCGTCACGAGCGGCAACGCGTTTGCGTGCTACCCACCAATCAATAAATGAACGACATCGTCTCCATTCGAACAGCGGCCGGTTTGCTTCGGCCAAGCTTAGCGCCGCTCCGGGGCTAACAGCAGCCAAAGATGCCGGTTTAAGCTGGTCGGTTACGTCCGGTTAGGTTTCGTGCTGGAAACGGCTCAAAATGCAGGGGCGGGTGAGCAGACGACGCAAGCACTTTGTCGTCTGCTTTTAAATCTGGCGCAGCAGACGGTGTCTTCCAAGCAACCATGCAACGCCCGAACGCCCGGAGCATGTGTACACTCGCCGCTTTATATATATATATATATATATATATATATATAGACACACACACACACACACACACACACACACACACGCACACACACACACACACACACACACACACACACACACACACACACACACACACACACACACACACACACACACACACACACACACACACACACACACACACACACACACACACACGCACGCACACACACACGAACACGTGCTTCAACTTGCTTCACGTGCTTCGACAGTATAGGGTGCCTCAATGCGCTCCGTCTGGGAGAAAAAGGCACCCTTGCTGACAGCACCACACCCTCCCTTGTCACGTAGCGGCATTCAGATTCAGTTTAGTTCACCAAGGGCCGAGCTAGAGCACAATAGCCAGCGTGCGTACTCCATGGCGAGTTATAGTTGTTGTTCGTGTTGGGTGCAGGTAAACAGTGCAAGTTCCCATTCCATGAACCTTCCTCCACTCTGCGTGCTCCCACCATAGTCAGTGTGTTTCCTTACTTCGAGTTGTCGATCAGTTAGCCCTCGCTCTGCTATCTGCAAGCCTCCCGATTAGCTCGGACGGTAGGGCGACCGGCCCGGAACGGCGTTGGTCCCAGGTTCGATCCAAGGACCAGTATACGAATGTTTCTTAAACCGCGAAACTTCCCGAGAACCCCGTATTGGGCTCCCTTTGCAGGCTCGGCGGTATATACAGTCGGGCGGACGGCAGTTTTTTTCCCTGCATGAACTTTCGTCCACGTCTCTCGCGTGCTTCCGCAGAATGGATTTTCCGTGAACAGCGCAATGAGCGACCGCGCGTACAAGAACATCAAAGCAGGCACCCCAGCGCGGTCTTCGAAAAAAAACGAAAGCTGCTGCGCCGACCCAGACATCCGTAGACTGCCTGTTTCGCTTGCGCGGCCGCGTCCACGTGCGTGTCTGCACTCGCGTTCGACGCGCTTCCATCCAGCGTACGCTCCAAGGCTCGGGCAAAACCGCAGCCCGGTTCCCATGCGAGCCGCTACGCGGCGTATATACACGAGAGCGGGGGCGGCCGTTCGGCCCTCTTCCTACGCGAATTAGCGCGGCCCCGAAGTGCTTGGCTGCGCACGGGCGACTGCTGCCCGTGCTCGCGGGACAATGCCGGCCATCTACCTAGGCGGCGGCCGGCCGAGCTCACGCGCGAGGCTCTCGGAGCATGCTCGCGTGTGAGCGCGCGCGCGCTGCTCGAACGTGCGTTTACAGGAAAGCCCTCGCAATGGTTGCTCCCCCTCCCCCCCTCCCAGAGTTACCACCTCCCTCGTGCACCATGTTTTGCCGTGTGTGCACGTCCCCCCCCCTCCTCCCTCCTTTCCGGAATATAATGACTGCATTAAGTGGGAGACAAAGGAAATTGGCCGCCGGCGCCGTTTCTCCAAAGCGAGCTCGCGGGGGTGGGGGGTTGCGGGTGGGGTGGTGCGTGGGCGTATAGCATCGTCTGTGGAGGTGGATGCTTGGCCGCGTCGTTCACTTTCTTCGCGCCTTTTAAGTTGCGCAATTAGGCTCAACTTGCACGTCGCCCCCGCCCCCTCCATCCGCATCGCTTTGTATATACACTGTCGGCATTTTTTTTCGTAAAGCCTTGTCCGAACGATCACTCCAATAGCAGTGTTGCACGCCTAACCATATTCGCTCTCGGGATGATCGGTGGAAAGAGTCTAAATATAACGTATTTTTCCGATATCTTCCGTCTTTCTGTTTCGACCACGCATCGTTTGCGTTTCGCTTATCAGCCGAACCGAGGCCAGAAAAAGTGACAGAAGTGCAGGCAGTGCAGTAGATAGCGAGCGCCAATCCGTGTAACTGCCGCGCCTTTCTTTCGGTGCCACCATTTGTTACGCCGTATGGTATATATGCTACACGAACGAGGAAGCGTACAGAGCGGCCAAAGCCCGATGGAGACAGATCACGCACGGCTCGGCTCGTCTTGTCTTCATCAGTTCACCGACGCGAAGAGATGGCCGTCAATTTCAAGCAGGCAGACCGTATTACTCAGCGAAACGTCAACGACGCGAGTAATTGAGGGCCGTCTCGCCGGGCAATCTTCTCGCCGTGCCTGCGTCCTCGTCACCGACGCGGTAGTACACGTCTTCATCTAGCGAGCAGAGCTCCTTGTCGGGAACTGTGGGGGAAAACCTCTGGAGTGTATGTTTCCCTCGTAATATATGCGACGGTTGAACAATGCGATGAGCCGCGCAGGTACGTGATGGCTGGAGGAGTGGACGTGGAAGTTGTGCGTGTGCTATATTAAAGATGAAGGTGTGGCATCTCAACTACGGAACGTCTCTTGTTTCTGACATTGCCAATGGAGACCGGGCGAGACCCAACTTACTAGAAAGAAAGAAAGAAAGAGAAAGAAAGAAAGTGGCATTACGGCTTGCTTTCGAGCAAGCTAGGCTCAAGTTTGTTCTGCAAGCGCGTATTCACAGGAAGCTCCTACGCAAGATTTGTTCGTTAGAGAAAATTTAATCCAGTCCTGATGCTATAGACGTTTATTGGGGAAGGCGCGCAGCCAATGGCAAATACCACTTACGGACGAAATACTTTGAGAGTTCCGCCTCTGGTTCTTAATATCGGTTAATAATAATAAAAAAAAAAAGTCGCGCTGCGCTGACTTCGGTAAAGAGAATATCACTTTGCGATGACCGCCATCTTAGTAACATGTATACGGAGCTCATCTTCCGTGCGCGAAAACAGCTCTGTATACGTGGGAGCACAAAAGTTCCGAAAAAATCACAACGGCAGGAATTGCCTCCTCCTTCGACGTTTTTGTATTAGTAGTATTACTTCAAACGGGGTTTACCGTTGCAAGGCAACTAGCAAGTTATGAGCCTGTTAGAGACGCCATACTGGAAAGGTTATTAACGTGGTTTACCACCATTCGGGATCATTTAATGTCAACCCAAGACGCAATAAATTACACGCGTTTTTGCATACCTCCTCTGTACGAAAAGCAGCCGTGTCGAACCCGCGACCTCGTGATCCGACTACGGTACGCTGCAGGCACTGAACATAGCGACGCGTATTTTGCGTTGCTTCTTAGCAGTGCACCCTTCTCTGCAAGGTGTCGAGAGGCGCTCTCACGGAATATTTCTCTCTCTCTCGCGCCGTCTTGGACATCTCCACCATCTGCGCGAGCTGGCAGCAGTATTTCCCGTCGCGTTTCAAGAATGAAAAGCAGTATAGTCAACTTCGCGCAGGCGCAGAGTGCCGAGTTTAACCGTGAGAATATAAGCCGTTGTCCTTTCTTCGCTCCCTGAGAAACGCTCCTCTTCCCCCCCCCCCCCCTCCCCCACCCGTCCGATACACCACACCGCTAGCACACTCGCTAGCCATTCTCTCGCTGGTCGCAGTGAAAGCAGAGATCCTTAACGGCGACCACTTCATTTTTTTTTCTGGGTCAGGCTACGAGATAAACTCTTCCTGCCGACGTGCCTTCCGAATCCCGCTGGCCACTGTCGCCTTCAGCCGCCGTCTTCTGTGCGGTCAACGGCGGGGACACTTTTCGCGAATTAAGCTTGGCGCGCACTAACACACTAACACACACACACACACACAC
This sequence comes from Dermacentor variabilis, assembly GCF_050947875.1. NCBI lineage: Eukaryota > Metazoa > Arthropoda > Arachnida > Ixodida > Ixodidae > Dermacentor > Dermacentor variabilis. The sequence goes on along the minus strand of NC_134577.1, from coordinate 81,525,498 downwards.
ACACACACACACACACACACACACACACACACACACACACACACACACACACACACACACACACACACACACACACATGCGGGCAAACCAGTGACACAGACTCGCGCACACATACACGCACGAACCGAGCAGACGACAGAACCGCGCACAGAGATGGCGTCCCCTCAGAAACGCGTCCGCGCTCAGTGTGTCCACACTCTCTCGCCGCGGTGGCGGCCCAAGAAAAGACCATCGGGTGTACGTATTCGCATCCCTTTGTGTACGACTCTGGCCCCCTTTTCGGGTCTCGCCGCAGCCTGCGCGGCCAGAGAAGCGTTGCGCGCACGGGAGCACTTCGAGCCGAGGCCGAAACGGCGCCGCTATCTTTGGCCGCGGCTTTTCTGTGCGGGCCCATCGGCTTTGACCGCGCTGCTGGGGGACCAAGCGGAGGCACGGCTATCGCCTCCTCGCCCGCCTCCTCTCTCATTAGTGCGCTCTGTCCGGCGCAGAATAGCGGCCAACGGAGGGCGAGAGAGCTGACCGCTCGTTACGGCACTTTTGTTGCCGCGTACGCATTCGCCATAAAGCACCCTGTGGGCCTCGCTCCCTTACGCACTGTCTATACAGTGTACGTGCGCGCACTCGGACGTGCCCGCGAATACAGGGCCCGCTTTGTTTTTTCGTCGCTGGATCGCCGCCCCCGACCGAAAGGGAGAGGGGTAGACCCCTGGCGTTGTCCTTTCTAGAGATGCATTTGCAGCATGTCTGAGGTCGAAAAGCCAGGGTGAGTGACGGCCTGAGGACGTCGAAACCCGCACCCGTAGTGTTTGCCACTGCACTTTTGAAGTAGGGTTAGATATTTGGGGTCCAGGCCCGTGCTCTTGTCCTTTGCACCCTACTCGGGGTAAGCGAAACTGCCTCGGTAGCCCACTGTATAGGCTGTAGCATTGTGCTGCTCAGCTCGAGGTGGCGGGTTCAATGCCGACCGCAATCCGATGCTGGCAATAGTATACGCAAAACGTTCGCGTACCGTTCGCGTATCAAAGAACCGTGGGAGGTCAAAATCATTTCGGACCCCCTCCCTCTGAAGCGCGGTTCTGGCACGTAAAACCCCAGAAGTTAAGGTAAGCGCCTATCCTGTGTGTACTCCCCAATTCCCGTGTCTTTCGTCCCGTTCGCGCTGTTTCAAATATGAACGTTAGCCAACCTCGCCCGACTGTCCACTTCGTTAAAGCGTCTGATCGCCGAATAATAACTTGTTGACGGCAAATGTTGCTAATTACGCGAGCTCCGGTTTTCGACTTCGAAGACGGCCTTGGTAACGGCAATCACGGCGATGCACAGTACACCGGATGTGACACGATGTCAGCAGCCGCAGCCCATCGATCAAATGATGCAGGAAAGACGTTTCAGTGCCTTTCTATTGCAGTATACAACACACACATACGTACGTATACATACAGCACATTTCGATCTACCTGTATGTAATAGCACCTGAGTGAACTGGCGTGCATCGTAGAAGAATAAAACGATAGGAAGCCGCCAGTAACGACCCAAGAAAAATGGCCCGCAGGGTCGTTCTTGGTCGCCAAGTGCCGCTTTCGCCATGCGATCTCTCGCAGACCACTGCGCCGTCGTACCCCTCGCCCCCTCCCCCCTTCCACTCCCCTACGGGACCATTCATGCATGTCGCTGCCACAAACAGCACGTGACAAAAAAAAAAAAAAAACCCCACCAGCTGTCCTCGAAACGACCTGCCGCTCGCGCAGGTTGTTCCCGCACCTAGGGAAATTCCGGTATGCACTCTACTTCTCCCCACGAATCGCCCGACGATCGCAGCTCGCTCCCCATCGTCTCTCTCTCTCTCTCTCTCTCTCTCTCTCTCTCTCTCACATGCATACACGCGCGCACGGTTCCACCACAGTTCCAGCACCAACTTCCACGACGACTTCGGCCTGCTATAGTATTGGGTGGAAGATTTTCCTGAATGAAAACGGCCGGCTGCACGGGCTCCCGTCCTCACGTGGGCTTTATTCGTCCTCGTGAATGAACGCACCGAGTACGCCGGACGAGGGGGCAAGGGGGGGGGGGGGGCGGGTTCCACCACGGGAACAGCAGCTGTCTCCGTATCATCCACTTTCAGCTGTGCGCGTAAACGGACGCACGCACAGCCCAACGGCTCTGGGTACAGAGAAGGGGGGGGGGGACGGGGGGGGGGGGACGGACGCCGGCACCCATCCGTACATACAACGCGTATGTTTTTCGCCGAACGAGAGCCCATCGGCCGGCAGGTTCGAATATCCAAGGGGGAGTGCCCCTATATGAGGGCGCACTTTCTTTCTTTTTTCTTTCTTTTCTTTATATATATATATATTTTTTTTACGTGCGCTAGTTTTGCGGCAGAAGTTGGAGGAACGTAAGGCCCCGCTCCCGGCTGGCTCCCTTCTATGTATAGCATTACTCGGGGACTTTCTTTAAAGCTACAGCCGGTCATTCTCTTTCTTGCTTTTTTTTTTTTAATGTTTACACGTCGATTGCTATACGTACATGCTTTTCGTAAAAAAAAATAAAGTTGGATTTCTTGTTTATATTGAGCCTCGCCGGCGGGTTGGCAACATAAACCCGGGGGAAGCGAGAATTATCCGCCCAGAGCAGCGATAAGTGAAATCGTAGATCGACCCGCCGGGCCCAGTGAGGTTCTCTCGAGTCCTGCGGTAGAAAGGGGAGGTTGACGGAAGAAACGTGGTTGGTCGCCGCACTCCCTGTGAGCCGACGCACGGGAACGGCCCGATTCCGGGATTCCCATGGAAGAAAAAGAAAGGAGGCGGAATTTCCCGTCTCCCGGAGAACTAAGTGGCCGAAGGAAAGGAAAACAACACAACCCCCTCCCCCCCCCTCCCCTGATCAACCCCCCCCCCCTTCCTGTCTCTGCGGGTTTCGTATACCCAGTTTCGTACATGCATAACAAGCGACCATACGCAGGCTAGAGAGACTTCGCTGACTGGCTCGCATTCGCGACCGATAAACAGTGTGGTTCACGTATTAAACGGTATACATAGCGACAAGGATAAATGAAAGGCAGGCAGGTTGACCAGGACTGAGCTCGGTTGGCTACCCTGCGCTGGTGTAACGGGAGGGAAAGATTATGAGGAGGGAAAGTCCAGCGTTGATATCGCCGACGTAGCGAAACTTCTCTGCTCCCTGTCACAGACGGTTATTGTTCAGTCCTGTGTAGCCTTCAGAAGTCGCAGAACAGATATAGGTGCGCCGTATGCATCATGTAAGTCGGTGTAAGATTAAATGCATACACTAAGCGAGAGCTCGAAATAAGGTTGAAAAAAAAAACTGATAAATTATTCTTTTAGAACTCTATTTAGGGTAATCTTGGGGTAATCTAGGTTGGTTTTCTCGCGAAAAACCCCAGCGCGGGTACGCCGGAGTGATATTACGAATTTCAAAGCATGTTTTTCTTTCTTTCTTCGGGTGATATTAGCCTTTGTAGCTTCAAGTTTACCAAGTTCAGCGTTTGGGTCTTTTTAGAATACAATGTGGTCGTCTCCCCCCTTGAAGGATAATATTAAAAAAAAAATTCAGAATGCTCAGCAGACGCCGTCAAGATTCACAACCTCACGGCGAGCTATAGTGTGGGAAGGAACTCGGAGTCAGCGCCACCGCCGGTTTTTATCGGTATCGCGTCTTTTCTAGCTAAGCACTAGCAAAAAAAGTAACCGAAGACTGACCTTCATTTCTTTTTAATGCTAGGAAAGGAGCATTTGTTTTTTCCTCCATCAAAAGAATGAAAATGGACAAGCAGAGCCTGCTCTTGGGCTAGTCGGTTCACGCTTAAAGCAACAATCCTAGCATTACCACGACTGACAGATACAATAAAGGTAACAGGACGATTGCTACTACGGTACACTGTAATGCTACACTCGTTACGTTTGCTTTTTCTAAGCTGCCGCAGTAAGTGAAGCGCTCATCCCCGTCACCTTTCTCGCGTTCGACGCCATTGTTGGCGCTACAGTTATTTAAATGGAAATGGAATTTTTCGAGCAACAACATTTTCGAATAACATCTGTAGCATAAACTAGTTTATAGTTGCTTTATATAGCGTCCCTTTAAAGGCGACTCTGTCTGGGAGTAGTAATAGAAAAAAAATGAAAGAAAGAAACGTCAGCTTCGAGGCGCATACGATACGTGGTCGAGGTCTCGCACTTGCTTGCCACGCTCCCGCCTTCCTCTTTCCTGAACCACCTGAGCGGGGCTGCGTGAACACCGCTCGCAGGGGGGAGGGGAAGGGGGAGGTACAAAGTGGGACGCCGTTTCCTGTCTTTTGGGGCAAAAAGACCCGGGTCGAGGAGTGCGCGGGGAGGCAGCCCGTGGTCCGGCCCGTGAACAGGCCTTGTTCCACCGACCGGAAGTGGAGGGGGAAAAAAAGCGAAATTCCTGGACTCTGGCGTCGCGCGCTCCCACGACCGCGTAGAGCGCGGCGAGGGCTCGAGGGGGTCTCGGTGGCCCTGAACTTCGGCACCCGACCCGATGACCCTTCTCATGTTGTGCAAGGCTCTTGGTTCATGCTGTAGCAGCGCAGAATCATATGGAACGCGAATATGAATGAATGAATGAATGAATGAATGAATGAATGAATGAATGAATGAATGAATGAATGAATGAATGAATGAATGAATGGTACATGGGGTTTAGCGATCCAAAGCAACCCTGGAGCTATGAGAGCAGCCAACGAATGAATGAACGAATGGGTAGAGAAAGACACCAGAAGCGCTATTCTACAAAGGAAGTTTACTTACAGGGACGCCAAATAGAAACACTATATCTGTTCATATGGACTATAAAGTGTACTCTCCGAAAACTCTATTGGGAACTCTATTTTCGTTTATTTACGAATAACAGGTTGATTACTAGAAGAAAAGGTCAAGGTAAATTACATGATGTAAGATAACGAAATTATTTTTCGTGCTTGCTGACTGCGTTGCCCGCTTATTTATTTGATCAAATTACTTATTATCCAACGAACTTCGCTAAGGAAAGCACCCGACTCCAGTGACTCTGATTCTCCTAAGTGAGTTAATGTAAGCATGCAGTAAAGTTATACTGGAGATGTTTTAAGCTCTACACACGCCTTCACCCCCTCCTGCCCCCCCCCCCCCTTCGCTTCTTCTTTGTTTACTTTGCGAGCCTACGTTACATCCGATGCGATTCTCCGCTGTAACCGAGCGGAATTCCTTGCTGCGCTCCACACCTACTGCTCGATCCACACAATTACGGCGGAAAAATGATTTTCACCTAAATATTCACGTAGCTAATTCTGGAAATTTTCTGACGGCAAAGGAGCATCGATAGAACAAAGAGTGCTCTCCTGGCGCCAAGCGGCCGCGTGGTGTGTAGTCGTTAGAGCGCTCGTCTCGAAACTTTGTGATCATTGGTTCGAACCGCGGCCGAGTGTGCGTTGTCTCGAACACCTTTCTCACGCCCAGACGTGTCGGATCTGAGCTACAGCATGACGAGCGAAGCATGGTCAGCTTACATTCCCCAGCTCGCAATTTCTGTAACAAGGGTGGAGGGGGGGGGGCTCAATTCTTAGGCTATCTTAATCATGTTGGCCTCTGGAGTGAGGACGACATTGTGAACTGATATTGCTATTTTGACTTCCGACACGGAGGTAGCTGGCAAAAAAAAACAAAAAAAAAATCTGCAGCTGACTTGAAGAGTGAGAAACTCTCGTCTTCCACCCCGCAAGTGGCAAGCAGCTTGCAGGAAGAGGACTCGACTTCGCAGCGCTATACGTGGTGCGACCTGAGGCGAACCTGCGTCGTGGCGGATGGATCCCGCAGTATATACGCGGGCCACTACTATACGTAAGTCGTTACACACGAGCTTGCAAAACCAACCTGCCCTCCGCGTGGCGAACGCCTCGGCGTCGGGGCAACCGTGCGAAGAGCAGGAAGCATGAATGGCTCTGACAGGTGGAAGGAGCCGGCGGGAGAGTGTCTGTCTGTCTGCGAGCGTGTTTTCCCATTTAAAGGGCCCGCACCCCTCCGGAAATTGGGAAACGGAAAAACATACAAGCAACCGTTGTGCGCGCGTGTGTGTGTGTGCGCGCGGCCAAGGCAGCCTGAGAAGAGATCGAAGGAGGAGTCCTCTGCCGCTGGGAGGAAAGCCGGCCGGGGAGTTGGAAGCGCAGAAGGGGGGAGTTATCCGCCGCCCCGTCCCGGTGGTGTTTGGCACGATGAAAAGACGACGCGCAGCTTTTTTTTTTCGCCGTGCCGTACATGTACAGCCGGAAAAGTGTGAAAGAGCGGAAGGCACGATGGTGGTGGCAGGTTTCCCACGCACCGCGTACATACGGCGCTTGGGCAGTGCGTGTCTGTACGTACAGTCGGCCGCAAAAGTTCGTGCCACGAGATTTTCGCTGGCGTCCTTTTCTGGCTCACGCATGCGGCCTCTTCCAATTAAGAGGCTACGGAGAGCGGCCGTATAGCAGTTTACTGTGGCACGCAGTGCTTACATTTGTGCCGGATTAAGACAACCGCACGGTAAGTGCGCTGTGAGTGCTTTGATATAGTGGAGGCGTAACTTACGAATACAGCACAACTCACTATCCGTCTTCAGCTTCAATTCCTTTAAAACTACAAGCGGAACCGTGCTATACACGGGGTGGCGGCGGGCTGTCACCGAGAAATGACAGGCATAGCGCTTGTTTCACACTTGTCGGCTCAACCTACAGGGGGTGGTGTTTCCGTAGGTCAGTTGCGACAATGGTCAGGAAACTGCGCTTTCGAGAAAAGAAGAAAAAAATGGACGAAAAAAGAAGTGTCTCTGCGCACCAGACGTACGCGCTGGACCTTGCCGTTCGCTCGCATCTGAGTTCCCGCGTTTGCTGCGCTGAAACGCCGAACGGGAACCGAAATTGCCGCGAACGTTGCGATTTTGAAAGCACCGACGACAGCGCATTCTGCGTCCATGGGCGCGCACTTTCGTCGACGACGGGGGAACTGAGTGTTTTTTTTTTCTTTTCTTTTTTTTACGGAGAAGCCATGACACGGACGGCCCAATTTCTGCTCCCGCTTCGGTGCATGCAACGCGAGAACGTTCTTATTTCACTTCGCAACCAGACGAAATTTGCGTGATTCTCCGTTGTCACGTGCGTGCTGTGCTAGCCAGTGCTTGCCGGAAAAGCCGGTGCTACAGTTGCGCGCTGAGCCGAATCCGGGAAACCTGCCTGCGACACCGACCAACCTCGGCGCCCAACAAAGGCCGTCGCGGATCGGAGATTTTGAAACAAGTACATCATAAAAAAAAATCAAGCGGGGAATTTTGCAGGCAGCTCGGCTGGGCAAAGAAAGAAGACAACAATACCAGTAAAAAATAAAAATAAAGAAAACATCTACGCGACAAGCCTTGCGTCGTGACCTTGCCCCAAGCTCCGTCTTCCCAGCCGGCGAATACAGGAGGCAAGCCCTCAAAAGCAGGCTCGGGAGGAAACAGCGAGTCGAGGCAAGCAAAGACACCAACGCACGCCCGAGTTTTGAACCGCCAGGAGACGACAGCAAACGCAAAAATTCGAAAACGGTATAAGGTGCGGTCGCCGCTTAGGGCACGTCTATGGGCGCGGGGAGCTCAAGCCTGGTGCGTACGCGCAGCAGACGGCATGAATGAACACGTCTGCTACGAGAGAAGGCGGGTGGAAGCAGAAGGGGTGGGCACGAAGCAGACGACAAAGGGAGCTCAAAAAATAAATATAATGACACACATACGGACCGGAAGAATAGCAAGAAATAAATAAGGAAGGAAAGCCATAGCTCGGCAAAAGTATAGTGTAAAACACAGCCGTAGAGTGCGGATAGACGGCGGAACAGTGGTGGGTGTTAAAAAGGAAAGAAGTTGAGAAGCGAAAACAACTAAACGACACCAACGGTAGCAGACGAAACACAGACAAACACGAAAGTGTGCGCGGCCAGGCACTAAATAACAGTAGAGCTGCCGAGGACGGAGGTGAATCAAAAGAGCAGAGATGGAGCAACGGGAGCGAGCAAATCCGCGTTTCCGGTTCCGCCGCAAGGGGAGCAACGTACGGACCGGAAGTGTCTTTGAAGAAAGGCGGGGGAGGGCCCGGCGAGGGGCCCGTTTTTCAAGGCTGCCGGCAACACGGTTATGTAGCGTAGCCAGCACGACGTCCGTCACATGTTATCTTTTACGTCTGCTTCGCTCTGCGTCGTCTGTTCACAGACGCCTCCTGTCTTCACCCTCGTACAGGTGGAAGTGCGTGTTCTCATTTGTTGTACGTACTATCCTCCGAACTTGTCGAAGCAGCGACTTGGCGCCATCAGTATCTGATACGACTGATACGCGTACACATGTATGCTCGATAGTTATCGTTGGTTGATGATGACTGTTTCACCATTCGAACAAGCCAACACGACCACAAGCCCACTGCGGGGGATAGGCCAAGAACCATGTGGCATATACAACGAAAATACTATAAAGGAAAATATGGAAGAAAGCGATCATAAATCACGTAATGTAATCTATTTTACGGTACTCAACCTTGCGTAAACAAGAAGAAAGAAGAACTTTAAAACTATCAATTAAGGTGATGCGAACTATTGAGGTTAAGGGAATTACACGGATTTCGAATTCATTTCGGCCGTGATGGTAGGCCCCTGATCTCATTGTTTTATTTCACACGCATTCGTTGGCCCTCTGTGCAGTACAGCGCAGTGAGTCATGATCCATCGTCACCCGCTTTAATGAGTCTACGAGTACGGCTAGCGAACTAGGAACCGAGACATCCTAAGGAAACCCGAAGTTATTGCTGGCCGTACTTGTAGAACCGCGAACCAGCTAGCCCATGTTCAAATTCTCTTAACCGCACAGAGTTCCTGCGCACGCCATTTGTAAATAATTGAACACTAGTGGTTTCGGTTATTTATTCAAGTGGAACCAATCAACTAGAAGCCAGCCTACTCTTGAAAGTTCGCAAAATCCCTCTCTCCTACTGAACAGCACCTTCGACTGTCAATTCTGGTGAAACGACGCTATAGAAGAAATGAATTAAGAAGGAACGAAACTCTATTGCAAATCTTAAAGAAAGAACGACAATAGTAAAAGAAAGGAAACCAGACATTCTTTTATTTTCTATCCATATAAAATCCAGCATTCACCGAACATAATTCACGGCGGAACTGATAAACAAAGGCTGAAGAAGAAGAATTTGCCGTCTGCTTCGGACGCGTTCGGTGACCCGCGAACCGACCGCGCTCCGTGGTCGGTCAATTCCGCCGAGCGAGCAAAACGACGCGAGAAAGCGACAACCCTCCCCGTTTTCTTCTTCCACGGCGAAACAAGAGAAAGAAAGAAAGAAAGAAAGAAAGAAAGAAAGAAAAACAAAACCTTTTATCCTCCATTTCTCGTCATTTCAATCCTCGTCGGAGGAACGTCTCGAGCACGAAGTGTTCGCGCGTGTGTGTGTGTGTGTGCGAGCGTGTGCGAGTGTGTGTGTGTGTGTGTGTGTGTGTGTGTGTGTGTGTGTGTGTGTGTGTGTGTGTGTGTGTGTGTGTGTGTGTGTGTGTGTGTGTGTGTGTGTGTGTGTGTGTGTGTGTGGACGCGCGCGTGTGTGTGCGTACGCTGAAGAGAATCTGGCTCGTAGGGCGACGACGCGAGGAGGGTCCGGTATCACGACGACGTCGCTCTCGGCGAATCCATTCCTAACGGCGACGACGTCAAACAAAAGCACGGCGCGTGCGAAGGCGGCTCACATCACAGGAGAGGGCGGGCGGCGGAGGTCATGAATGGTTCGCGAGGCGGCCGCCCGGCGGTGCTGGACCATTTGCGCATTCGCGGCACACGTATATATGCGCGGTTTCTTGGCGAGCCCGAGCGCCTCGCATTACCCGGCGGGTTGTTTGGTCGCGTTGTGCGCTGCGAGTGTACTGTATACGTATAAGTACTACACGCGACCCACACCTTTAACTCTTGGCGGTGCTGTTTTTTCTGTTTCTCTTTCTCTGTATAAACATTTTTCTCTCCTTTTGAAATTCTGATTAGCTCTCAGAGCTGCACACACACACACACACCTTATAGCCGACGATGCAGAACGACCTATGTGCAAGTTCTTTTTTTTTTCTTTTTTTTATGTGGGTTGTGTCATTGAGCTCTGGTGGACCCTTCTTTTATCTTTCTCGTCTCTTTCTTTTTTTTTCTAAAGGAATTCTGACCCGCCACACAACATCTTTACTTTTGCTCTACATAAATTGATTTTAAGCGTGAATCTTTACGAAGTTGATCTGTCACTGTAACGCTCTACCGTGCATGTGTAAATTAATAGTCGGTGGCTCCGGTTACGTTTATGCGGCGGCTTTCGTCGACCCAGCGTTGTCTCGTTCTTCGTAGAAGCTCGACACCTGACCACAAGGCGACGTCGACAGTTGCCGAGATGGCTCTCAACAGTATAAGGCCTATTTATCTCTCAGGATCCAGCTCTGATCGTGAGCTGCCCTCTTTCCACTTCTCTCTTTTCTTGCACTGGCGTATAAACAGGTGCACTGAAGGTTATTTCGCATATGCATAGGTGAGTCCCCTACGGCTTGCTCCTTCCTCATGTACGCCTAATTGTGCAAGTCCGCCTTACGGTATAGTTGTGTAGGACGTTGTGGAAGCGAATGTATTGATGTGTCGAATTTGTTATTTGAGGTTCTATTTACATTTTAGTCACGCTTTCGAAACCAGACGCAAGCACCCCGTTATATAACAACTTGTGAACGACTACAGCTAGTCACACGGTGGATTCAGTAAATGAATGATTTCCGTTGTGTCGCTGGCAATCGGGTTATGAACACGCCTCGAATACTATCGGTCGTGGCAGAGTATTTCTTTAGACGGCGTAGGGAATACGTGCGAGATTCCGGAAGTGGGCTCTTCCACATTTTCGTTTTGCCCTAAACATGATGGCGGACACTCCCTCTCGTGGCACCGTGGAACCCATGGTTAGGCTAGCAAAACAGGGAGGATGGAGCGGAAAAGATATGGCGGCAAGGACATGCCGCACCAGCTAGCTCACGAGCGTCTGCTTTATTTCCACTTCTATACGGGGCGACGTTCCGTTACGAACGGGTCAATCGAGGTGCGCGGGAAGCGAACTCGCAGAATTTCGCATATCCCCCCTCCCATTGCGTCCCGATCGGTAGATTCGGATGCGGTGCCCTGGGCCGCTAATTTGTAGCGATGCCTTATGCCTTATTCTATGCTATTCCTATCATCCACCACACACGGCCGCCTGATCCCGTTGATAATGTGGGCAGACCGTCGCTCTGACCAGTGGCCAAGCGCGATAAGCCTGAAAAAGCATAGAATCGGAAAAGGCATCGAAGAACGAGCTGTTTCGCTTGTCGTGTCGGTCGGCTGCTCCGAATCTGCCTTCGGCGTTTATGCCGCATTACTGCGTACAGCCCGGCCGGCATCCGACAACGCTCCCAAAGCCGTCCGCGTTCAAACTCCGCAGCGGCGGTGGCGAGCCACCGCCGTTCCGCGAACGTGTCTCTCTCCGCGATCAGCGCTCGAAGCCGCGCGCTGGTTGGTCGGCCCCTTTTTGTTTGGCATTCTCTTAACGACCTAAACGTGACGCCGCGGTCGCCGGCTTTTCGCAAAGGCTTGCGTCGTCGCTCACGACTGGCAAGCCCCCTCACCCCCCCTCCCCACCTCCTTCCTTGGCGTGTATGTATACACGGCTCTGTCTCAATAGTCCCTCTCTCGCACCCACGAAATGCGGCGCTGTCACTGAGGTCGCATTAAAACAGAGCGAGGCAGTGGAATTGAAACGAGAGAGAGAGAGAGAAATAGAGAGAGAGAGAGGGCAAGGGCTGCACGGCAGAATAGAATAGGCACGCGCCTTTGTACCGTTTGCTCTATACAGCTTCGCGGAATGCCTTTGGGCCTTGAGCTGGTGGCGGTCGTCGCGACATTCGTCGCAGTTCCTTTCCAGAAGTAACGTACGCAGTCACCCTGCCCGCGAGGCCTTTGGGTATATATACCTTGGGCTTTAGAGATCATATCGGAAAGGAGAATCGCTAGAGTGTCGGTAGCGTATGGCATTCCATTCTTGGATGGTTCCTGGAAGATTAAACAAGGTTTGTCCTGACAGAATGAGGAGTAAGAAAACGGGAATGACGGGTTTGTCGGATGCTGGCTGAAGGAGTGAGATATGCGCTCCCATATAGAGGTAGGTTACGGTTCGATAATGTAATATAGAAACTTGAAGGATTTCCTCGTTTGGTTTGCAGGGTGTAAATTCCTTAGCGCTCATTAGTAGAGTTACAGGTTCCCCAGAGCCATATTTGGAGAAAATAAAGCGTGCGGCTCTTCTCTTAATTCTCTCAAGGGCATTAATGTCACTTTTAGTGAACAGATAACACAAGAACGTTCTTGTTTGGGTAAAGGGACAAGATAAGCGCCAAAGTGCGAAAGCTTTTCTGCGAGTCTAGGACAAGTTACTCTGCACAGACATTTGTCAGCGCTTCCTTTGTCCTTGGCGTTCAACCAACAGGTCTTCGACGGTTCCAGCTAGCAGTGAAAAGTTGATGTTGGACGACACAATGTGTGAGGTCCAACAGCGCCACTCTGATTCCGCCCCCCATTTCGTACCACTCATTTATTTCTTCGAGCTCTGCAGGCGGCGTCTCCAGTGCGTGAAGAAGCAGCGAGCCGTGCATACTACGCCTGCCATCGTGTCATTGCCTCCGGGCGTTGTAGCGCGCGAGCTCACCCGAATCACTCGGTTTTCGTATAATAAACGCACGACTTGAGGCGAATCCTTCCAATCTCAACGCGAGGGGGCACAGGCTCGGGATTACGCCCAAAGAGCTTCCTGTTGTCCTTAATCACACCTCCGCGTCCTATGAGGCGAGTCTCCCAGATGCGTGGATCAGCGCTTGCGTCAGGATCGCCCTCCGCGTGAAGAGATATATACGCAGCCAGTCTCGGTAGGACGTCGTCGTCGTCGTGCGAGCAATCCCGCAGCCTCCGACCGACCGACCAACCCCGTTTCCTACCACGCACGAGCGCGCTTAATACGGCGCCGGGCAATTATAAGGGGGCCGGCCAGCAGATGACGGAACCGAGCAGACGGCGCTCCTCGCTAGCAGACGACGCGCTTCGTGCTAGCAGACGGCGCGCTTCTTGCTGGCAGACGATTTAAACAGACGACGCGATACCTGCGCAACGCCTGAGGGGTCAGCGGGCAGATGGCTCGCGGTGAGGACTCCTTTAAACGCCGCGCTCGGCGCCGCGGAAGAGCGAGCTCGGCTGCGTGCTCTCGCGTGCGCGCGTGCGTTCACGTCGATTAATACGCGCCGGCGTTGTGCCTGCGTGCGGGACACGCGAAAGGGAGCGGCCGGGAGAACGCGAGCGAGCCGAGATGGGTCATCCGCGTGCCTCGGCGGAAATCGGCGCTCACGATGACGCGACGAGTCGGCGCACGCCTTCTGAAGCTTACGCGATCTCTCTCTCTGCGCGCCAGTTTGTATTTGTCGCTCGGTGAGTGACCGCGCTCTGCGCCGTGCCTGCAACATGAAAAAAACAAAAAGAAAACACGTTGTATGCACCGGGGCTTCCTCGCTGCTTCTGAGCACAGTATACCCACGCTTTCGTGCGCGTGTAATGCTGCGTGGTCAATGGAATGGGCTTTCCTCGTCACGTTGCATAGCCGCTACGAACGAGGATGTGGTATGTACACAAGTCTTGTCCACACACGAGGGCCTTGCGTTTTTACGGGAGCGTATTCTTATAATGCGACTGCGTTATACCGGGCGTTCGTTGTTGGTGTTGTCGCGAAATAAGGAGGGCCGATCTGGGAGATCGTACACTTGGGTGGGCGGATCTTGACCATGTCGACGCATAACAGTCTCACAGGTGTACTATGATGACCTATTATCTCAAGAAGCACCGACTTCACTGCCTCAACAGTGCATTGTCGGGTCCGCATTTTATCACAAGCACAAATATTACTATATTTCACCACGTATAAATAAACTCACCGTACATGAACGAAAACGGATGACATGTAACCAATAAATTACAGATCTGCATCACATTCAGCTCAAGTATCTGCCATTAATTAGCAAGGTTTTTATTTAGCAAAACACGAGCACGAAGCGTACCTACTGCATTCGAGCACACCAGGAACGCCTACAACTCTAGCAGAGTGACGTAATAGTTCTGCGGAAACCCGCAAGGTGGCGAGAAGTAATTAATGAAGGGAAAATCAGACATCCAGCCATTCGCAGCAAATGCTACACAGGAAACCCATGCGTGTTCCTCGAAAGAAAAGCCTCGCAGTTGAAGGAAAATTCGTCCTAGTCCGGGACTCGAACCTGGGACCACCGCCTTTCCGGGGCAGCCGCTCTACCATCTGAGGTTACCAGGCGGCTAGCAGATGGTAGGGTGAAGTCGAATTTATCAACAACTCGAAGCAAAGGCAACAGTTTGACGTAATAGTCGTGCGGAAACGCGCAAGGTGGAGAGAATACGCTCCGAGGAGCCCGTATGGGTTTCCTTTGTAGAATTTGCTACGAACGGATGGATGTCTGATTTTCCCTCTATAGCAGAGTAGTTGAAGATAATACTTCATTTCTTCCTTGGCAAATTTGGGTGTCATGCGTTCGCGATCGGAAGTTCTTTCGTGTTTGCGAGCACTCTGCAAGGCCACATGGCCAAGAAACGGTTATGTACGCACATTCGCAAGAGGCAACCTCCTTTGGCAAGGACCAGGCGGTGCCATGCGCGCAGACCAAGGTCGACTGGCACGTGCATGCTTTTTACCCGGGGGATGAAAGAAACCTCGACAACGGGCGTGTCCGCCGCGCACTTTTTGCCTCGAACAATTGTCTCACGCGTGATCTTTGGATCGGTGCATACTTGCAAAGGGCGCCACCACGGCACGCCCCTGCACCAGGCACATGCGAATGAAATTCACGTCAAACGAAGTATGTCGCCGTCAGATCGGTTATTGTTCTTCTTCCCAAGTGACATGTCACGCAACTATGTACACGTATACACGGGGAACTGGCCAAGAAGCAGATGTGTTTTAAGATTATTAATGTGATTAGCATTCTTAGGATGCTTCACGCACTTTCCGGTATCTATCCATGTCCGCGTCTAAGCGTTCCTGCTTTATTTTCTTCTTTCTTGCCACCTTGGGCCACTGGATGTATGCCACTGGGTATATGTGCCACCCTTCTTAGTAATCATCATAATATATAAAACATGTCGCCAATTGTAGACTCATCATATGATGGATTGCTAATCGTATTACCGTCGCGAGTTATCTCTATAACATGGATGCATTGCGTTTTTTTGCGTTTTTTTTTGGTAATGAATCGAGCTAAAACTTAGAATATGAAGCGCCGAAATGCCAGCCTGTCACTTTTCTTTTTTTTTTTTTTTGCTACGTTGAGTTTCATACCTGTAACATAAAGCCCACAGTAAAGTGTTTCGGACATGCTGGAGCGAGTTTTCAGTTGTGGGTATAGTTCGGAAAAGCCAGTTACCAATTAAATGTTTTGCCGTATATCAGGCGGTTTTTCACTCAAGCGACCTTTCGCTGCTACTTTCGTTCGAACCTATATTCGCTTGTCCACAGGCAGACGTTCAAGAAACACGGACAACACTACAGTACGAGAAGGAAATTAAATACACGGAGGGGAAGGAAACGAAGAACTGCCTCGTTTCTTGTTTTGTCTTTCTCCTTCTACTCGCGTCCTGTGTTTACGCCCTTGCCTTTCCGTATTGTTTGGATCGGACTGCTGGTACGATCTGTTGTTGGGAACTCGGCGCTGACGCCCGTGGTTGTACCTGGGTCGCAAGCCCCAAGGGTAGCGTTGGCCTGGCGGCCTGGGGTACAACTGGAAGCATCCGAAGGTCCCGGCAAAGCATGAGTCGACTGGTAACAACAAAACAACTTGTTTATTTTAACATCGCAAAGAGTTGGCGGTCAGGTTTGACCGAAGTAGAGAGAGACGGGAGAGCACTTCACTCAACAGAAGAAATCGGAGCCCTCTTTTTTGCGTCCGGGGGCAGCTGTTTTTATACTCTCGCAGTTGAGGGCAAGAAGGAACCCCTCAAAAGACGAGCACGTGAATGTACAATGGGCTAATGGTGACGCACACTGTCGTAGCGATGCCGTAGCACCATGACGAGCACGATCTCGTAGCACCCTGTCGAGCACGATCTCGTAGCACCCTGTTGTAGCGCTGCCGGTCGGGCACAATGACTGTAATGAGAGGATGGTCCCTGCTTTGGCATCGCCTGTTTCGGGCACAATGACTGGAATGAGAGGATGGTCCCTGCTTTGGCATCGCCTGTTTCGGGCACAATGACTGGAATGAGAGGATGGTCCCTGCTTTGGCATCGCCTGTTTCGGGCACAATGACTGGAATGAGAGGATGGTCCCTGCTTTGGCATCGCCTGTTTCGGGCACAATGACTGGAATGAGAGGATGATCTTTTGCGGTCGCATCGCCGCAGTCGCGCCTGGAAACACCTGCCGATGAGTGTTGCGGCGACGACGATCGGGCCAAAATGTCTGCCGCCCCGCCGCAGTCGCGCCGGCAAAACCACGTGTCGCAGGCGAAACGCAACAGACCGCCCCGCCGGGGGAAGGAGATCCCGATGGACAGGGGACTGCATCCGCTGTCCGGAGGGATGTCGCTCGATGATGCTCATAACCGAAGTCGGGCGTCCCTCGACGTTTCTTGAGCGCAGCGCACAGAGAAGGCCTCGTTCTCTTGTTCAGGTTCGCACGGGACACTGCAAAGTGACTTCGGGAGAGTTCACATTTTTGTTCTCGTTCCCGGTAAGCGTTAGAACTACGCTGAAACTCAACCGCTCAGTCAGCAAGCACGGCACAACCCTCACTAAGCCCTGCCAGGCTCTTTCCCCTTTTTATACCACTGCCTAGTTCCTTACAGTAGTCTAGCATCACTCAGAACGCGCCCACAAATTGAAAACTTGCACTAGAAAGCATATCATCACTTTGAAACACTAAACAAAAGCAATATGTTAAAAAAATCCTGCCTCAGGAAAAAAAACATCAGTAACAAACAATTTTGAGGCTGATTCCTACGTTAGGGGCTTCGACTTAAGCCATCGGCGTTACCGTTGAGACTCCCCTTTTTGGTAACGCACCTCAAAGGAATATTGTTGTAAAGCGAGGCTCCAGCGCAGGAGGCGGCCATTTTTGGGAGAGATGGTCTGCAGCCATTGGAGAGGGCAGTGATCCGTCTCAATGATAAACCTCGAGCCGGCTAGATAGTATGACAATTTCTGAACGGCCCACACGAGACACGCACACTCTTTCTCGGTGGCGCTATACGCCTGCTCACGACTGGTCAGCTTACGACTAGCATACAGGACGGGGTGTTATACTTCTCCATTTTCCCGTTGGCACAGTACAACGCCCATGCCTCGCTCACTAGCATCGCACTGAACAATGAACCCTTTTGTATAGTCTGGCGATCGTAGCACAGGCTGGCTTGTTAGGGCACTCTTTAGGGCGCTAAAAGCTCTTTCCTTTGTCTCGTCCCAGACGACTGTTTGAGGCTCTGTTTTTCTTAGAGCATCCGTCAGGGGAGCCGCGATATCAGAGTACCTAGGGATGTACCTCTGATAGTAGCCGGCGACACCCAAGAACGACCGAATATCGGTCTTGGTTCGCGGTTGCGGAAAGTCTCGCACAGCGGCCACTTTTATTTCAGAGGGGCGGCGACGACCCTGACCAATCACGTGACCGAGGTAGACAACCTCGGCCTGTGCTAACTGGCACTTAGGAGCCTTTACTGTCAAGCCTGCTTCGCGCAGGCGGGTTAGCACTGCCCGCAAGTGTGTCATATGCTCAGACCAGGATGCGGAGAATATCGCTACGTCGTCTAGATACGGTAAAGCGAATTCTTGCTGTCCCCGCAACACTTTATCCATGAGACTTGAAAAACAGTATGGCGCGTTCTTCAAACCAAAACTCAACACTTTAGGACGGAATGTTCCCATTGGTGAAATGAACGCCGCATACCTACTAGCCTCTTCTGTAAGTGGAACCTGCCAATAACCCCTGACAAGATCTAGGGTGGAAATAAACTGAGCGCTACTAACTTTCTCAAGGCGCTCCTCGATGTTAGGGATCGGATAAATTTGATCCTTAGTGATGGAATTAAGCCTGCGGTAGTCGACGCAAGGACGAGGTTCCTTGCCCGGTACCTCAACTAAAATCAAAGGGGAGGTATAATCACTCTCACCTGCCTCAATAACACCGAGCTGTAGCATTTTCTTTACCTCAGCCTCCATAATATCCCTCTGGCGGGGTGACACCCGATACGCCTTGGATCGAACTGGCTCTGGGGAGGTAAGTTCTATATCATGAGTAAGTACCGAAGTCCTGCCAGGCCTCTCAGAGAACAGACCTTGAAACTCTTGTAATAGCTGGTGTAGTTCGGTTTTCTGCTCAGGCGACAGCGGTGCTTTACTGATAAGGTCACTAATGACTTGACCGGTGTCTTCCCTGTTCGTCACTGAGCCTAGTCCCGGAAGCTCGACCGGAAGCTCTTCAGGAACGATTACCATCATGCACACCACTGCTTCCCTTTGTCTATAAGGTTTGAGCAGATTACAGTGGTAAACTTGCTGTGCTTTCCGCTTTCCTGGCAGACTTACCACGTAGTTAACGTCCGACAGTTTCTGAACAATTCGTGCTGGGCCCTCCCACTGCACGTCTAGTTTGTTGTTTAGCGATGTGCGCAATATCATGACCTCATCGCCAACCTCAAAACGACGGGCCCTGGCTGTCCGATCATAATAAACCTTGGCCCTCTGCTGGGCCTTTGTCATTGCTTCACCTGACAACTCCTGTGCCCTTCTTAAGCGTTCGAGGAGCTTAAGCACGTACTCCACCATGACTGGGTCGTCGCCCCTACCTTCCCACGATTCTCGAAGCATGCGAAGCGGAGATCGAAGCGAGCGACCGTACACCAGTTCAGCTGGCGAAAACCCCGTAGCCGCATGCGGCGCGGTCCTTAAAGCAAACATCACCCCAGGCAGACACAGCTCCCAGTCAGTTCGATGTTCAAAACACAACGCTCTCAACACGCGCTTCATGACGGAGTGGAGCTTCTCAACGGAATTCGACTGTGGGTGGTACACTGAGCTGTGTAACAGCTTTACCCCACACCTTTCGAGAAAAGTTGTCGTCAAAGCGCTAGTAAACACTGTGCCCTGATCTGATTGGATTTCCGCAGGAAAACCAACTCGCGCAAATATGGACAGTAGTGCATTAACTATCTCAACTGAGCTGAGTTCTTTAAGCGGCACTGCTTCAGGGAACTTTGTCGCTGGGCAGATCACAGTCAAAATGTGTCTGTACCCCGTGGCTGTTACCGGCAGAGGTCCCACAGTATCAATAACGAGCCGTCTAAAAGGCTCCGTAATGATAGGTACCAATTTCAACGGCGCCCTCGATTTGTCCCCTGGTTTGCCCACCCGCTGACAAGTGTCACATGTCCTCACGAAATGGTCTGCGTCCCGAAAACACCCTAGCCAATAGTACTCTTGCAAGAGACGGTCCTTAGTTTTCTTAACTCCTAGGTGTCCGGACCACGAACCCCCATGCGACAAGCGCAACAGATCCTGACGATAGCATTGAGGCACGATCAGCTGATCGAACTCCACTCCTCTGCGGTCTAGATACTTCCGGTACAGGACTCCACCTCTTTCCACAAAACGCGCAGTTTTCCTGGCGATACCTTCTTTGACATTGCAGCGCACGTTTTCCAGGCTGCCATCCTTTTTTTGCTCGGCTATCAAAGCCGACCGGCTGACTTTTAGCAACCTATCAAGTCCGTCTGACGTAGGCGCGATGAGCAAATCAGTAGATAGCTCTTCTAACTTTCCCGAATCGGGATTTTCCTCTCCAGTATCTGGCGCCTTCAACGCTACAGACTCAATTTTATTCAGTTCGGGCGTGCTCTGAATATCAGCTTGCTGCGCCTCTGACCCTTTTTCGTTGTTTGATAACGTCGGCCCCGCAACTACCGCCTTTGCAGCGAGCTCCCGAACCTTCGATCTGGTTAAGGCCTGAACACTAGCTTCACCAAACAAAAGCCCCTTCTCGCGCAGGAGGTGATCGGACCTGTTTGAAAATAGGTACGGGTACTGGGGGGGCAGCATAGATGATACTGCCGCCTCCGTCTCAAGCGCTCCGAAAGGTCCTTCAATAAGCACCCTTGCTACTGGCAGACACACGCTATGAGCTTCCACGGCTTGCTTGATCCACGCGCACTCGCCCGTGAACATATGGGGTTCTACGTAAGATGGGTGAACTACATCCATCGTAGCTGCGGAATCGCGAAGCACTCGGCACTCTTTCCCGTTCACGAGGAGGTCTCGCATGTAAGGCTCGAGAAGCTTCATGTTCTCGTCAGTGCTGCCTATTGAAAAAAACACAACTTTTGGTGTTGTTTCCGGACACTGCGCCGAAAAGTGACCCGGCTTCTGGCACGTATAACACAAGCGCGCTCGCCTCATCTCGAACCGCTTTCTGCGTTTGGCTGCCGCCGTCTCTTTACGTTTGGTCGGACTGCTTTCGCTCGCATCCGCACTACGCGTGTCCCCCTTTAATCTCATGGGCGTGAACTTCGGCCTCTCAAACTTCGAGCCAAATTCACCCTTTTGACCGTCCTTAGCTCCGCGAGCTCGACGCGTCACAAACTCCTCGGCTAGCTCAGCGGCTTTAGCCACCGTACAAACGTCTGGCCTATCCAAGACCCAGTATCGCACGTTCTCCGGTAACCGACTATAAAACTGTTCTAGCCCGAAACACTGCAGAACTTTATCGTGGTCACCAAACGCTTTCTCTTCTTTGAGCCACTCCTGCATGTTCGACATAAGCCTATACGCAAACTCTGTATATGACTCACTTTTGCCTTTCTCATTTTCCCGAAACTTCCGACGGAACGCCTCCGCAGACAGCCGGTACTTTTTTAGCAGACTCGATTTTACTTTGTCGAAATCCTCTGCTTCCTCTCTATCCAAGCGAGCGACTACGTCGGCCGCCTCGCCGGGTAACAAAGTGAGCAAGCGCTGTGGCCACGTTTCCCGAGAGAACCCCTGCTTCTCGCACGTTCGCTCAAAGTTAACCAGGAACAAACCAATGTCCTCTCCAAGCTTAAACGGCCGCATCAGGTCAGTCATTTTGAACAATACTCGTTCTCCTGCACCGTGTGCCTGACTTCCATTACGAGCGCGTTCCATCTCTATCTCGAGACGCTTCATTTCCAAAGCGTGTTGACGGTCACGCTCTTGTTGCTCTCGCTCTTTCTGTTCTTTACGTTCACGCTCTTCTTTTTCTTTCTGTTCTTTACGTTCACGCTCTTCTCTTTTTGCAGTCTCCCTCTCTTCAATGGTCTCAAGGCATTCCGACAGCTCGTCATCCTCAGCCTCTAACTCAAGAATAGCCTTTAGCAGTTCAGGTTTTCTGAGTTTGTCCGAGACATCCAGACCCAACTCTCTTGCAAGCTCCAACAATTTCGGTTTGCGCAACGACTTCAAATCCATGGCTGCTCTGAATGCTGCTTTCTCTACTGCTTACTATTGTCTTGCCGCAAACTAACCCGGCAGCAACGACAACCACAATTACCAGCTCTGTTTCTGACACTAACAAAAGCCTGGCAAAGCTCAGAAGAAGAAAGTCCCGCACTCACCAAACCTCGCAGGCAGGAATTCCGCGCAGTCGTTCCGCTGCAGGCAACCAGTCGTCACATAGGGCTCGTTGCACTGCTCCTGGATCGTCGTTGAGCTGCTCAGCATACCGTCAACTGCATCTCTTCGCTGCTGGCCTCCGTTGTCGCGATCTCACCGCTGGCAGACAGTTGTTTGAAGTCGGAGGCGATCCCACCGCTGCCACCAGATGTTTGGATCGGACTGCTGGTACGATCTGTTGTTGGGAACTCGGCGCTGACGCCCGTGGTTGTACCTGGGTCGCAAGCCCCAAGGGTAGCGTTGGCCTGGCGGCCTGGGGTACAACTGGAAGCATCCGAAGGTCCCGGCAAAGCATGAGTCGACTGGTAACAACAAAACAACTTGTTTATTTTAACATCGCAAAGAGTTGGCGGTCAGGTTTGACCGAAGTAGAGAGAGACGGGAGAGCACTTCACTCAACAGAAGAAATCGGAGCCCTCTTTTTTGCGTCCGGGGGCAGCTGTTTTTATACTCTCGCAGTTGAGGGCAAGAAGGAACCCCTCAAAAGACGAGCACGTGAATGTACAATGGGCTAATGGTGACGCACACTGTCGTAGCGATGCCGTAGCACCATGACGAGCACGATCTCGTAGCACCCTGTCGAGCACGATCTCGTAGCACCCTGTTGTAGCGCTGCCGGTCGGGCACAATGACTGTAATGAGAGGATGGTCCCTGCTTTGGCATCGCCTGTTTCGGGCACAATGACTGGAATGAGAGGATGGTCCCTGCTTTGGCATCGCCTGTTTCGGGCACAATGACTGGAATGAGAGGATGGTCCCTGCTTTGGCATCGCCTGTTTCGGGCACAATGACTGGAATGAGAGGATGGTCCCTGCTTTGGCATCGCCTGTTTCGGGCACAATGACTGGAATGAGAGGATGATCTTTTGCGGTCGCATCGCCGCAGTCGCGCCTGGAAACACCTGCCGATGAGTGTTGCGGCGACGACGATCGGGCCAAAATGTCTGCCGCCCCGCCGCAGTCGCGCCGGCAAAACCACGTGTCGCAGGCGAAACGCAACAGTATCATGATGGTACATAAGCACAACCGCGCACCTGGCCTGGCGTCGCGGGTCGTCGCCACCCAAGGTTGCAATCGAGCCGCTGCTAATGAATTCGAGCACGCACGCCGATACGCATCGGCATCGGCGTATCGCGCGCGCATGCGCGGGTGAAACCACTCGCTCTATCGCTTCGCGCCTGCGCCCAATGTTCGGCACGCGTTCCCGAATGCAGCGGCCTCTGTGGTTTTCTTCGAGCGCGCTCTTCTAAAACAGGGGCACGCGCGGGGCAGTCGTCTAACTCGGGTCGTCATCACGTGCCCACAGGACACGCTCCTGGCACGCGGGCCCCGAGGCCACATGGCTCCGAGACGGGCGGGGGGGGGGGGGGGCGACCTCTTTGCACAAGGTACCACCATGCCGCTCGGCTTGCAGCTGTCGCGTGCGGAACGCGTGACCGACCATCTGGCGTTTGGCACTCCCTCCTCTCCCTTTCCCCCACCCCCGTGTGGTGCACTCAGTCACTCTTCTCTCTCTCTCTCTCTCTCTCTCTCTCTCACACACACACACACACACACACACACACACACACACACACACACACACACACACACACACACACACACACACACACACATACACACACCTCCTCCTCCACTCCCTCACCATATAGTCCTTCCGTGCATTAAAAAAAGAAAAAAAAAAGAGAAGAAGGAAAGACCTGCTGTTTCGAGTCATCCACCGCTTCCAAACCTCCTCTTCTTCTTGTGCCAGGTAAAGCGTATGCTCTCTCTCTCTCTCTCTCTCCCTTCTTCGCCATCTTACAATTCGGGCGTCTGCCGCGCATGTGCGCCTCGCGTTCAGGTAGCGGGTTCGCTTTCTGCTCCATATCTTTCATGGCATCATATTTTATTCTCTCTTTTCTTTTCTCTTTTCTTTTTTCTTCCCTGTCCGGGGCTCACTCCGTCTCGGTGCGCCGACGCTTGAATGTGTGTGTGCCTCGCCGCGGGTGCTGCAAACGTGTGGCCAGAGACGAGGTAGGCAGCCACGGTTCCTTCATCATTTTCTTCTTCTTCTTCTTTTCTAGGTAAAAAAAAAAAAAAAAGACGCGTGCTTCCTGCCTCAGCTCAGTCATGCACTGCTCCGAGTAGCTGGCACTGTATCAGCGTTCTATTAATATATTCCCTTTGGCAAAGCTCGCTTATGAGCGCGCCCATTTTTTTTATTTTCGTGCCAGACGTACACCTCGCGCTTCTTATATACAGCGTTCGGGTATCAGGCTTGATCGACCCTTCTTGCTTTGGCACACGTATTTGCGAAGCCTTCTTTCGCTATTCCGCAAACACTGCGTGGACGGCTGCACGGCCGAGTACATTGGTGGGTGGGATACCGGAGACAGCGTAATCGTAGCTGGACCGATCCTGCGTCGACGGTGCCATCAAAGGTGGTGAAGTCTGAATGAGTCATGTGTGTGCAGCGATGAGGCGCGTTCGCAAAGAGTATACGACAAGCGGTGCATCGCGTCACGTCTCTATCGCGTCGTATCCATATACGTAAGCGGCGCTAATTAATGCGGCTATATATCAAGCCGAATCGTGTGAATGAGCCAAAACTTCGAGACGGGCGAGTCGTCTTACGCAGGCAGATTCGACACGTGGGCGTGCGAACGTCGGCGTATCGCATGGAGAGAGAGAGAGAGAGAGAGAGAGAGAGGGAGGGAGGGAGGGAGGGAGGGAGGGAGGGATGTACGGCGGTGAAGGCGACAGGTGGAGCTGTAGCGCATCGGATCCACGTAAACAACGGCAATGCGGCAAGAACTCGGCTTGTTTCTTATACGAAGTGGGGGGATGCGCCCGCCACAAGTGAACATTACCGTGATGCGCATAGAAATTCGGCATGGAAAACGCCTTGCGGGATGTTCGAGGTATATAGTTGTGGGATATTTAAAGCACCCTATGGTGAGCGAGTCTCGCGTGGACGAGCGCGTGGCTATCGTTTCTCCAGTAAACTGCGCGTCGGGTCACTGGGTCTGAAACAAAGGCGCAGCCCCTTCCTCCTCAATGTCCCGTTGTCTCGGTCTCACTAACCCCGGCCGCTTGTCTCCCGATAAGCGATCGACGCGGCCGAGCGCCCCGTCGCAGACGCTTTCGAGCTCGGAGCCCTAGTTTCCCGTCGGCGTTTCTTTCGCACGGTGTTCGAGCGGGTCTTACGAGCAGTGCCACTTACTCGCCTTTGTCTCTAATGAATGAAAGAAGGAAAGGGGAAAAAAATACTGTAGGAAGTCTTCGGGAAGCGAACGCGAGGAACCGCAGTATAAAATAGAGAGTCGGTGAAGATGGCATAAGCTGTTCATGTTCTCGTGTAATTAAGTGCACGCGAGAGTGCACGAGGAAATTGACAAAAAAGGCATCGGCGAAACCAACGCGGTTCTCGTGGCCATCCGTCACGACGACGGCGGCGGTCACGACAGACCGATATTTGTTTACTCGCAAAAAATATGGGTCGGTACGCCTGAGCTGACTGAAGCCAATCATACGAAAAAAGAACCGCGGCGCAGATTTGTTAAAAGTGACCGGTACGCATTGGCGCTAACGTACGCTTGACGAATAATTATTTTTTAACGCGTGACTTGCTTTCGCCAACTCGTAGAGCGATATAGAACGAGGGAGAGAGAGAAAGGAAAGGGAGAGAGATGAACAAACAACAATAATAATAATAATAATAATAATAATAATAATAATAATAATAATAATAATAATAATAATAATAATAATAATAATACAAGATCACAACACCCGCGCGCACCTCACAGCGTTAACAAAAACAGAGCGCCAACCAACGTTAAGTTCCCCAACAGCGTAGCTCAGCAGGCTTATTGTCGCTCCACTGACAGTCATCCTTCAATGGTATAATACTGCACATTTTGTCGTTGTTGTTGTTGTCTTGCATGCCTACCGCGCGAGCGCTGTGAACCAGCGGCGCCTCCGAGAACCGTTCGCGTCCGCTTTGGCAAGTGCGACGGACACGCTCGTCGCCTAGTTCCATCACGTCTCTCTCTCTCTCTCTCTCTCTCTCTCTCTCTCTCTCTCTCTCTCTCTCTCTCTCTCTCTCTCTCCTCCATCACGCCCCCCTTTCGCCTTCTTTTCCCAGCAAGCAAAACGACGTCGTGCTACAGCAGTGCGCGGACTCGCACGTGCGTGCTGTTCTACGCAGGAATCGGCGAGAGGTTGAAGGGGGTCGTGCTAGACTGGTTCTCGAGGTTTGCGTGCGCGCTCGTTAACTCCACGAGAATATGCGTGAGAGTCTAGCTAAGGGTTAGCGGGGGGGGGGGGGGGGGGGGGGGGGGGGGGGGGGGAGGCGATCGCCGCAGCGCTGCGCGCTACTGTGCACGGTTCGCGAAGCACGAGGAATTCGACACGTTTGGCGGCGCGCCGCAATACGGGACCGCGCGACGACGACGACGCCGAGGAGTACGCGGCGTTTCGTTCACGCAAAGCCTTTCGTCCGTGTCGTAGAGTTTCCTGCAAAAGAAATTACCGTAAGCAACCTTGGAGGCGCTATCGCCTTTTCTGGGAGAGCCCGAAGAATTACTGTTGCATTGAAGTACGTGGCACGTATATATATATATATATATATATATATATATATATATATATATATATATATATATATATATATATATATATATATATATATAGTGCATGGATTTGCCTAACGCTCGGTAACTTCTGACGAACTTGAGGTTTTTGTGTTATTACTTCGTCTTCACGAGTTTCCGAGCGATCACGTTTTGTTTGTTTCTGAACGCACGAAGTTAACAAGGTTTCTGCGTAGCGCGCATGTTCGTCGCGAAATGCTGCAGTTACACCGCAATAACTTGGTTAAAATTGCACGTAGTTACCTACACCGTGTGGGCAGAAATTAGTTGTCTGAAAGACCGCGTATACAGAAGAACAGCTAACCCGCGCACAACGTTTTCTCCAACAATGCCGCCATTTTCTCGCCCCCCCCCCCCCTCCAGCGCTATAGATTCGTTTTGCGCTACATAGTTTCGTTTTCCCGCACACCGCGGCGAATGTATAGCGGTCAACGGAGGGCACGTTTCAAACGCCTGCGCTCCCACGACGGAAACCGCTTTCGAAACAGCGTCTCATGTTGTCTCGCGCGCATTAAGTCGCCCGATAGCGCATAACTTTGGCAGTCGAGTTTCGTTCGCGCGCACGCAGCAACAAACCGCGCGCGCGTTATGTGATATACCCCGACTCGTGCACGTCTATGCACGCGAGTCCCGTATGTATATATAAATGCGGGTGCGCGCGCGTTACAGTGCGCATGCGTATAAGCATGCACCGTTCGTGTAATTACGGCACCGCGCACGCGTTCCACTCTTGATCAAAGGCGGGCGCGTGATTTATCCCTTCGCGCACGCGTTCGGCCGACGGGCAAATTACACCGCGCTCGGTCAGAGCAGCATCCGCCTCGCGAACAGCGTATATAGGTTCACGTGCAGCAGCGATGCGTCTTGTTTCGTGCAGCATTGAAAACGCCTTTGGTCTCTCTCTCTCTCTCTCTCTTTGTATATATATGTAGGCGTTACTGGCAAGTGTATTGGCACTTGAGTAAGCTCACGTTGAAAAAAGAAATACTGCTTTTTCCACTTCAACTTACTCAAACATGTAATACATCACCGCTGCAATCACCCTTTGAGGCCGAAGGTTCGTTCCTTGCGTGCTAAAATTCTCGCGGCAGCGCACGCAAATATCGCGGATTTTAGATAGCGCGCTCAAAGCTCGCGGACGTTTGGTCGCGGCAACTGTATGGCGGCGCGCTAAAGATCTCTGCTCTAACGGGAGCTTGCGCAAACGCCAATTGAGGCGAGCACGTTGGATAAAGGCAGCTCTTTTTTTTTCTTTTTTTTTTTTGTGCGCGTCTGCAGCGTGCGTCACACACGCGGTGGCGCCTCGACGACGTCTCCCATGCAGGGCAGGGCGCCTCACGAGACCTATGCCGCGTCGCGCGGTTCTACACGCGTCGTACCTCGGCTTTCGGACGAAGTGTACACGGATTTTCGGGCTATATATGTAGTTGATCTGACACTGTTACGGGTATCACTGATTTTAAGCAAGAAGGTGCCTCGCTTTTCTTTTTTTTTTCTGCGGAGATTCACGGAACAAGAACGTAGCCTTCCACGTAGCGAACTGTCAAGAGTGCGTCCTCATTGCCATCTCGCACGCGGCAGAATTTAAACGCACTCCGGGCCAGTTCCTCTCTCTCCCTCCTTCCCCACATCTCTCTTTCTCTCTCTCTCATTTTGCTGCATATCTGCTCGGTGTGTCCCGACGCTTCGAAAAAAAAAGAAACGGGGGGGGGGGAAGAGAGCGAGGGTGAGATTGTGATGTTGCCCACGAGGCAAGCCTGCCTGAATATAGATCCCGCCGCGCGCGCATACACACCCGCGCACGATGGATGGGCCGCTGGCGCGTTCGTCTCGTGTAATGCAGTGTCCAGCCAAGGGGAGCGTCCGTACGGCTCTCCAATAAAAACTAGCCTCGCCCCTTCCTATAGGTCCCACCCTGCGTTTTTATTTCCGCATGGAGTAGGGGGGGGGGGGGGGGGCGTACCGCGATTGGCGCGGAGACCCGCGCTGAGAGTTATACAAACGCTACGCCGACAATGTATCTGTCAGTGACATTCTCGCTTGGTTTGGCTAAAAAAAAAAAAAATAACTAAATTTACTCATTGGGTTTTCGTGTCTCTGAGCTGAACAGTGGGTTACGAGGGTCGTCTTAGTGTGGAGGGCTCCGGATTAATTGTGACCACCTGGGGTTGTTTCACGTGCGCCCAAATGTATAAGCTGACGAGCGATTCTTGCGCTCCCCCTCCATTGCAATACGGTTGGGATCGAACCTGCGACCGTCGTGCTCGGCAGCGCAACGCCATAACCGCCCCCGAAGGGTGTGTGGTTTGGCGTTTCCCTCTCTCTCTTTTGTCATGTCAATGAGATGTGATAACGTTCCCGCGTTTGTGACATTTCTATGCGCTTTGCTCTGAACTGAACTGCTTCAGAGAATACTCATGCTTGTCATAGGGAATACGCTGGCACTTCATTATGCATGATATGTATATATACTTGTAACTTGATGCTAAACTAATGCGATGTCAGTCTCGACATTCTTTTCTCTCTCTTTCTCTAAGCGATGTATGTTTATAACGTATACATTATTAGTGAAATATAACAAATTTGCATCCGGCACAAAAATAACTTCGTTATGCCCGACATTCGTTATAAGCATATATATTCACTAAACGCACATATTGGCAACATATAATCTATACATCCTTCGCAATATCAAATAATTTGTTAATCTGTGTTTGCTATATCGAGCTTCGCCTGTGCTGGGACAAAGGAGTGACAGAGAAATTTTTTTTTCCTCTTCTGAATGTAGAGGTTGACCCGAGTTAAAACTCCTCTAGCTTGCTAGTCTGCACAGAGGGAGTGACAAAGCACCTACAACGAAGTATTGCCTCGATTGCATTCGCAGGAACAAGCATTTGTGCTTAGCCCTCAACGTGGAGCGCCGTCGCCTTCACATGGGTGCACGTGGACCGCAAATCAACCATTCGCCAGCGGCAATGTAACTCATTCCTCGGTGCTGGAACACACGTCTGGAATGCACGCTCAGCACAGCGCTGTCAGTGGCAGACGGCCTCCGGCGTCCCAGACGGACCGACTGACTCTTTAAAGCAAAGCACGGTGGACGACACGGCGCCGCCCCAGCGGCCACCACATATCCTTCTTCGCAACGACTCCGCGACCGCAGCAGTGCGTGATGTATAAAGGCCTCACACTTCTCAGATGGCGCGGCCGCAAAGGACTCCTCGACGTGACGCCCGGGGTCCGTCCTCATACATCTTCCTTAGGTTATGAAGGCGCGGCCGGGGCGCCACCTGACGCGGCAGCGTCGAGCGAACGAAAATCGAGCGAGGTCGCAAGCAGACGGCTCCGAAGCAATCAGCGGGCCTAACGAACAGAAAGAAAGAAGCGAGCTGGCGGAACTCCTTTGGGCCTTGCGGCGCCGCGATGATCTGCCTTGTTCTTCGCTTCGTCTCTCACGTGCTCGTATACACGAGTGCTGCCGGAGCCAGCTGGAGGAATGTAGGGTGTGGCGTACCGGCGCAGTCGGCCGCTCGACGAGACCAGACGGCCAATCGCGAGTGTTCGCTCAGCTCGCTTACTTTTTTACAAGACGTATAGCGCACCGCGGGTAGTCGGCATGCCCCGGCCATATGCGCACACCTTGGGGAGAGACCGACTTCAATCATAGCCTCCTCTCGCGTCTTCCGCGCCGCTGCCGGGCCCGATTTGTTTGAAGTGCCCTTCTGGACGCCGCGTTGTGTGCGTCTGTGCACGCAACTTCTCGCCGTGTAAGTGCGGACGCGTTCCTCATCCTGAAACTTGGCGGGGGCGCGGTGGCCTCCGCCGCGTCTCCTCGACCCTCCCCTTTACGCACCTCTCCGCTGTCCGGTGGCCCGCTGGAACACAACGCGAGGAAGGGCGAGGCAATCATGGCGGATTATTGAAACAACAGCACCCCGCTGACTCGGTCGAGACGGACACGCCACGTCCTTGGGCCCTCCTCTCCCGCGGCCCCTCAACTCGAAGGGGGAACACAGCGCGGCTCCCCACGGCGCACCGTAACGCACCGTCTCGGGTTCGCCGCTCGCTCCAACTTGTTCTCGATCTTCGCTCGTCCTTCTTCTGACCGGCGCCCGAGACGTCGTCTGCTACGCGTGATGCCAGCAGACGGCTGGCGAGCACTGACGTGTTCGCTGCTGGCTCGTCTGTGCAGCGGCTGGTTGCCTGCCTCCGCCAGATGATGAGGCGCTGGCGGACGAAGGCTTTCCTTCGGGCGTCAAAAAACAACATGACTAGGCCGAGCAGCTTCATCTATGTGGTATATGCGCGAGAGAGGCTAGGGTCGATGTTCTAGAGCGATCACATTTTGCGAGGGTTCGGGTGACTTGGCACAGGTCGTGTTGAAGCACACCGATTGACGGACCGAAAGAAGAAAAAGAAATAGAAATTTTATTCTTGATAAACACATGTAGTCGCCAGCGTTCCCTCGTACGCATGCCCGTGATGTTTCTGTTGCATGTTTGGGTTGTTTCTTGATGTTCTGGTCAAGTCTTGCATAAGTGTTACTCTTCCAGTAAAGACAGGTACAGAAAATAGGCAGAGAAAGTAACTGTCCACTTGACTACTCTGCATAGAGGCAGGCGAAAGGGAAGAAAAGCTGAGGAGAAATATGTGAGAAGAATCTGTCCGCACAAACAGGTTGAAGGCGCATGACAACGATTGCAATCTTTCATACAGATCCGATGCCTTAAACACACACGAAGACCAGTGTACTTAAAGCAGTTCAAGCTGATGTGTAAGCTGGAACCGGGGTCTACGGATTCTGCTTTCCGTAACGGGACGGTTGTCAAGTTCGTCAAGCGTTGTGCGAAGCGGTGTTCATAATTTCACAATGTACTGTACAGAGAACATTCTCTAAAAAGCAGCGCCGTCGTCTCTGTGGCCAAACAGTTCGTATTCAGAACGTCTGGTCATTTTAGCGAAAAAGGTGCGTCATTCGCGAGTGATATTCCGAGCCATAGACGACATATCAAAATTGTGCCACGCTGTGGTAAGGTAGCAGGTAGCAGCGGGCGCTGGTCTGGCCGTGCCAGTTCTCTGCGTTGTCGTTTCGCGTCGCTTCAGTATGCCGTCTGTCGAGAGTCGTCTGCCGCTGTTTTCACATAGCGTGAGGCACCCACGCATTCGAGGACTTCTGGCGAGTTAAGTGCAAGGCCTTCTTCAGTAAACTCGCTCAACTCGTCGCCTTCGTCACATGCACGTGTTCGGATACAGAGGTCGGTGCCGTGGGATACTACACGATATGGTATGCGCCCCTGCCAACTCCATCATGGCTGCCAAGCGTCGCCGAGGTACACTTGTGGAGGCTGTCCGCGAAGCATGGCAGCGCGTGTATGCGTAGTGCGAGCGGTTCACGCGCGACACCTAGTATCGAAAGGCGGCGACAAAGGAATGTCCGTGCTCGCGCGAGCCCGATGGCGCGTTACTAATGTCGTCTCGAGACGCTCAACTATGCGACGGTCGTTGCTTGCGGTTCGCACGGATGGTGACGGTTCTCAGACGACGCCGCGAAGGTAGGGTTTGTCCCCACACCGCTCGCGTTGCGACAGGAGGCCAGTGACGCCGAAAGAGGGGGTACGACGATTCTTTTTTTTTTTTTCTTTTTCGCCGATCACTGTGTAACGCCGACCAAAGTGCGACGATGCTGTCTCCAGACGGTTTCCTGCATAGTGCTGCCGTCTTGAAGTGCTCTTGCAGGAACACTGCATGCAGTACTACATACATACTACTATACCGTTTCCATCAAGTACTCGATATCTAACCACTGTGGAGTATGCTAGCTGCCACCGATCCCATCTCCGACCCGCCGCGTTGTCCCTGCGCTAATGGCGTCGTGCTGCTTGGTATACGGGGTCGCATTCCGATCGGGGACGTGTGCAAACACACCCGCGTACCGTTCTTTGGGGTGCACGTTAAAGAGCCTCAGGTGGTCGAAATCGACCAGGCACCCTCAGGTGTACGGCGTCCCTTACATATTCATCGGATAGCTTCGGGACGCTAAATCTCACAATAGCGCCTCATTTCTTCTCCCCGAAATACACGTTAGCTACCGGTTTCAGGTCCATATGTATTAAAGTTTCGAATGCGCATCTCATAGCCTTGACTTTCGATACAATTATGAAATCTTGTTAGTAAATTACTGTTATACTCGTGGGGGCAACCTTCTGTGGCGATGAAGGGAAAGCTGCGGGGACGGTGTGTCTGCACGTTTGTTGCTGCGTCCGAAGCATTTCGGCGGTGTTCGACAGCGCTTTTTTTTTAAATATTTATTGGAACCGATACTGAATCAGGCGCAGCTTTCCACGTGCGACGCATTTGCTCAGACGCGGAAGAGAAAAATCATAATAATGGGTTATATATATATACACATTGAGCTGTGCATTTCGTCTTCCTGTTGTCCACGTTTTCTCACCCACAGTTTTACACTAACGCTGACGAGAATGTAAAGAATCCTTTGAGGAGCGCTCTCGCTTAGGCGTGCTTTGCTCCCCCGGTAGCTTCCCTTCGTACCCGGGCCTCAGTCGGTTGTTCCGTGACGTCAGGTGCATTTTGGGTGGTCCTTTAAGCGGGGGCACATCGAACCCTTCGGGGACGTCCGCGGAATTAAGTCGCCCGGCTGGTGAGGCGGGTGCCGCGGGATGCTGCGTGCCGGCGTCCGAGCAAGGCCCGCATGTTAAATGCGCCCATGCTGCTGCAATCCTGCGCGGGGCGACAGGGAGGGCGCCTCCTCCCCCCCCCCCTTCCGAGTCGGCGGCCCGTAACACAGGCTGCCGCAATTTCCGAGCCACGCCCTCATTTCTGGGAAGATGTTGCCTCCTCGCTCGCTTTCTCCTCTCTGCGGTTCGAAGGCGTCTTACAGAGGGCACGCGCCTTATAGTCTACCTGTATGCATGGTATACATACGTGTGCCATACGCGATGGCATATGGCCTCCCCTCTTCGGGCCAGAAAAATATTCCGGGGGGGGGGGGGGGCACGGGAATGCTCGCCCGGGTCGATGAGGCGATGCGGCATCCTCGGCCACACCCACCCAAGCACGACGATCGCTTGCGGTACGTGCGTATATGTATGCTGTGTGGGAGCGATTACGAAACGCGCGGGGCACACCGTTCTCGGAGGCCACGCGCGAGAGAATCACCGGCGTCAGTTGCAAGGTTCTGGCTGTTGTGCATCGACCGTGCCTGCCGTAGAGGCTTATCAGCGGCAATAATTTCGGCGTCCCTACATACAGCCCTTAGTGATTGATTCGCGGGGTTCAAACCCCGCGAATCAATTAACGTTATTCAACTTCCTGAAAACAACACTCGGTGAGTGAGGCCGCAGTGGGGCTGGTCTGCGGGTTAATTTTTTTTCACTACTCGGATTTCTTTTACGTTTCCGTTTCCTTCCGCGGGCATCGAAATGCGACCGCCGCGTCCGGGAGTCGAACCCTAGACCTCGCACTCAGCAGCAGCATGTCACAGCGACAGCGCCACCACGGCAGGTCATCTGCGTCCCTTAGATGCTACTGTTTGTTTGCTTGTGACGTCACTGTTAGGTGCTGTGTTAATAAAGTTGCCAGTTTCTGCACGTTTCGCAGAATATAAACGGCGCGCCCGTAGTGGAATTGCACATTTCTGCAGCCTCGGACGCTGCGTTCAAATGTGTATTGCAGGCTACGTTCGTAGGCAAATAAATCTGCCGTAGCATTTATCTTTTTTTTTTTAATTTTCTCGAGACCAGCTGATCCTGAGGGCTAGGCGGATCCGGGGGGCCACCGAAACCGGCGCTGCTGCTGTCGCATGCACTGCACGGGTGCGCATCAGTGATGCACCGAGGGCGAGCCGGCAGGGAGAGAGAGAGCCGGCCAACGCGTTGCCCCCGTGGGCGTTGTTCGGAATCCGCGTAAAATCTGCCCCGCGCTTGCTCGCTCGAATCTGCCCCCTTCTGCTGCTTCCCCCCCTCCTGCTTTTCTCTTCCCTGAGCCGACTCGGTGGCGCCGCCATAGCGTGGGTGGGGCTGCCGGCATACCACCACCGCCGCGGCGCCATCTTGCTTGTTTTCTTTCTTTCCTCTTCTTCAGTACCTTCCGCGCCGGCAGACCCCGTCGGCAAACGTTGTTGATCTGGTTCCTCTTGTTGCGTATACTTTCGACCCTCTCGTCTTCTTTCGTTTACCCTGCATTAGCATCGCCTTCCTCACTACTTTCCCCTTCCTTGTGATTACCGTATTCTTCTTTTTTTTTCTTTTCGTACTTCTGCACCGCCGATCGAGCGTTGTACGGTAGAACGCCTTCGGTCGCCCGGAGAGTGCACATATATCCTCACACCGGTCGTGTCCCCTCTGACCCAGAGCTGGGTGCGTCGGTGCTCGCCTTTTGTGCGAGTCTCCGGCGAACGCGCTGCGGTGGTGTTTGCGGAGGGCTGTTCTTGTCCGTCGAAACAGCCCGTTCCGTTGCCGGAGCACCGCGAACCAGCCATACACCATACTGTGGTGCATGGCTGAGGTCGTCGTCGTCGTCTGCTCTGCCGCTCCGCATCCGGCTCTCTATAGCAGAAGACGCGGCACTCGCTCTCTGCACCAGCGGCGCTCCTTCTCTCCAATAAGGGTGTAGCGTGTAAAAGCTATTCGCGTGCGATACGCGGGGTGAGGGGGGCCAGGGTTTCCGGATGCGAGCGAACCCGAAATCGTATACCGGTGTAATAGGTGTGGGCATGCTGCACTCCTACTAGACACGGCGGTCACCTTCGTGATGGTGGTGCTGTCCGCAAGGTCGCACGTTCGACTCCCCTGCCGTGGCGGTCGTATTTCCAGGGGGTAGTAGTAAGTGGGTTTCTTATTTGTGTATACGAAGGATAGGAAATCACTGCTGACCTCACTTTAACTGTCCGGCATAATCTCTGCTGTCCCCTGAACGCTGGTTTGCATGTGGAATCACTGTGCAAGAGGATAGGAAGAGATGGAACTGTAAGAAGGAAGCTATTTACACGACCGTACAGTACAATAGTGACTGTGTCATTGCGAAAAAGAAAGAGAAGACAAACAAATCTAGTTCACTTGTACTAACTCGATAGGGCGAAATGCAACACTCCTGTACTTTACTTTCGGTGCAGGGTGAAGGATTCTAGCGGCTCAAAACAAATTACGAACTACCATTTTTTTAAGAGACACGCTTCATTTAGGGCAAACATCGCAGGTGACCCACAAGAAATGTTAGGGCTTTGCTATGGTTCGATTAGCGGTGGCGTGAGGTCATTGTCAGAACCATGTAGGCGCGATTTTGAACTCCATCAGAAAAGGCTTATAGCCGCCCTGTTGGCCAATCGGGGATGGAAAGACGGCGAATTCTACCGTATGCGGGGGAACTTGACAGTGTCCACATGAGAATAACTGAGAATCATGAGAAGCGAAGATGAGAATCAGGAGAAGTAAAAGGAAAACGTAGGCAGGTGTGGCGCGTCCGTTTTGCCATACCGACGAGAATT
This sequence comes from Dermacentor variabilis, assembly GCF_050947875.1. NCBI lineage: Eukaryota > Metazoa > Arthropoda > Arachnida > Ixodida > Ixodidae > Dermacentor > Dermacentor variabilis. The sequence goes on along the minus strand of NC_134577.1, from coordinate 81,489,569 downwards.
GTTACGAAAGCGTACTGCTCTGCACGCAAGTTTCGGAGGCTCGCAAATAGCCATTACGTGACTCACATCTGCGCGACGTGGCTTCTCACCGCTTAACATGCATCACTCCCGGATGCGAGTATACTCGTAAATAAACCAAAGAAAATTATAAAAAGAAAAGGGGGTTGGGGAGGAATACGAAATGAAAGCTGCGTCAGCGGACACGTTCGGCATGCACGCAACATGCATATTATAGTTTCGCCTTTGCCTTGCCTCGTTTTCCTTATTTTTTTCCCCCGCTCACAGTCGCCCCAAGCGATACATTGTCATCGGCGCCGACGAAATTGGCTGCTTCAAGCAGCAAGCCGCCTTCTTGACTCAGCGGCGGAAAAGGTCGCACATGTATGGCTCTGAGTCAGGCAAAAAAAAGAAAAAGAAAGAAAAGGTTGCGAGTGCGTCCCAGCGCGTCTCCATTACTTGCTTCCTCCTCGAGGAGCCTCTATTTAGCGCGCGCGCGACAAAGGCTCGGCGACAAACCGCGCCGCTCCGGACAGGAAAAAGTGGCGGCGACCGCATATAGTGCGGTGCACGGTCGAGTAGGAACGAAGCGAAGACGAGAAGTGGCGCTCGGACGGCAAGGCGAAGCTATGAAAGAGGATTCTCGAAGTCCATAGGTGTCGTTCGGCTGCGCATCTTTTTTCTTCTTTTTTTTTTCTTTTGTTCACGTAAAGAAAGGAATTCGACCCTCCGAGAAGAGAAAGACAGATAAAAAAAAATAAAAGTTCGCCCCGGGTGCCCCGCCCCACTTCGCTCTGTCACGTGTGCAGCATAAAAGGGACGCCCGTTGAGCTTCGCACAAGCAAACCCGCCCGCGGACACAACATTGTGACGCGCGCGGTCAGCGGCGTCGCCAGACGTTCTCGAGCAGACGACATAAAACGCGACAGACAAAAAAAAAAAAAAAAAGTGGCTGTGCGCACCGAGAGGCTATGTTCTGCCCTTTCTTGTTTTGTTTTACTTCTCGTTATTGCTCGTTCTTTTTGTTCCGTTTCTTTCCCCCCCCCCCCCTTCCTTTTCGGTCCTCACGAATTCTTGCGGTTTCCTTTTCAGCGAATATCGGGACGCGTCCGACTCCCCTTCGACGACAGAGTGGTCGAGCATCTTTCTGCGTACCGCACAAGAATGCGAAGTTTGGCGTGGTTGAGCAGCATAACGTTTTGAGAAAACACAGCGCTAAGTATGTACAGGAAGTCGAAACAGAAAGGCGTTATCAACTGGTGAGTTCTTCACATAAAAAAATACTTATAGCAAGGTTTCACAGACTTTAGTATTTGGCTCCTTTAGCATACACCGCAGTCCATCTTCACCGATTAAAAAAAAAAAAAGAGAGAGAGAGAGAGAGAAAAGAACGAACTATGCCCCACCAGTTGGTGGAGGAGCTGCTTGGAGGCGGCGTCCCCATACGTACGTATTCCAATTTTTGCGTCATTTCCGGGCTTAAATCCGGGCTCACCTCATGGTAAGAGTGGCTTTTCCGGTATTATACTGAGGTAATTTACGAGCATACAACTGGCATTGTGTTTCTCTTTACTGCCCCATCTAAAGCCGAAAGGGACCCTCCGAGGAATGCGCCGTTAAACGCAAACATTTGCGCAATCAAAAGCGGCGGCGTCGCAAAGCACTGCACAATCCCTCACCCTCCATCGTGGGTTCCCTCCCCCCCTCTCTCGGGCAAAGTGCCAACGCCGGCGGGCTTTGCAAAACGAAGTCGCTGAAAAAGCGATTTCTTCTCGGCGCGGTCAGTTTTCGCCGTGTCCCTGCGTAGGATACCTGTTTATTTATTTAGTTTTTGTTCTTGCTCTTAGCGGGGTGCACTGTGTTTTATACTGCAAAAATAAAAAAAAAAGGAAACCCGCGCTCCGTTCGTTTCGTCCGCCGTCCCTTATCCGCGACGGGCACAAGACGCACCGCCGGCTGTCCGCGCGCGCGCGGCTTCTCAAAGTCGCGCCAGCGAGAAGACGGCGGTCGTAAATTCTGGCTTTTCGGCGTCAGACCAGGCTCCGTTCGTCGTTTTCTTGTCTTGTGTTCTTTCCGCAGGTGTACAGAGCCTATACCACCTCCCCTCCCTTTCCCTAGGCCTTCTTGACCCTGCCTCCCACCCCCGGCCGCCGCCAGTTCTTCCCTGACCCCACTCGAAGATGTTTTCGCAGTGCAAACAAATTAGCCGCGCAAGCGCACACGTAGGTTCGGTTCTGGTGGCAAATAAACGTACCGGTCGTTCGCGCCGGCTCGATCGCTGCCCAATAAACAAACGTCGTTCGGGCGGAGTCGCCGCCTTCTTAGCCGGGAAAGTCAACTTCGGTCTCGTCTCTATAGCAGGGCGGCCCAGGAGCGACCGTCTGATGGCCACTCCAGTGACATAAGCGTCTGGTTGACTTATGGGGATTTAGGGGAGTCATTCGGGACGGTTACGGGGCACAGTGACCAAAGCCTTGTGGTCAGTGAGTGGCAACGAACGACGCGCCATGCGGGCAGGTATAATCGCAAAGTCTCTTCAATCTGCCTCTCTCCGATTCAAGGCGATCTGCGCGCGGAATTGTTCGACCCCGTCGCTTTCGTTATGGTCAACGAATCGGGAGCGAGAACTCTCCGAGTTGTTGTTTCTCTCATTCCGATGACGCGAAAACTAGTCGTTCGTCGTCGTTGTTCTCTAACCGCAGAATAACGTGGCCCGGTTTGATTGTAGGCTTGGTTCGGTTAGCTTAGCTTAAGTTCAGCTCAGAACACGCAAGGAGGAGCTGCGAGCAAAACAAATGAGGCCAATCCATTGCGTATACAGAGAGCTAAAATAGCGAACCGGAAAGTTCGAAGCGAGGAGGGGAAAAAGTTTATAGAGCCAAATCGTGTACCGCCCGTCATTCTCATTGCTGGACTTCGTCTACACTGCGGGACGGTCAGGGACCATCGCAATATCCTGAATCTCAACTTCGGTCAGGAGGGTTGAGTGTAGACTTCATAAGTAATGGTTCCAAGCAATTCTGCGCATTATACGACAATACCCCAGTGGGGATTTTTGATCATTTGATCTTTCTTTTTCGTTGTAGTTGGCTATACAATGCTCATATGCCGTCGAAATCTGCAGACTAACCAGAGCAACCACGGAGGCTTTTCGAAATAGCGTATGCCATCAGTACCTTCCTACGTTTGGCTCCATTCACAATGTGGCAGAATGTTCAGCTTTAGCTCGGGCCCAACTCCGACGCGGCCTATTCAAATACATGTAAAACGCAAAAACGTTTTTATAAGGTAACCCCTGGACCGATTTTAATGAAATTTGTTGCATTTGAAAGAAAAAGTTGAATTCTAGTGACTGTTGGAAGCGGAATTTCTATTTAGGGCTTGAATTTTCTTGAAACGATTTTCATATATTTGACCGTCTGAAAAAAATAGAAGCACAATTTTTAAGAATTGATAGCTCTGTATCAAAAACAGATATCGCGGTTCTGTGAACGGCATCCATTAGATCATTGAAAGCGGACGAATTCGATATGTCATTTTACATATTACGTGAATTTGTTACGTTGTTTACAAGGGTTCTGCAAAAGCTGTATTTCCATGTTACTAAATTTTTTGAGATTCATGTGTAATATATCAATTTTGTCCGCTTTGGATGTACTATTAGATGCATTTCACAGAATTGTATTATCGATTTTCTTTTAGGAGTTACAGAGTTGTAAACTTGACAGTTTGGTTTTTCGAAAATTTCGGATTTTCGCTAGTTTTTAATAAAAGATTGACGACCTAACTCAAAAATTCGAAACCAACAGTCACTAGCTTTTCTTTTAAATGCAACAAACCTCGTCAAAATTGGTGCAGTGGTTGCCGAGAAAAACGAATTCTCTTTTTACATGTATTTAGATAGGAGCACCCTATCTCCACTAAATCGCATATGACATTCATGCGGGATACGAGTCGCTAGCAATTTTTGAGTATTAGTGCGTTTTTCCGCGCATGGGGGGGGGGGGGAGGGGTATGTGTTATTGTTGCGTGCAGTGATTGCTTTGCTTTCTTTTTTTTTGTTTTTATCCCACTTCCTTTGTTTCATCTTTTACCGTCTCACCTGCACTGTGTACATACCATGCCTCCTGGCCTGTCGCTAAGCCAACCTCTCTCTCTCTCTCTCTCTCTCTCTCTCTCTCTCTCTCTCTCTCTCTCTCTCTCTCTCTCTCTCATTGCTGGATGAACCACTGCGCTGGCGGCTTCCCGCTTGAAACTATAGATGTGGTGAGCGAGGTCTTCCCGGAATGTCCCGCCGCTGCTGGTATACCAGGAGGACGCGTGCCTTGCGCTTGACGAGCATAATAATAATAACCATAATAATATAAAAAAAAAAAACCCGGCAAGAGCTCGGCCACCACCGCCAGCAGCATTCATTCCACGGGCTCTCTCGTTTCGCTCTCGCAATGACTTTGTCCAGCGCCGCTTTCATTTCTTTCTCGAAACCTCCCCGCTGAGCCTTTTGCAGCCGGGTGCGCTTCGGCCGAGCTGACCCCTCCCTTATCAGCGGGAGCACGTTTTTTTCTTTTTCTTTCATCTCCGCGGGTGCAGCAGCAGTGTTCGAGAGAGATAGCGCATGGCAGGAACGTTTAAATATAGAAGAGTCACCGAGGAGAACCGTCGAATGCAAAAAAAAAGAAAAGAAGAAAAAAATAAAACGACAAAGCGTACGGTCTGAGGGACGTCCCGCGGAGTCTTGTCTCGCGAGCGCCACACAGGTTGACACTTTCGCGACGGCGCGGCACTGAGATCTCGATAGCGACGAAAATGCACGCGAGCGGCGACGGTCAAGAAAGATGGCTGTTATAGCCCGCGGAGAGTGGATGCCCACCCTCGTGTTCTCAAAAAGTGGGTCTCGACTCGGGCGCTCTTCGTTGACTGCCAGGCCGAGGGGAACGTGGCGCCGGCGTTGGAACTTCGGAAGAACGCAACACGGGTCGCAAACGCTATACAGCGAGTCGGTAGAGAAATCACAGAGGAGCGCTATTGGAACTTGCAATAAATAGACAGTTTTAGCAGAGCGCTTGCTTGCGCTCCGCTCCGCACACGTTTCACGCGCACCGGTGGCTGCATAGAATGCATTGATTTGGCTTATCTAACAAGCGCGTCTCCCAGAGACGTCACTGACGTGCTCTAAGCTTGGCGGTAAAACGATTACGAAAGCAACTACACGCTCCCTGACGCACCGCTAAATCAGGTTCCTAGCGGAACGTGGTCAGCGTCCCATGTTCCGCTGCCGCTATGTGTGCTGTGCGCACGCGCGTCAGAGTTCTCGGTTGCGTTTTGCTGAGCGGCTGCGTGCCAATTGTTGTGATAGGCCGGTCTGAGCGGAGCGGACCGTAAACGCTCTGCTAAAACTCTCTAATATCGCTCGTCTGCGATTCATGTGCGGCTACTGGATTACTCGAGAGAGAAAAAACAAGGAAGAAACATCAATTTCCAGGAAAACGGTGCAAAAAAGGAATTTGTTGCTCGGGAAATTGGTACGTTGTATGTATTCCTTTCGAAGGCGCGAGACGGAACGCGCAAAGAAATGTGCTTGCGTTGTCGTGACCTTCGAGGATAACGTGTCGCGCGGAGAAACGCCCACATGCACCCGGGCAAGAAAGTTCATGCGCGTGGAATCGTTCGCAAGAGGCAATTTCAGCCAATCCTGGTGCACGACGCATTATCGGCGAAGGCAGTCAGCCAGCGCCAACGGGCACTTGCGAACTCTAAAACTTTGCGAATGCGGCCCGTGGCTATACACCGTCAATTCCCGCGGAGAACCCCCGTTAAATCTCGATAGTGTTGTTGCTGCTGCCGTTGTTGTAGCCGTCGTCCGTCGTCACAATGAGCTGACCTGTACGCGTTCGCATCGTAATTTTTTGCCAAGCATCCAAAGGAGTCTGGACGTGAGAAAAGCGCGGCCGCTCCACCAAAACTCAGTCAATACTACATAGAAAAGGTAAAAAGAAAATAATAATAATAATAATAGGACGAACCTGATCGACCGTCGACGCCGGTCGACACAACACCGTAGCTTATACTTTGTGTACCGGCGCAACAGCTATAACGCGCGCCCGTTACGGACTCCCAGTATACAAGCGGAGGAACGCTGGCAGATTACAGCCCCCGACGAGCGCCCCGTTCGATTCGCAAGGTCTCGAGAAAAAAAGGCAGAGAGAGAGAGAGCGATGAACGCGTTCGCCCGCATTCGAGCGACGATCGGGCGACGACAGCTCCGACGCGGCGTCCTACACACGGCGCGCATAATGGGTGCAAGACTTGGACGCCGTAGATGTTTCTATTCGACCTCCATCGACGTCCTGCCCGCGGTGCGTTTCGGAACAGTTGGCCGCCAAAGCGGGCCACGCAATGGTATAATAATAGCGCACCCCAAAAGCGCCGGAGGCGCTACCAAGCGATCGTCTCCGGACGTCCATTGGAGTACCTCAGACCATAATAGAAGGAAAGCACACACACACACATACTATAGAAAGATATGCGATTGAATGTGCGCGCGCGAGAGGCTCTAATGAAGCCGAGACGACTACCTGTGTATAAGCAATCACCACGGGAGTACGGAAAATGTTGGCGGCCAGGGCACTCCGTGCATCATCCCCCCCCCCCCCCCCCCCCCCCTTCGTTCCACAAATCTATACTTTCGCTCGCGAACCTTGCCCGAGGGCCAAATGCGCCGTCTCTGGCGGAGCGCGAATGCGCGGGGTATAAATGAAACGCGCGACACTGACCGCGATTGCTTGCCGGTCGCTGTAAACGCCGCGCGATCACCCTCTCACCCCTCCCCCCACCCCCCCGCGCGCGCTAAAACTAGCAGGCGCGCCACACGCCGGCTTCGCGTCCTGAACCCTTCTCCCCCGCTCTCGCTCTCTGCAACCAATTCGCTTTCCCGACGATTGTTTCCAATCGAAGGTGCCGCGTCCGGACGCGCTTACGTCATCGAGGCCGAGTTAGAGGAGGAGGAGGACTGCGGCTGTAACGCGCCGCAGTGAGCACTGAAGGGAGACCAGAATAGGAAAGAAAGAAATAAAACAACAAAATACTCTCACACAGGTACCAAAGAGAGGCTTGGGTCCACAATATGCATATATGAATACAATGAGCGGGGACCCGTAATTGCACTTTGGCGATTCCGGCTTCCGTTCGCCGTAGATGCGCGCGCACGCAAAAAAAAAAAAAAAGAAGAAGAAGAAAAACGAAACGCGCACGCTCTTGGTGTGCATGCCAAACGAGCGAATGAATTAGCGGGGAGGCTGCGCTGGTATATTACGGATTTCTCCTCTTCCATTATTATTATTCTCTCTTTCTTTTGTTTTCCCTTTCTCCTCTGTATTTTCTTTTTTCTCCCGGGAGTCGCCTCTTATGTCTGCATCTCATGCTCACTCCGTTCAGGGACGCGTACGGGTCTTGGCACGAATGCCTGCGCGGTTTGCTAATTATAGATGGCGTAGCTGGAAGAGGCCAGATGGTTGGGGAGGGGAGGAGGGGTAATTAGGTTACGTTAGCAATTAGCCGCGCCTGGTTTGTGGTTAACTTCGCGCCGTCGGTGGAAAAAAGCAGCGAAGGCCGCCGCGCGCACGCCTTTCACTGCAAGCCGTGGGAGCGCCGCGGGAAAGCGGTGCAGCACAAACCGGCGACGACGACCCACGACGTTTTCCGTCGCCAGCGCTTTGTATTGTACTTCGTGGCGTTTTCCCTGCATTAAAAAGCCGTCTTACATGCGCGTATGCGCAGTTTCGCACATTTATTACCCTGTAGACTGCCCCAGACCATACTTAACGTCTGCTTTTGTGTGGTGCTCGAACGCGTTTGGAAATGTTCTGCGAGTTCTGCATCAAAGTGCGCAGATGTTTTGATCATGTTTATTGTCTTTACTATTTCAGTTCATACTTTTTTTTTAAATTTTCGTGAAGCGACATACGGATGTGTCAGAGTGACTGTCTGAACGACATTGCTGAGATCGGAAAAACCATCTGGCGGAGGGAGTACAAATCGGAAGTCTGGAAACGGTTTCATGTTCTGTTTGCACTACCGACAAAATCACGAGAGAGAGAAAAAGAAAAAGAAGGAACGGTGGTTATCAGTTCCGATACAAATTATAACCCAGGTTCCGTATTTTAACGAGCCCACATATGTGCTTGCTCCGCGTTTCAGAGATTCGTCGTGATTGCACCCTGGGATAGCTTCCGCAATGTCAGAATGCGGGCGTTAAATTTGATTGGAGAGCAGATGCATATTTTTTAGAATAGAAAGGAAAAGAAATGGGATAAGAGATCACCGCTCGCACTAGTGCGCTCGAAGTGGGAGTTTTTGTCCATGCATATTCTGCTTCGAGTGGTATATTTATGTATTTATTTTATTTTATTTCAATATACGGCCTCGAGCGGCTATCGCAGCAATGGGGAGTACAAGACCACCCTCAGCAGCCTATTTTTATGTTCACTGCGCGATGACAACCTCTCCCAACGATCTCCTATTATCCTCGTCTTGCGCCACAAGATACGACGAAAAAAAAAAAAAGTGCTTTGCAACGTATGAAAGGAATTTAGAAGGCGATGTCCGAGAATACTGATACATATAGAATTTCTGTTTAGCATCCACTTAAAGCAGGAAATGAAGGTACGCTGCATAGTTTCGAACGAATACAACGCTCCACGATTAGCGAAACTAAGCGGGTAAAATGACAGCAAAAAGGGAAAAAAATGCGATAATAAAAGGAAGAAAAGAAAAGAATAGCGAGAGACGTGCCTCGGCGGGTCAACCCGGCCCGCCCGCAAAAAAAAAAAAAAAAGAAAGAAAGAAAAGAACGCTAAGCGCATACACACTCATTACGGCGACCGCGGACGATGACGACGGCGCGACCGTCCGGCGACGAAGTCGTCCACGAGGCGCCGCGTCGCGCGCCCGCGTCTGATTCACGATTTGGCACGGCTCCGCGCGGACAGACGACGCCGCCACCCCACGTGTGCAAACGCACTTCTGCAAGTGGCGGCCATATACGACGCCAAGCGACTCGCACGATACCGGCGCCGTGTCGCATTGTGCCGGTATTCGCGATCGCAAAAGAAAGACAGAGAGAGAAAAGGAAAAAGAAATTAAGAAAAACACGCACGCAGACGACGCCGCGCGACCTTGCCGAGGTCACGACGAACTCGACGACGAAGAAATGCGTTTCACGTCAACCTTGGACGCTGCAGCGGCCGCACTTCCCGGTTTGCTTTTCGAGCGTCCGCCATTCGCTGCAGCTGTTGCTATTTAGCGCTTGCTGGCGTCGCTTTGCCATCTCGAGAAGGGGCGGGAGAGAGAGAGGGGGGGGGGGGGAAGGCGCCGATGGAAATGAGTACGAGACGGCCGGATGGAAATTATCGTGCACGCAAGCCCCGTACCACAAAGGAGGAATTTCCGCCGCATTTTTTTCGGAGTAGGCGCTTCTACCGGTTAAGGAGACCTCAATGTCGGCGTGTTTTCCAGCGCCTTTGGGGTTTCGTCACAAACCACGTTGCGTTGGATCAGCTTCGCGCGGCGCCGAAGTGTGCCCCTGCTATAGGGAGCCGTACGTGCAAACAAGAATTGCACGTAGAAGAGGCTCCCCAGCATGCGTGCTTGGAGCTTGGCTCGTGCCAGATATCGGTGCCGACGGTGGAAGTGGCTGGCGTTGAAAGCGGCATATCTAGAGTTTCCCCACAAAGAGGCAAGCCAGGAGGCCGCTCGGAATCGCATAGGCAATGAATGTGCCGAGCAAATAGTGCGGACCGTGGTCTCCGAGGTGAAGCAACGCGCACGCAACTGGGTGCTCGTGATCTCAGAAGCCGCGTGTACATAGCAAGGTCAAACAATTTGCTAAAATCCAAAAAAATAGCGAGAACCTCCACTCCACTCCGACCCTCTCTCTCTCGCTCCCTCGCGCTCGGTCTCTGTCAATTCCATAGCACTAGAGAAGAAGACAATGAGAAAAAGAAAAAGAAAGAAACGACCAACGAATTCTTAGTGCTCTGAACACAAATGTACGGCAACAGCGGCATGCCCCCGCCGCTGATACCGCCGTCTGGTTAAGAATGACTTCATTGCCATGCGCGTGACGTCATTTTCGTCCACTATACAGAACTGCCTGGTTTGGCCTCCGACATACAAGGCGAGGCACTGACGGTACCCACGGCCGTGCAGCTTTCCCTCGGGTCCCTATAATAGTTTCACTGACAACTAATCAACAGCGAACATGAGAAAGGGCTCCAGGGGGGGGGGGGGGGGGGTTGACAACAGTTCATTGCTGATAACAAGAGAGCTCGCCCGCAAACCACTCCTACTTATAACTCCAGCCGCGAGAAGTCGTCGGACTAATTGGAAGCGGGAAGTGCCTGCCGTCGGCCCTGCGTTTTGATAGGGCGCGGGGCGTCTCCGGGTTCGCGCATGGCTGCCCAGTGTCGGAAACAGGTCCCCTCCTAACGACGGTGACAAGCCGCGGCCTTTTTTTTTCTTCTTACCGTTCTCGCGACACATAGACCGATGCTCTGGAGGCTGCTAAGTGTCTCCTCGTATGATATGCACCCAACCGCTCTTTCCACCAACGCCCGTCGTTAGTATACACTGGTTTCTGTTCACGAACAACAGCACTGTGGTCACGCTGCCTTCGAGTCAATTGCCTTGTCGCGGGTAACGCGCCTACGGGCACACTTTGTTTTGCTGCTGAGGTATGGCATATACTATGGGTCCCACGTGACTTTGCCAAATTTAAGAATGTGCAAGTGCCACGCAGCTGGACAGAACCAAGGTAATCTTGCAGTCGCTTGAAGCGAGTCAGACTATATGCCTCTTTTTGTTGTACTTCGCCTTGTGACATAATTAGTTGTTAATAACTTATCAACCGCTTTAATATTATATGCAAAAATACTTCTTTGTATGTCGAGGGCTTTCCTACCGGCTCGGGAAAAAGAATTGTTTATATAGCAGGAAAGCTGGATCGGGAATTTTGTCAGCATGATCAGCAATTTTATCACAGATGCTTCTTGTTCTGAGTATCATATGTAATGAAGTTGGATAATATACAGTAACTAATTATGCAGTTAGGCGAAAATGCAAGAGACAGTCTGGCTTTCCCCAAGTGGCGGCAAACAACATAACCTTGGCTCTGGTCAGCTGGGCGACATTTGCAAATTTTGTAAAATTTCGGCACAAGTCACGTGGGGCACCAAGTATATAGTTGCGGTACGCGTTCTCATAAACGTGAGTTCAGACAGTCGTACGTGATTGTGCACAGGCTTCCCGTGGACTGCTGTAAATTTCCGTACACTGCAGTATTATAGTATGGCTAAATATATCTTAAGACCTGCAGATACATCTGGGCCGCGCCATGGCTCAGATCACCTGCAGTCACGTTCGCCAAAACGCCCTCGTTGGTTGACTTTAGCGACTCCTTCGTACATAGATGGATGATTGGAGATATTCTATGAACTTCCCCTTTGAAGCCAGGTGGTGCCTATAGTGCCACCAAGCTCGCTATCTTTGCCTTTCTCCCGGTTTTATTATCTGCTAAGATCCGCGGTTCTTGTTAACGCACTGTAAACTATACAGGAAACTTACCGCACTGGAAAAGTAGTGTCTTTGTATTCTATACGTTTCCTACATTTCTCGTTTACAGTACATAATAAACAATTCAGAACCTTCCACAAGTACATCAAGCTTAAAAACAACACAATCTTCACTAACGTAAACATTCTGTGTCCACGCGAAAATGCAAAAAAGCATGGTTACAGCGAAAATATACATTATTGTAGATCAAAGGAGATCGCACTTGCCTATATTATTTCTTTTTAACTTTGTATTATCGCGTTCTCTCTATTATCGTTTAGTGGCTATGGTGTTGGGCTGCTGAGCACGAGGTCGCGGGATCGAATCCCGGCCACGGCGGCCGCATTTCGATGGGGGCGAAATGCGAAAACACCCGTGCGCTTAGATTTAGGTGCACGCCAAAGAACCCCAGGTGGTCGAAATTTCCGGAGTCCTCCACTACGGCGTGCCTCATAATCAGAAAGTGGTTTTGGCACGCAAAGCCCCATAATTTCTTTTTTTCAATTATCGTTTAGTCAAAGGCCCCAGGAAGGGTGTTATTGCCGGGGTCCTTTCGTCCACGATCGGAACTAGGTGCAACGCCGGGGCTCTCGAGTCTCCCAAGTCGCGAATAAAGGCCCGAGTTCAAGGCCGCACGTGCTTCACCGCTGACTCCCAGCTTTGCGCCTCGGCGACCTCTTTTTTTTTTTTTTTCACCCTCCGGAAGTCGACCCATCGCGCCCCGTCCCCTGCGAAGCGCAGTCAACGTACGTAAACTCTGTTTCTAAACCCGGTGCGACCGGACGGCGATGAATCTCCGATAGTACCGTATTTTGTAGACTGTGAGGGTATGATTAAGTGGTGGCTTTTACCAAACGGCGCAGTGCGCATTTATTTCAACGTGTCGACTCTCCCGAAGGTGATTGTCGTGATGTGCCCAGAAATAGTGCACCGCGTATTATGTGTTTGCCATCCAAGTACGCGAATTAAGATATTCTGGCTGAGTCGTATCCCGACTGGCAAAGCGGCGGCGGGCTATATATAAGGATTAACTTTCTTTCTTTTTTAAGCCTAAATTTGTCTATGGGGTCCTGTAGGCCGGTTGCGAGCACGTCTGTTCATTTGTCTGCACGTTTATTATTGCCTGTTCTGTTCTTTTTTGTTTTCACTTTTGTTATAATAACCTTATTTATGTCATTACAGAGAGTCCCAATTCAGTCCGTCCAAAAACTCTGGCACCTTCTGAAGCAATATGGTTCTTCCACATAAAAATAACCCCGCCGTGATTTTTAATGTACGCTCGACTCGACTTCGATTAACTAAAGTCCGGAAAATACGGCACTCGCTTCCTTTCTCGACCGTTCCGTTGGCTCGCCACCGCTACTTTATTCCCCGACCTGTACCCTTGGCGACCCCTTCAAGACCCTCCCTCGGAGGAAGCAGGAAGAAGTGAGGCGTAGTACCGTATCATAAGTCCGTTATTAGTGTATCCCAGAAAAGCAAAAAAAGAAAAGGAAGAAAGGAAATCTTAACGGCACGTAGGTCCCAGCTGGTGGTCCCACTGACGACACCCGGTCTGTGGCGAGACGCCACGCTGAACTTATTTTACCGTTCCCTCAATTGCGTCCGCGTAATGGGTTGCCGATACCCCACACAGCGTTCGAAGCGGCGAGCGCTGTCACGTATACCGAGAACATTGCCCCCCCCCCCCCCCCCCCCGCCTTCCCACTTGTATTTCGAACGCTTTCCTCGCGTCTCATTTGCTCGCTGCCGAAGCGGTGTGTCTTGGAGGAGGAAGTGTGTCGACCTCATACTCGCAGCAGGCCCACTTCGCGCCGGAAGTTCTTTGTGCCGGAGATCAGCCGCCTCGTCGGACGCGTAGACAATGACAGCCAAGAAACGCGCATGTTCCTTTAGTGCAACCCCCCCCCCCCCTTCTCCTACCTTCATTTTTTTTTTCTTCCAGTGTTATCGCCCCGTGCTCCGTGCTCGCTTTGTTATAGTTGCTCCTTTCACTCCCCCCCCCCCCCATTTTTTTTTTTCCTGGCGAATAAATAATGCTGTCCACGCACACCGTAGACGGAGGCATCCTCCCATCGCCTCCTAATGCGCCCCCGTTTCCTTCTGCATCCGCTGTCTCGCGTGCACAAAGAGTGTAGCACTGGTAACGTTCCGTCGAAACCGTTACGCGCATCTCGAACGCGCTGGGCGCGTTTTGCTCTTGCGCGATTGCACCGTTGCGGGAACGGTACACATGCACTGGGCTTCCTTTCGAGCGACGAGCGGAGCGGCGAGGAAGTGTGTGTACTTGGCGGGGAAACCGCGCGTTCGTTTTATGCGTGCTGTCGCTTTATGGTAGGACACGGGTTTCGACACGGGAAGCGGGAAGGCCGATATCGGCGTGCCGTAAAACACTGGAGTCCGGCAACTGTCGCCGCAGCGGTGTATGCGTGCAAGTTGGAACCGGTGGCACCGTTGGGCGGCGAGTCCGTAATGCTGCCTAACGGGAATTGGCAAATGAAGCGCGGCGCTAAATTGTGAGTGAGCTCGACAAGAGTTAAACGCTTTAATCGGAAACAGAGAGAGAGAGAGAGAGAGAGAGAGAGAGGAGATAACGGCAGGGGAAGGTAGAGGGATATTCGATTAACCGATTTGTAGGTATTTTCGTTCCATTTAAAAAAAAAAGCGTGATATTAGCGTGTGTTGTTAGAAGTGTTTCATTAGAAGCACCTCCAATTTTGCTTACGATATCGCCATAAATTGAAAAAAAAAAGAATAAAACAAATGAAGGCGCATAGTTTGCAGCTCCACCAGGAAAAAAAAAAAAGACTACTACTATTCTGCAAATTGCGTCTATGGGGCACCTGCATGCGGCGGACAGAACGGATCAGGCGAAATGGGCACATTGTTTTCTTGGTCAAAGTTAAGCGCTGGGTTAGTTGGTCCTACGTTTCCGAAATTTCGAAGCGCACAGCAAGCACGGACTACACGAATGGACGCTTACACGTAGAACTATAGGCGTCCGCTCCTGCTGTTCGTGTGTGATGCGCTGCGAAAATTTGGTATACCGTTAACTCGGGTTTATTTGAGAAAGTGATGTGTACTAAAATAATGAAATGATCTAGATCGATCTGCAGTGTACCGATTTTGTACGTTTCAGACGTCGTAGTAAATATCACTTACAGAATCGTGACACCTGATTTTATTTCGAAGTTGTCAGAATTTTTAATCTCAAGCTTCGACGCGCCGCCTGAATGGCAACCACATGGACGTAAAACCGCGACGTTTACTTCGTCTTGGCGTCGGCGCGGCGCCAAGAATACGTGGCAACCACACGACCATGTGGTTGCCATTCAAGCGAGTATGGCGCGCGTCAGCGAGCGCGCTCAGACTGCTTACGCGCTCAAGGCCTTACGGCGGTGTTAGTTGCTGGGAACCATTACTGAGGGGCTCTAGCGGACAGCTGGCCTTGATCAGGCGCGACTATTTTATAACGAGCGCCCATAACCAGCCGACGACGCGGCTTTTGTCCTCGTCCATCCACAGACGCACCGCCAACAGCTGCACGGTCCTAACGGATTGCACATGGGAGGCAGACAAAAGGACATCCGCAACGGAGTCTATATAGCTAACAACTCCTCCAAATAGGAACGTAACATCCAAAGAGAAACGGCGCTGCGTTGTCTCGACCGTGGCCGGGAGGGACGCTTGCCAAGTTTAAAACAAGCCTTGCCTCTTTGTCTCTGGAGTTTACGCTGTCACCGACGGTGGAGCGATTGAATGCTGCCCCCCCCCCCCCCCACGCTCGAGCAAAGCTGACAGCTGCAGCGAGCAATTTTCTCTTTCGACGTCGCGAACTTCCATCAAGGGGACTCCCACATAAGAGGCTCCGGAACGTGCAGATAGACCAGAGTATAGTGGTGCCGTCACCTGCTGACCCGCACGAATGAATCATCAATTGCAAACGAACCACGAGGCTCACACGAACGACACCCGGCGAGTGTCTGAAATGGTGGCGCAAGACGTCGTCATCGTATATATATATATATATATATATATATATATATATATATATATATATATATATATATATATATATATATATGACGTTCTGTCATGAATGGATCACAAAGCTTAATCGTATATACGAGGGACGCGCATCCATATCGGCATCGTACCGGGAAGTGGAACTGCCATCGAAGCCGCCGGAAGAAAAGAATGAAGAAAAATAAAATTCACGACGACTGCGGAACCGCCTTTCCGTGAAGAGTTGAGGAAGGGGGTGATCCTCTCCCTCCTAAACACGCTCGCCCTTTCCCCCCACTTTAGGGCGCCGTATCGTTGCCGGACTGAAAAAGAGGCGGCTCTTTCGAAACCGTACAGATAGGCCACCTGTTCCCGTTCCGGAAAGAACAATGGCCGGCGATTGTGTTGGCGATAATGCCCCGGACGGCCACTTCGTTCTCTACCAGGCGGAGGGGGCTCTGTTGCATCGTCTAGCGCGTGTACAAGTCGGCCTTGTTTCTCTTATTTTCTTTTTTCAATAAGCCTTTCTCTTTCTTCCTAGTGAAAGGAACGACCGGGGCGGGCGGGCGTACTTTTTTTCTCTTAACTCCCGAATGACGAAGGAAGCGGCTCGCGTGGTGGCTGGCAGGCGAAGCGATACACACGGCTGAACGGAGAACAGAAGCCGAGCGCCGTAATTACAGAAAGCCGGGACCCGTGGCTGCTGGCTGTGTTCGCTTGTGAGAAGGCCGGCCTGACAATAACACTGCGTATACGATTGTGCAATATGTACGTATACACATGGGAGCAGGCGGGAAACCTGTACGGAAACTGTACGGTCTGTCCTCCCTTTCGGGGAAGCGCGAGTGATTATTTGCGTATTTCTTTCTTTGTTTGTTTACGTGGTTTGCGCGCCGGCTGCCCGTTGCCTCGTGAACGGAGAATATTTGAGCGATTGAGCCAGTGTACTTAACGCACACGCAGCGTCAGAATGAGACCAGGCACGACAGCACTATAGCTACCATGGGACATTCGAAGCGCGGCGGATGAGTCCAGCAGGACAAAACAGGTCGTTGTACCACAATCGCGAACTCCACATAAGATCATCTGTCGGCGAAGTTCCTAGGCAAAAGAGCTCGCGCTTCGCCTAGACGTTAAAGCCGTGTAACGGAGCTATGCTCACTGGTGCTGATAACTTTCCGGGTACCGTAACATATAGATTTCCCAAATACGCAGGCAGATAGATAGCTCCCTCCCCCCCCCCCCCGTTATGGTGTTGTGCGACGATGCTAACAGACAGACGGACGGACGGACAGACAGACAGACAGACAGACAGACAGACAGACAGACAGACAGACAGACAGACAGACAGACAGACAGACAGACAGACAGACAGACAGACGATAGATAGATAGATAGATAGATAGATAGATAGATAGATAGATAGATAGATAGATAGATAGATAGATAGATAGATAGATAGATAGATAGATAGATAGATAGATAGATAGATAGATGTTGCCGACGGATTTATGGCGTAGGGCGGCTGTCTTGCTCTGATATATAGCCACTTCAGGCTTCGTCGTTTACCTATCCGACATACTATTTCGCATCAAGCAAACGTAGTCCCGAGAGTCGCGTTGTTCTTGACGACGACGGCCAACGCCGACGCCGAAAATTCGTCGGAAACTTGTTTGTTGTGGTTGGACCTTAAATGTACCGTCTGTCACTTGCCGCGTGTAGTGGCAGTGACGTAGAGGATGAAGTGCAGAGAAAGTGTCTGGAAATTTATGACATCCGCTTCTGCATCATCGATAGGTCATTTACGTAGTGTCTCAGCTTTTTATGGGAGTAAGACGCTCGTTTTATAATACGATGTCTTTCCTACCAACGCTCTGCCAAGATCGTTCAGTGATGCGTATCCACACCACTTCCGTCTAGTTCCCTTACTTCCCAGACACCAGGTCGCAGTACATCCGCCATCAAAAAGCAGTTTACGATCACCCCTGCCGCTAGCAGATAACCTGGCTGTTCGCTGGCTCACTAACTATGTGTTTACCTTCTAACTCTTTAACTAAAACTTCATGCGTGCAGTTGAAGCGGTCTCACGCAAGCACTTGCGTCGCAGCGCAAGCCTTCGTATATGGAGATTAGACTTTCGCATATAGAGATGAGCAGTGCGATAGTACTCACAGCATACCATTACAGTGGTACTACCAAAAGTATATCACTTACTCTAGTAGAAGTACTGCTAGTTTACGTTTGAGCAGCGGCCATTCGAGGGGGTCACTTTCGGCTCTCTTGAGCGCTGAGCCGCCTTCTATGACTGCAATACCCTCGGCCTATTCCAACGCTTACGAGCACCGTATCACTGTGGGACGTCCTGTCCTGGCCCTTCTGAAGCGAAATGCTGCTTAGTATTCCGTCGCCCGATTCGGTTGGCTTCGGGTGTCGCTCGTTATACAAGCGCTCTCTCGCCCCGTCGGGCGGGTGACCCTCGAAATTGGCGCCCAACGCGGGGCTGGCGACCGTGGAGCCGTGGACGTCTCTCGCAACATTTCGCCCTTTCCGATTTGTCCCCCCTCCTCTCCTCCCCCTCTCTCTCTCTGTCGTCTGGCTTTCAGTCGCAGAACAAAGCGCGAAATCGAAATGATAAGGGTCTCCCCGCACCTGCCTTACGGAGCGTGCCGCGCACGGCTTAAAGAAAAAAAAGAGTGCGTACGAACAGCGCGCGCGCGTGTTCATTGTCATGGAAATCGAGACCACGTGGGTGTGACGGGTGTACGTATCGCACGCAGCATGCGGTACCGGGCATAGCGAACGGCTCCGCGACTGAGGCCGGTGTACTCTGTATGTACGGACGAAGAAGTCGTTGCGGCCGATTATACTCAAGAGGCGTACCAAGGACCACTCTGGCTCAACACGAAGCACATCGAGACACGGTGTTGCGTACAGCGTCGTTGGTATGCAGCATCTGGCCAAAAAGCGTCACATGCCGCTTCATTTTAGACCCAACGCCTAAATAGCTGTGCACGAAACCGAAACGGCGTCAGAAGTGTCGAAGGCCAATCAGCACGTTACGCCCGAAGGAGAGAAAATTTCGTGGACGAGAACCACCGTGAATGACTGCTCCGTACTGCGCCCGCAATAGACACTTCGTAGCATTACAGCTTCGTCAGAGTGTACTAGAATCTAGCTTCGTCATCACATTCGCCGCTTACTGTTAACAGCCTCTTACGTTCCTATCGTTCCTCCCGTTTTCCACTTCTGAGCGTGCAGTGGCAGTCCGGAGACTCGTCCTTCGAGCCTATGCCACCCCGCAATATATGAAAGTGCTCAAACGAAAAGCGCGCAGGCAACACGAACCGAGGTTGCTATTTTAAACACATTCGAATTCCGGTTTCATCGTCGCATCCTCCATCTTGTCAGCTCTGATTGGCTGACCCGTCTGCTACGGCCTCTCTGATTGGCTGAAAGCGGCAAACGCGGCGGAATCAGACGCCGCGGCGAAATCTCACGGTTTCTCCCGATTAGGACCCTGTTTTGGTCGCACCGCTGGTACGATCTGTTGGGAACTCGGCGCTGACGCCCGTGGTTGTACCTGGGTCGCAAGCCCCAAGGGTAGCGTTGGCCTGGCGGCCTGGGGTACAACTGGAAGCATCCGAAGGTCCCGGCAAAGCATGAGTCGACTGGTAACAACGAAACAACTTGTTTATTTTAACATCGCAAAGAGTTGGCGGTCAGGTTTGACCGAAGTAGAGAGACGGGAGAGCACTTCACTCAACAGAAGAAATCGGAGCCCCTCTTTTTGGCGTCCGGGGGCAGCTGTTTTTATACTCTCGCAGTTGAGGGCAAGAAGGAACCCCTCAAAAGACGAGCACGTGAATGTACAATGGGCTAATGGTGACGCACACTGTCGAAGCGCTGCCGTAGCACCATGTTGAGCACGATCTCGTAGCACCCTGTTGTAGCGATGCCGTAGCACCATGTCGAGCACGATCTCGTAGCACCCTGTTGTAGCGATGCCGTAGCACCATGTCGAGCACGATCTCGTAGCACCCTGTTGTAGCGCTGCCGGTCGGGCACAATGACTGTAATGAGAGGATGATCCCTGCTTTCGCAGCGCCTGGTTCCGGCACAATGACTGGAATGCGAGGGTGATCCTTTGCGGTCGCATCGCCGCAGTCGCGCCTGGAAACACCTGCCGATGAGCGTTGCGGCGACGACGATCGGGCCAAAATGTCTGCCGCCCCGCCGCAGTCGCGCCGGCAAAACCACGTGTCGCAGGCGAAACGCAACAGACCGCCCCGCCGGGGGAAGGAGATCCCGATGGACAGGGGACTGCATCCGCTGTCCGGAGGGATGTCGCTCGATGATGCTCATAACCGAAGTCGGGCGTCCCTCGACGTTTCTTGAGCGCAGCGCACAGAGAAGGCCTCGTTCTCTCGTTCAGGTTCGCACGGGACACTGCAAAGTGACTTCGGGAGAGTTCACATTTTTGTTCTCGTTCCCGGCAAGCGTTAGAACTACGCTGAAACTCAACCGCTCAGTCAGCAAGCACGGCACAACCCTCACTAAGCCCTGCCAGGCTCTTTCCCCTTTTTATACCACTGCCTAGTTCCTTACAGTAGTCTAGCATCACTCAGAACGCGTCCACAAATTGAAAAATTGCACTAGAAAGCATATCATCACTTTGAAACACTAAACAAAAGCAATATGTTAAAAAAAATCCTGCCTCAGGAAGAAAAACATCAGTAACAAACAATTTTGAGGCTGATTCCTACGTTAGGGGCTTCGACTTAAGCCATCGGCGTTACCGTTGAGACTCCCCTTTTTGTAACGCACCTCAAAGGAATATTGTTGTAAAGCGAGGCTCCAGCGCAGGAGGCGGCCATTTTTGGGAGAGATGGTCTGCAGCCATTGGAGAGGGCAGTGATCCGTCTCAATGATAAACCTCGAGCCGGCTAGATAGCATGACAATTTCTGAACGGCCCACACGAGACACGCACACTCTTTCTCGGTGGCGCTATACGCCTGCTCACGACTGGTCAGCTTACGACTAGCATACAGGACGGGGTGTTCTACTTCTCCATTTTCCCGTTGGCACAGTACAACGCCCATGCCTCGCTCACTAGCATCGCACTGAACAATGAACCCTTTTGTATAGTCTGGCGATCGTAGCACAGGCTGGCTTGTTAGGGCACTCTTTAGGGCGCTAAAAGCTCTTTCCTTTGTCTCGTCCCAGACGACTGTTTGAGGCTCTGTCTTTCTTAGAGCATCCGTCAGGGGAGCCGCGATATCAGAGTACCTAGGGATGTACCTCTGATAGTAGCCGGCGACACCCAAGAACGACCGAATATCGGTCTTGGTGCGCGGTTGCGGAAAGTCTCGCACAGCGGCCACTTTTATTTCAGAGGGGCGGCGACGACCCTGACCAATCACGTGACCGAGGTAGACAACCTCGGCCTGTGCTAACTGGCACTTAGGAGCCTTTACTGTCAAGCCTGCTTCGCGCAGGCGGGTTAGCACTGCCCGCAAGTGTGTCATATGCTCAGACCAGGATGCGGAGAATATCGCTACGTCGTCTAGATACGGTAAAGCGAATTCTTGCTGTCCCCGCAACACTTTATCCATGAGGCTTGAAAAAAAGTATGGCGCGTTCTTCAAACCAAAACTCAACACTTTAGGACGGAATGTTCCCATTGGTGAAATGAACGCCGCATACCTACTAGCCTCTTCTGTAAGTGGAACCTGCCAATAACCCCTGACAAGATCTAGGGTGGAAATAAACTGAGCGCTACTAACTTTCTCAAGGCGCTCCTCGATGTTAGGGATCGGATAAATTTGATCCTTAGTGATGGAATTAAGCCTGCGGTAGTCGACGCAAGGACGAGGTTCCTTGCCCGGTACCTCAACTAAAATCAAAGGGGAGGTATAATCACTCTCACCTGCCTCAATAACACCGAGCTGTAGCATTTTCTTTACCTCAGCCTCCATAATATCGCTCTGGCGGGGTGACACCCGATACGCCTTGGATCGTACTGGCTCTGTGGAGGTAAGTTCTATATCATGAGTAAGTACAGAAGTCCTACCAGGCCTCTCAGAGAACAGACCTTGAAACTCTTGTAATAGCTGGTGTAGTTCGGTTTTCTGCTCGGGCGACAGCGGTGCTTTACTGATAAGGTCACTAATGACTTGACCGGTGTCTTCCCTGTTCGTCACTGAGCCTAGTCCCGAAAGCTCGACCGGAAGCTCTTCAGGAACGTTTACCATCATGCACACCACTGCTTCCCTTTGTCTATAAGGTTTGAGCAGATTACAGTGGTAAACTTGCTGTGCTTTCCGCTTTCCTGGCAGACTTACCACGTAGTTAACGTCCGACAGTTTCTGAACAATTCGTGCTGGGCCCTCCCACTGCACGTCTAGTTTGTTGTTTAGCGATGTGCGCAATATCATGACCTCATCGCCAACCTCAAAACGACGGGCCCTGGCTGTCCGATCATAATAAACCTTGGCCCTCTGCTGGGCCTTTGTCATTGCTTCACCTGACAACTCCTGTGCCCTTCTTAAGCGTTCGAGGAGCTTAAGCACGTACTCCACCACGACTGGGTCGTCGCCCCTGCCTTCCCATGATTCTCGAAGCATGCGAAGCGGAGATCGAAGCGAGCGACCGTACACCAGTTCAGCTGGCGAAAACCCCGTAGCCGCATGCGGCGCGGTCCTTAAAGCAAACATCACCCCAGGCAGACACAGCTCCCAGTCAGTTCGATGTTCAAAACACAACGCTCTCAACACGCGCTTCATGACGGAGTGGAGCTTCTCAACGGAATTCGACTGTGGGTGGTACACTGAGCTGTGTAACAGCTTTACCCCACACCTTTCGAGAAAAGTTGTCGTCAAAGCGCTAGTAAACACTGTGCCCTGATCTGATTGGATTTCCGCAGGGAAACCAACTCGCGCAAATATGGACAGTAGTGCATTAACTATCTCAACTGAGCTGAGTTCTTTAAGCGGCACTGCTTCAGGGAACTTTGTCGCTGGGCAGATCACAGTCAAAATGTGTCTGTACCCCGTGGCTGTTACCGGCAGAGGTCCCACAGTATCAATAACGAGCCGTCTAAAAGGCTCCGTAATGATAGGTACCAATTTCAACGGCGCCCTCGATTTGTCCCCTGGTTTGCCCACCCGCTGACAAGTGTCACATGTCCTCACGAAATGGTCTGCGTCCCGAAAACACCCTGGCCAATAGTACTCTTGCAAGAGACGGTCCTTAGTTTTCTTAACTCCTAGGTGTCCGGACCACGAACCCCCGTGTGACAAGCGCAACAGATCCTGACGATAGCATTGAGGAACGATCAGCTGATCGAACTCCACTCCTCTGCGGTCTAGATACTTCCGGTACAGGACTCCACCTCTTTCCACAAAACGCGCAGTTTTCCTGGCGATACCTTCTTTGACATTGCAGCGCACGTTTTCCAGGCTGCCATCCTTTTTTTGCTCGGCTATCAAAGCCGACCGGCTGACTTTTAGCAACCTATCAAGTCCGTCTGACGTAGGCGCGATGAGCAAATCAGTAGATAGCTCTTCTAACTTTCCCGAATCGGGATTTTCCTCTCCAGTATCTGGCGCCTTCAACGCTACAGACTCAATTTTATTCTGTTCGGGCGTGCTCTGAATATCAGCTTGCTGCGCCTCTGACCCTTTTTCGTTGTTTGATAACGTCGGCCCCGCAACTACCGCCTTTGCAGCGAGCTCCCGAACCTTCGATCTGGTTAAGGCCTGAACACTAGCTTCACCAAACAAAAGCCCCTTCTCGCGCAGGAGGTGATCGGACCTGTTTGAAAATAGGTACGGGTACTGGGGTGGCAGCATAGATGACACTGCCGCCTCCGTCTCAAGCGCTCCGAAAGGTCCTTCAATAAGCACCTTTGCTACTGGCAGACACACGCTATGAGCTTCCACGGCTTGCTTGATCCACGCGCACTCGCCCGTGAACATATGGGGTTCTACGTAAGACGGGTGAACTACATCCATCGTAGCTGCGGAATCGCGAAGCACTCGGCACTCTTTCCCGTTCACGAGGAGGTCTCGCATGTAAGGCTCGAGAAGCTTCATGTTCTCGTCAGTGCTGCCTATTGAAAAAAACACAACTTTTGGTGTTGTTTCCGGACACTGCGCCGAAAAGTGACCCGGCTTCTGGCACGTATAACACAAGCGCGCTCGCCTCATCTCGAACCGCTTTCTGCGTTTGGCTGCCGCCGTCTCTTTACGTTTGGTCGGACTGCTTTCACTCGCATCCTCACTACGCGTGTCCCCCTTTAATCTCATGGGTGTGAACTTCGGCCTCTCAAACTTCGAGCCAAATTCACCCTTTTGACCGTCCTTAGCTCCGCGAGCCCGACGCGTCACAAACTCCTCGGCTAGCTCAGCGGCTTTAGCCACCGTACAAACGTCTGGCCTATCCAAGACCCAGTATCGCACGTTCTCCGGTAACCGACTATAAAACTGTTCTAGCCCGAAACACTGCAGAACTTTATCGTGGTCACCAAACGCTTTCTCTTCTTTGAGCCACTCCTGCATGTTCGACATAAGCCTATACGCAAACTCTGTATATGACTCACTTCTGTCTTTCTCATTTTCCCGAAACTTCCGACGGAACGCCTCCGCAGACAGCCGGTACTTTTTTAGCAGACTCGATTTTACTTTGTCGAAATCCTCTGCTTCCTCTCTATCCAAGCGAGCGACTACGTCGGCCGCCTCGCCGGGTAACAAAGTGAGCAAGCGCTGTGGCCACGTTTCCCGAGAGAACCCCTGCTTCTCGCACGTTCGCTCAAAGTTAACCAGGAACAAACCAATGTCCTCTCCAAGCTTAAACGGCCGCATCAGGTCAGTCATTTTGAACAATACGCGTTCTCCTGCACCGTGTGCCTGACTTCCATTACGAGCGCGTTCCATCTCTACCTCAAGACGCTTCATTTCCAAAGCGTGTTGACGGTCACGCTCTTGTTTTTCTTTTTGTTCTTTAAGTTCGCGCTCTTCTTTTTCTTTTTGCTCTTTAAGTTCGCGCTCCTGTCTTTTTGCAGTCTCCCTCTCCTCCATGGTCTCAAGGCATTCCGACAGCTCGTCATCCTCAGCCTCTAACTCAAGAATAGCCTTTAGCAGTTCAGGTTTTCTGAGTTTGTCCGAGACATCCAGACCCAACTCTCTTGCAAGCTCCAACAATTTCGGTTTGCGCAACGACTTCAAATCCATGGCTGCTCTGAATGCTGCTTTCTCTACTGCCTATTATTGTCTTGCCGCAACTAACCCGGCAGCAACGACAACCACAATTACCAGCTCTGTTTCTGACACTAACAAAAGCCTGGCAAAGCTCAGAAGAAGAAAGTCCCGCACTCACCAAACCTCGCAGGCAGGAATTCCGCGCAGTCGTTCCGCTGCAGGCAACCAGTCGTCACACAGGGCTCGTTGCACTGCTCCCGGATCGTCGTTGAGCTGCTCAGCATACCGTCAACTGCATCTCTTCGCTGCTGGCCTCCGTTGTCGCGATCTCACCGCTGGCAGACAGTTGTTTGAAGTCGGAGGCGATCTCACCGCTGCCAACCAGATGTTTGGATCGCACCGCTGGTACGATCTGTTGGGAACTCGGCGCTGACGCCCGTGGTTGTACCTGGGTCGCAAGCCCCAAGGGTAGCGTTGGCCTGGCGGCCTGGGGTACAACTGGAAGCATCCGAAGGTCCCGGCAAAGCATGAGTCGACTGGTAACAACGAAACAACTTGTTTATTTTAACATCGCAAAGAGTTGGCGGTCAGGTTTGACCGAAGTAGAGAGACGGGAGAGCACTTCACTCAACAGAAGAAATCGGAGCCCCTCTTTTTGGCGTCCGGGGGCAGCTGTTTTTATACTCTCGCAGTTGAGGGCAAGAAGGAACCCCTCAAAAGACGAGCACGTGAATGTACAATGGGCTAATGGTGACGCACACTGTCGAAGCGCTGCCGTAGCACCATGTTGAGCACGATCTCGTAGCACCCTGTTGTAGCGATGCCGTAGCACCATGTCGAGCACGATCTCGTAGCACCCTGTTGTAGCGATGCCGTAGCACCATGTCGAGCACGATCTCGTAGCACCCTGTTGTAGCGCTGCCGGTCGGGCACAATGACTGTAATGAGAGGATGATCCCTGCTTTCGCAGCGCCTGGTTCCGGCACAATGACTGGAATGCGAGGGTGATCCTTTGCGGTCGCATCGCCGCAGTCGCGCCTGGAAACACCTGCCGATGAGCGTTGCGGCGTCGACGATCGGGCCAAAATGTCTGCCGCCCCGCCGCAGTCGCGCCGGCAAAACCACGTGTCGCAGGCGAAACGCAACAACCCCTGCACCGCTCGGCCCGTCTGCCAGGATCCAGTGCGCGCCCTCGTTTGTCGTGACAACGCCAATCGTGACGCTTCGTCCACGAGCTCGCGCGAAAGTGGTAAGAGATAGAAGCGGCACGCTGCACGCATGAGACGCGCGTTATAATCGCCGAGTAGAAACAGTGTTAAGGCGATAATGTTACAAACTCGGATTTCGGAATGTAAATTGTGCGTGGCCGGACCCACGGCTGGCGGCGACTTGGTGGCCCATCGTGACCGCTGCGTCAGGTCTCGGCATCTTACACGAAGAAAACAAAAAAACAAAAAAAAAAACTCCGCGCCGTTCGCGCTCGTTCGAGAGAGACGCAGCGACCATCCAATTCCCACGGCCCCTTTCCTGCTGGGGCAGGTATAAGTGAGATTCCGGCGACGCTGTCTTCGCTCACCCCACGGCCGAGAGCCAAATCCGTTTGTTTTTTCCTCCTCTCCCCGCAGGCCTCCGCGAACCGCGCGCCCTCATCAACCCTAAACAAAGAAGGATGCGTAACGGGCTCCGACAGGCAAGGAAGGCGGGAACGCCGGCGCGGGATTGAAGAGGACTCTCTGGGGTTAGCTATAGCGCGGAGGGGGTGGTTCCCGTGTAACGAGATTATGTCATTCCAGCTCCGCTTGACCTCGCCACCAGAGGTGGGCAATGTCGGGCAAACCGCTGTCAGCGGCCGACCGAGCTCTCCCTCTGTTGTTTCTCTCTTTCTCTCTCGGCGAAAGACACAGCGCGAGAGGGGTGCGAAGAAGGCGAGACATTCCAGGCCCCCTCGTTTGTTTTCGTGACAATGCGGACTGGCCGTGCCCTCGGGAGGCGCGACCCCTCGCGTACCACTCCTTTGTTTTCTTTTTGTGTGTGTGTGTGTGTGTGTGCGCGCGTGTGTATATATATATATATATATATATATATATATATATATATATATATATATATATATATATATATATATTTGCGCGTGTGCGTTTTAAGGGGGGGGGGGGGGTTACAGGTTGCGCGCGCGGGCCTTCCTCGCAAGCGAGGCGGTCGAGGCACTCGCGTCACGCGAATAGTGTAGGGACGCTCTTGCGCGTCCGCGCAGCCGCATCCCTATCCGCGCGGCATCCTCCGTTCGCCTCGTTGACGCGCGTGGTCCGCCCGCTTCGTTTGCGGCAACGCTATGCGCTAAAGACGTGACGCGAGGCGACCGTGCGTGTCCCCGTTGTCCGTTTCATCACCAGAAGCGGCAGTCAGAACTTCGTGGGGGGGGGGGAGAGAGAGATAGAAAGAGAGGAGAGAGAGAGGTCGCGTGCGCGAGGCAACGAGTTGACGCGCTCTTAGCGCTAATGACGGCCGACGGAAGAATGCCGCCGCGACCTTCCTTCGTTCCTCGCTTCTGCGCTGCGTAATTAATTGGACGGGTCAGGGTGGCCGCGGGTCGTCGCATGCGGCATAGCATGTGTGCTCCGGAGGCTCGGCGCGGGAGGCGAAGTCGCAACTGGCGTGTCGTGAGCGTACTTACATTGGAAGTACGTTTGCGCTGTCTCTCTCTCTCTCGCTCGCACCGAGGCGCTCGATGCGAGTGGTCCAGTTGTGCCGTCGGCTGTGGCGCCCCCCCTCCCTCCCTCTGAGGGTGTTGCGCGAAGACGCAGACAGTTTTATCAACTCCATATGGAGGCCGAGCTCCGTCACCTGTCTCGCGAATACGGAGAGTCGCCGTGCTGAATGACGATGACATTTGCTTTTCACCGTAGGCATACGGCCTCGATCACGTGTATATGTGGTCGTTATAGATGCAGTGCGGGGGGACCTATAACGCCTCGTTGTCGGCAGGCTGAGCGTGAACTTGCCGCAGATGCGAAGGTGTATGCAGTCAACAGCAAAAAGTTTTGCGGACCGCGCGATCCGACAAAAAAAGGAAAGAAAGGAGGCTGAACATTTGCGCAGCCTGTTGTGCGATTTTATTGGCTGTACAGCCGCAAGCTTGTCGGAAATTCAACGTTCTTTTTTCCTCAGAAATAGCGGCAGATACACTTTTGCGATTGACTGTTACACGCGCATGTGTATACATCTGCACAACATGCCGTTACGCAGTTGCGACGCCGTCGCCGGCTGCCGGCTTCACGGAAAGCGGGAGATACCGGCGTGAGCCGGCTTGCTGGCCTATAGTGTAAACAGGGTCCTTCAATACTTTTCATTGATGAAAAGCATTGAACGACCCAGATATACGCAAGGAATTCCAGCGGTGTTATATATCTTTTGTATCGGCGTACAAGTGCACGCAAGTCCTTTAATGTATGCATATAATATGCAGCATCCATATTTGCGCCGAAACGGGACCGCAAGCGAGAATACGGCCGCGATCTCAATACCCTCTCCACCCCCTCCACCCCAAAAAATTAAGAAAGAGAAAAGAAGCCGCGATATTGATATGCCAGTACGACACGAAACCAATGCGAGATAGTTCGGCATGTTTTGGATGTTGTCAGTTGTGGTGTGTCCGGTGCGTGTGTCCTGTGCGTGCCATTTCATCTCTCACTGCTCTCGAGCTGAAGCAGCGCGCCATAACCGTGCCGAAAGGCAAACCCCCTGCAGCGTTCCTTATTAAAGAAGTCCTCTCGCTCGCGTGTCCCCTGTCGTCCTCTCTCTCTCGTTGTCCGTGTTCCGCTCGGCACAGCAGTCGCCGCCGCTGTCGCCGAATAACGAAGCATCGTCTCGTCGCGATGCCCGTCGCGATACACGCGCAGACCGCGCGATCGTTTTCACTTTTTCGAAGCCGCGTAAAACTTGGGGCCCGTCCGGAGATTAAGCATTCTCCTCACGGCACCTCCCCCCGCCCCCCTCCCGTGCGGCGACGTCATAAGCTCCCCGTCCTCCTCGCCGGCCGATGCGGAGATGCCGCGTCTCGGCCGTTTCCGCCCTTGCAGCAGGAGGCACTGCACGTGGTGCGGTGAGCCTGCCTGCCTGCCTGCGTACATGCGACGGCCAGCTGAACGGCCCGCGCAGATCACGAGTTGTTGTTGTGGTTGTTTGAATGACGATATTCTGGGGGGGGGGGGGGGGGGGTGAGATAGGCCACCAAATGTGTGAACTATCCCAATG
The DNA here is from genome assembly GCF_050947875.1 of Dermacentor variabilis. NCBI lineage: Eukaryota > Metazoa > Arthropoda > Arachnida > Ixodida > Ixodidae > Dermacentor > Dermacentor variabilis. Next base: position 81,460,508 of record NC_134577.1, on the reverse strand, counting down.
ACCAAAAAAATAAATGCCAGCGACTACGAAATGTCTAACAAGCAAGTAACAGAAACGAAGGATAGCGGAGGAAAATGGGACATCTCGTAACTCGGAGATAAGCGCGATGCGTCCGATCGCAGCGTTTTCTGCGCAACCGATTACTGCAGAAGAACGAAGCACGTCACTACACAACATGCGTGGAAGACACTCAGCGGTACTTTCCACCACAGAAAACAGGAAAGATAGGCGGGAGTTCACATGAGCGTGGATGAACGATCACGATCGATCGTCTTTCGAAGCGAGAGAGATAATTTATTCGGAGGAAGGCAGAGAGGTCGGCCTGAGCTAGCACGCTTTAGGCCTGCTGGCTACTCGGAACCTGCACGGTGCGTGTACAGAGGTGCAGGACGCTTGTCTGTAGAACGCCGGAGCCACGTGGTGCTGGACTGCGCCGGCGACATCTAGCGACAACACCTTGTCCATACTAGCATGCACGGCTGTACTAACGAGATGCCTCGTCTTCTCAGGTCTTGCCGGTGGCCACAAGTTGTCTGGCAGCTGCTATTGTCCGCCAGAAGCGCTTTCATATAGCAAGTGTATTGACATCTCGATAGTTAGTTATGCAGGGCTTTATGCAATAGCAACTCGAGCTATGATAGGCGAAACCGCAAGGGTATCGACCTCTGTACGACAATCTCGTTTTCTTTGTCTCGCCTTGTCATTGTTCGTCAAAAGCATCTGCGTTCGCGGATATGCAATACCTAAAAGGCACCAAACAACAACGCTGCTATGTGCCCAGCATGCTATAGCGTGCGCGTGATATACACACAGTATACTGTGTTCTTGGCTTGCCGCGGTGCCAGCGAACGGGTTGGAAGAGAAATTCGCCGTCGCCGCGAACAAGTTTCTGCACCGGCGGGCTGCTTTTTCCCACGCGAGATTGCGGCGACAAGGTCCCGCCACCGCCGTCTCCTTCGGTGGACCGCGGCGCGTGGTTTTGTGTGTGTGCGCTGGGACTCGACGCCTTTTGGTCTGCGTATGCGCACGCCGTCGCGTTTTATAACCTGCGCCGCCGCGTAAGAGCTTACATATATCATCGCCGCGTGAACACGAGGCGAAGGCCAGGCCATGGCTATAGCACTGTCGTGATTGTGGGGGCCGAATTAGCCTAGATTAGGCTTAAGTGGCCCTGAGCTCGTATAATGGCGTAGCGATCTTCGTTGTCGCGTTAACGACGAAGAGCGCAGTCACTGCGTGCGGCGCGGTTGTCCGTGTCCTGCACTATAGCTGTGTCTCGGAGAAGGAGAAATAAAAGCGTACGTACAGTGTACTAGACTAGCGTAAGAAAGGGAGCTTAAACAGGGGCTAACTCCGGTTGGCTACCATGTACCAGGGAAGGGGAAAGAAGGATCGCTAAATATATAAGAACGGAGCGAAAATAAAACGAAGAATGTAATAATGAACAAGAAGGCTGTACACCATGGGGCGGGCAGTATCTCACGATCTGTCAAAGCGGAAAACCGTTACTGGAAGACTGCCTCGGGACGGGGTCAAGAATTGTCACGGTGGGAATCCCGCTTAAGTTAAATCTCGGATAAAGTTCCGCGTAGATGCGTTGCACGCTCCTCTCGCGTTAACGACGCTCACAAAAACGCTCTCGGTCGAGACGGATGTGCCCTCGTCGAGTTTGTGCAATCGCCATGGCGCGCTGCGGCGTCGTATGTGGGAACTGTGAGAACGAGATTCAATGTATCTCGCCACGGCAATCCAGCCCTAATGATTCGAGACCTCTTCCGCTCGGACGAGAAGATGCCGAAGCCGCACCATGGCTCCACTCTTCCGGGGCGGCTTGCTCCAAACTATAAACGGCTAACCGAGATGATGGCAGGGGACATTAATCGACGACTCGAAGTTCCGCCGGCGGACATCCGTGACGTTTGCGAACATTCGCGAAACGGGAAAAACTCGCATATGTCAGCGAAGCTATATTATGGGTAGAGGCTTGTCATGGGGGAGCTATCATAAGGCTCCGACGTAGTCATTGTCGGAGGTCGCGCGAAGCGGTCGTACGGCGAAGTGTTTGAACATACTCGGTTATGGCAAAAGAAATTGAACCGGGCATGGAATGCAGGTTTCGTGGAGCGGAAAGCCAGACACCTTATAGGACTTTCCGAAGAATCTGATAGCTCCCTTGAACATCTTCGCTCTCTTTACGTTACTGAGAGTTTCATATACGTCTTACAATGTTTCTCGTAGTATAGTAGGAAGCTGCGAAGAGGAATCCAAGCGTGTTGTCTTACGTTATGCCCCGTTTCGTCTTTGTGTGTGTGTGTGTTCCTCTATAGCGGTCGTCCGGTTCGCGCGAGAATCCTCTTATTTGTGTACCTGTACGCGTATTCTGCTTCCTTCCAAGGCGGGTGTTCCTCACGAATATCTCCACTCGCGCCATCGCTCGCCCCGAGAAACCCGGCCGACCGAGTACGCGCGGTCCCTCGGACCCGCGGCAGCACCTCGCACCCGGCCGCATTGCCCGGGCGTCGGCATTCGTGAGCCTCGCTCGACACACTCGTGAAGTCGTTTGTTTCGCCCCGCGCTGCGCGAATTGCGTCACCGCGACGCGCATACTATGATACGCGCATGTGTTGGCCATTGTGTTTACACGAAGGGGAAAGAAAAAAAAACTGTTCGCACATCAGGAGGCGGCTTCTTCCTTATCGAGCTGCGACGATCGACGATTCCGGGGCGCCGTTATGCGGGCACCATTAGCGAGGAGATATCGAGGGTGAGGAGGTGTGGGGGAGGGAGGGAGGCGGCGGACGCTTTGTGAGTCGGAAGCAAAAGGCGGCCGGCTCTTTCAGAGAACGCGCTCGCATTGAATGCGATGGCTCGCAGCCTTTTGTGTCAGTCGGCCCGGCGGATGCATCACGGGTGGTGTCTGTGAGTGCGTTATGCGGCGCCACGGCGCCGAGAGAGAATCGGATCTCGCGAGATCTCGCGGGTTCGAGGCCGCGCGCGGCCTTGCTTTGTCGCATGAACCCTTGATGTCTTCGACGAACAGCGAGAGCACTGTTCCGATGCAACACCGCCGCCAAAGGAAATAACCGCGGTCGTCAGCAAATTACTTGACAGGAAAGAGCTACAGCTCTATTCGTTCAAGCAGCGTTGTACCAGTGGCCTAGCAGAGAAAGGGAGGCGGGGGAGGGAGGGGTCACGGCGCAGGTGAGACCCCCCCCCCTTCCATCACTATCCCGGTCCCGAGACAAGAAGGTGGCCCCACAGAAAAAAAAGAAAGAAAAAGAAAGAAAGACAACAAAAATTTGGCTATATGACTGCGCTGTACGACTCTCTTGTCATGCTTACGCAAGTGTTTCGGTGACCGTCTCTACACTCAGTTTCATGTGGATACGATACCGTTAGAGATAGCATGCGGGTTTGGGAGCAGTTTTGTCGCAAAACGATAGTCGTAATCAATCTTGCCTGCATTATCTTTAATGGCGCGCGCCCGCGATATTCTATACCAGGAACGTCGTACTGGATACACTGTAAACTGTTTTACACCCTTAAGGGTGCACAAGGGTGCAACTCGTTTTGTAAATCACACCCTCACACTTGCAAAGGTGTAAGGGTGTGAGTTATAGACAAATTCACGCCCTTATGCCCCCTTAAGGGAGTAAATTAGTTTGTAGAGTATAGCGTTTCAGCGCTTAGAAAGTTCTTGCAAACCTTCACATATATCGACCGTGCGCGACGAAGGCGCTGCAGTGCTCAGCAAAACCTGTACTGTTGCGTTATCTCAAGGAAAGTCCTCAAGGAAAGATACTTCAGCACACTGAACTCGGGGTTTATTGTTTATTAAATCACGAGATCGTAAAAAAATACGGGCCGCTAAACAAAGCGTTATCTTGCAGCGCCTCTCTAAGAATCGACGGCGCAGTTAATAAAACGGTCTATTCAAGTTTTACAGAACCGAAAGGCCACGCAAGCCCAGCCCGGTTATGCCGTGATGCTTTTCCCCGCAATGTGCAAATCGGCTCACGCGCTGTCCGCACGTATTGCACACACACACACACTTCCAAGCCGTTCCGCGCGGTCGCACTTGTACCGCGTCAAAAAAAAAAAAAACCATGTAATAATGATAAAAGTTCGCGAGCTGCCACAGAACCGCGCTCGTCAGATTCAAAGAAGAGCCGCACCGCGTGGTTCCATTAGCGCACGCATACACGAGCGCCGTATGTGTTACGTGGCCGGCGGCGATGCACAACGGGTGTCACGATGTGCCCGACTCTTTCTTTCTTTCTCGTGCACATCATTGCTTTCCTCCCCCGCGGCCACTTGCCGTCCATTGCACCCCTCGAATAGCGGATAAACGGAATGCGCCGGCTTCCTGAACGGCCGGCGTGCGAGGTTGTTCGCGCCTCCCACGCCGGCGCGGTGAAAGGCGCAGGACGTGACGGAGTCGTATAGAACAAAACCGCGCGTGCGCGCCCACGTCGAAGCCAAAGGCGTACCGCTGCCGCCGCCGCACCGGGAAAAAGTTCCACATCAAAGAGCGCGGAGGAGAGACAAGAGCGGTCGAGTGTGGAGCGATGTGTGCGTGTGTATAGAGCACATGGAAAGTGTATAAAAAGATGGTGAATCTTTTCCTTTTCATCTTCTTCTTTTCGTTTCTGTATAGATTTGCCGGCCGGGGTAAGACGTCATTTGCGCCCCGGCAACGAAGCATGCCTCGGCCTGCCCATGTGCGGTCGGATGAGAGAGATACGGCGACGACCTGCCCACGCGGTGCGGATGAGGAGGATAATTTTGCGTTCCTCAACACCCCGTGCAGTGTGTATATAGATGCACAAGGCAGTAGGTGCCGCTCCGGACTGCGTGAGAAAAGCGTGTTCTCTAAACTATACGCACGACCAAAGGAGCCGCCTGTTGGCCACTTCTCACACACGCCATTTCTCGTTACTTGTGTCACGTGTTTACAGGCGGTGCACGGGAACCGGAGGAATTGCCCATGCAGGGCAAGCGCTTCCAGCGTCGCGAAGAGGCGCTCGGAGAAAGGCGCACATGCAAGGCCCGTCTTTGTCAACGTTTGCGTGACTGCAGCGATGGAATGCGATATCAGCCGCGCAGTGTGCTTTTTGACTCGCCGATCGTTAAGATTTCCCGCGGAGATTTCAACAGGATGCGCGCTAAGGAAGATATTTGCGCCGATTCTCGTCGGCTTCTCGTGCCCTTCGTGAAGGAACGAGAGCGAGCGTGACAGTGCGCTTGACAGGCAACTCTAGCGTCGGAACGCGGACGCCTGCACGCCACATTCGAGCGAAAGGCGTCGTCGCCCCTCCCCCCCAACACCACCATCGTCTTCATCATCATCATCATCATCATAATCATCATCATCATCATCATACTATTTTATGTCCACTGCAGGACGAAGGCCTCTCCCTGCGATCTCCGATTACCCCTGTCGTGCGCCAACCGATTCCAACTAGCACCCGCAAATTTCCTAATTTCGTCGCCCCACCTAGTCTTCTGCGTCAGTGCGAAAGGTGCGAAGGGCGCCTTAGGCAATTTTCGTGGGTTCTGCCGGTGGGATTGTCGTCGCGTTTGTTGTCACATTTCCTTGGCCAGAAGTGGCCACGAAAATTCTGCCTGTCCGCGCCAAGGTTTCGATTCTGATGTTCGCAACGTGTCAGCTGCCGTCGTGCCGTCTCGCACCGTGTATTTGTCACCATTGTGGCTTTTTTTTCGTCGTGCCAACATCGTCCCGTTTGTTGCGCTATACGTCACCGTGTTTTCGTTCACCGCGGTTCTTTCCGTAGTCGTGCTACGCCACCGTCGTTATTACGTGCCTTGGTTATCGTCCTGCTGTGCACCACTTCATCATCATCGTAGTCGTTTCTGTAGACGCAGGTCTTTCCGACGTCGTCGTCATCTTGCATCGATCAGCGTCGCCGTGCTTTTAATCGCTGTCTTTATCGTGTCCTGCATCGTCTCATGCCTCCGTCGTCACTGCGGTAGAGTTCGTCGTTGTGCTACGTCATCGTCGTTATGCCTGCGTCATCAGTCGCGTTGCTGGCTTTTCAGTCGACGCACTCGTTGTTGCTGTCCGGATGTTGTTGCTCCGGACCAGCTATACTGTTGCTTTATTGTAAAAACCTCTGCGTCGCACTCCACAGTTTTGTTGTTTTCTATCGCGTACTTCCGTGAGCGAGGCCCACACTTCTCACCGACCACACACACACACTGGCGATAGGCGATTACTGTTGATTCCGGGACTGTTGCTTACAATCCTAATTCTCTTTTTTACCGGGAAAAAAAGATGGTTCAAAGAAAAACAAAGGATGGTTAACTAGCCTTGCAGAAATCCCGGCGACGATCCTCGTAACGGATCATCGAGCGCCGAATTACATAGAGCATTTGCATTAACGACGGCATTCGAAATTCGCATAATCCCGACACTGGAATGGCTCCAGCGATCTCGAACGGCGATTACCGACTGATCGGCGTCCCATTCACGTCCGCCTTAAAATTCCTTAGCGCCGCCGGCGAGGCAAACGCATTTCCGCGCGCCCCGAGCGCATCTATGATATATGGAAGGGAAGACAAATGACCGCAGCTACATTATGCACATCGGTACCCCTAGGCGTTTCCGAGGGCTCCCAAAGGGATAGGAAAGAGAGAGAGAGAGAGAGAGAGAAATTGTGGCGTGCAGCACAAGAAAGAGAGAAAGCATAGCGTCCAGCGCATGAAATAGAGAGAGGGAAAGGCTGGCGTCTAGTGCAAGATAGATAGATAGATAGATAGATAGATAGATAGATAGATAGATAGATAGATAGATAGATAGACGAAATATACAGATCCCGCGCACTGTGAGAAGCGGGTGGACGCGAAGTTTCTTGGACCTTATTAACGCGTTGACGTTACGCGATGTTACATTAACGTAGGCACTGCGTCATGTTATGAAGTCGCCATGTTTACGTAATACAGGTCCCTACGTTGACGTCACGTGTGCGATCACATTGCCTGTCTTGTTGTTACTTTTTTTTTATTGACACGAATAAACAAGGAGACGTTGGCATCGAGAGATTGTGCCGGGCGCTCCTTTTCACGTATTACGAACGTGGAGAAAGGGACCCCAAATGCAGCAGAGATAGAGAAAAGAAACGCATTACAAATAAAAATGGGCATTACGACAAAATTCTCAGAGTACGAAGAGCAAGAACCACAGAGAGAAGAAACACGGCTTACAAATGTTGCAAACACTAGACGACCCCTACAGACAGATATGTACACGTCACAATTTGACTGCGTTGAAGCATTACACACAACAACCACCGAACACAACTCTGGGGGCTTCCCGTGCTGAAATGGAGCGCAGTGGAACCGCGTTCACCACTCGAGCAAGGTTACCGTATGTAAAGGTCGCGCGGCTTCGTCCTGCGAGCGAATCGCATACCAACGGCGCGCGCATACCGTAAAAGTCGAGGAGCCTACGTCGCCGTGCTTGTGGCTTGCGCACTCATCAACTACTACGGGGCCACACGGACGCAACCGGGAATTGCTCTAGCGCGGTACGAAAAGCCCGTGTAGCTAATGCGCGCGAGCGGCAGCACGCATAGCGTTCCGGGTTGGCGAGCCCGGCGGCGGCCTACCGCGTGCCGAATTACCGCGAGATCCCGCTTACAGCGAGCTACCGCTTACAGCGAGCGGACCCCTTCGCAGTTGACAAACAGGGAGCTGGCTGCCCGGAGGAATTCTGTTGTGGAACTGAGCAAACTCCGCCCGTGTTGTCGAATATGCCGTCACGTTGCCGTTTTTGAGCCAGTAGAGGTGGGGGGGGGGGGGGGGGAGAGGGAGTGCCTGCGGGTGACCTGTGAGTCAATCACAGCAGCGAAGATTGGGATGATTCAGCAATACGGCGGCGCATTTGGCATACAGAGTAACCTGCGCCCCAGGAATGCTTCTTGCTTTGCCCACTGGGATAGTCCGCGAAATTTTAGTTCGTGGCAATTAAAGGTGCCGCAGTATTATGGTGCGGCAGCACAGAAAAGCCTGCTTGCGCGCATATTTCGAGCTGCTTTGATGGGCGGCTAACGCGATTTTCCCGGATTTTCGGCCAACTCCGAAATAACGGTTTAGCAGCGAGTCGGACGGCCTCGTCGCGTCTTCGTTCTCCCTCTGTTGGCTGTTCGGTATTGCCCAGTTTCGCCGAAGACGATGCCAACTCACCCAGTTAGCTTCTTCTACTTCGAAATTTTGACATCTGTTTCTTTTGCCCCTCCGGGGGGGTGGGGGGGTGGAGGGCAAGTTGGCCTTTCGTTGGATTAGCGTAATGCGCGGGTCCTTACGGTATGCAGACCTGTTGCGCGCGCGCCTCTTTGCGTGCGTGCGTGTCTGCACGGAACCAAAACCACTCCGCAGCTTACGGTATGCGTTCTCATCGCGCCTGCCCCGGCCTGCTACACGCACCTCTGAGTGAAGAGCGCGCGGTACCGCTAGAGAGAGAGGGGAGTCGCGCCCGCGGGGATTGCTTTGACCCGCCCGCTTGACCCCCCCAACTCACCCCCCTCCCCCTCCGCCTTCTCCGAGATGAAATATCGCGGACCGCTCTCTCGGAGCGGCACCCGTCTGACGGCGCTCTGTATACCGTGCCGCGTCTCGTATACGGTCTTGCATTTAATTAAAATTAAGCCTCCCCCCCCCCCCGGCGTCCTTGACGCTTCGCGCGCGGCTGTAGTATAGATTCGTACTTATATCGCGAGAGGAAAACATGGCGTTGCAATCGTGCAACCTGCGTGGGAAACAATTTCTTAACAGTCTGCGCAGACGTGTTGTCCTTTTGAGGAAGTGTGAACAGTCAAGAGTGTGACGAGAAGTCATACTCTTGACTTTCTTCTTCCCCGCCTATTAAATAAAGGTGCCTATACCCTGAAAATAAAACCCTTAAAAGAGACACTAGGAAGCGTCAGACTGCATTTAATGAATTATAATACTCGCTCGACGAAACATTCTTATATATACATGTATATACACACGTGAACTGCTGCCATAGCTGCCATACGTGAACGCAGCTAGAAAAAAAAAATGATGCGTCCGGCATTCTTGATTATTATTACGTTTTGTGACCAACGTAGTCGCACCTAAACCGTTATAGCTATACGGTGCCAGTAAAATTTCTTCCCCGTGACATGACCACGATAACAACGTAAATAACGTCGGGCTCGTCATTTTTCGAGACCAACTTCAGTTAGTATCAAATTTTTAAAAATCTTAAAAGTGTTTCCAAAACATACACGCCTTGCCGTCTCAATTGACGTTCGCTAGTCCCCGTGCACGGCAGCTTAGTGCCCTCATCTCTGCGCACTGTCATCCTTTGTTTATGTGCGGGTATCGCGGTGTATACATAGTTTCGACAACTTCGAAAAAAAAATATGCTTACGACTATGCACGCGTACGCTTGTTCTCGGTATACCGCAGTTCGATGAGCGATAAATCTTGAGAAAGAGGCGATCTGAAGTCCGCGGCCGTGGCCACACGTCGGGGCATTTCCGCGCGCGCGCGCGCGGGTTTTCCGGAGCGAGCTTCGCGGAAAAACCACGCGGATCGATTCGTACATACGCCACGACCGACGCGTATCTCGACCGGGTGATAAAAGATGGCCTCTGTTACCAATCCGTGCATTAATATTTTTTTTTTCACTTTCTCCGCTTCGCAGTAGCCTCGCCAATACGTACCTTCTTTTCAGTGCGCGTGCGACGACACTGTGCCTTACGCCAGCTATTAAATTAAGATTAGATTATACGGTTTTACGTGTCAAAACCACGATCTAGTTATGAGGCATGCCGTAATTGGCAAACTCTAGATTAATTTTGACCACCTGGGAGTCCTTTAACGTTGCACCTAAATCTAAGCGCACGCAGGTGGTTTCGCAGTTCGCCTCCCCCATCGAAATGCGGCCGCCGTGGCCGGGATTCGATCCCGCGACCTCGTGCTTAACAGCCCAACACAGTAGCCACCAAGCAACCGCGGCGGGTGCTGTTGACTTTCCGATGTTGCCAATAAATGAATACGACCTGTATTAAGACACGAAGCTGACTCCCACAACCGCAACGCATCAGAGTCCAAGGAGGCGACACCTAGAGATTTAAAGGCAAATCCCAGAGGAAGCACGTCGTTCCAGAGCGCAGTGATTACGAGCCTGCACCGGGGCGCGCATCCTTCGCATGTGTTACCGCGTGATCGCAGCACCTGTTGAGAACGTGAAAACCGTACACGTGTTTTACTGCGATTTCGTTTTCGAGTGCTCTTTTTCCGCGACAGACATTTTCCCTGGAAGTATGTTAAAGAGAAAAAAAGAAACAAAACAAGGAAACAGCCGTTCATTCTCGCGAGTGACGTGGTAGTTCCCTCTCCTCCTCAAGCAGGTCGTCTCTCTCTCTCTCTCTCTCCCAGGCACACATACAGAGAGAGTGAGAGATTGAGATGCGCACGCATGCGCACACAGACAAAACACACGTCCAGACGAGAGACCATGGCACGGATTGCCCCCGCACTACAGCTACCCACGCAGCAAGGAACGCGGACGCGCGACTTTTTTTTTTTTCTCCTATACCAGCGAACGAGGAAGGAAGGAATGGGAAGGAAAAAAGAAACACGTTGAACCCGCCACCGCGCTCTTCCCACGTAGTCGGGAGAAATTCTGCGCGCGTTATAATAATCCGCGTAGACCGGCGACATTTCTTTTTCTTCTTCTTCTTCTTTCTTTTTTTTTTTTTTTTGTCGTCCGGCACAGCTTCCCGGGCGTTTAGTCACGCCTTCGTTAAGAACGCGGGCACGAACAACGCGGGCACGAACGCTCGAGAGACTACTACTGCCAGCTATAGTGTTCTGCCCACGCGGGAAAAAAAATTATATAAAAATAAAATGCGGCAAGTTTTCCGCGCTACCGTTACACGCTCCTTGCTCGCCCTGTTTTCATATAGCAGAACCCCCGGAATATCCAGCAGAGAGAGAGAGAAACTTGAATACGCTCCAACAGCACGGTACGTAGTTTTCAGCAATGTTAAAGGCACAATTATAAAAAAAAAACGCCTTATCTAATTTAGATCCCCAGTGAAGTATACTTTCAATGCTTTAAGTGCATTTTACCAATAGCGGAAAGAGAGATATCTCTGTAGCGGGGAAAGCACAGGCAAACCTTTATGTTTTCGTTTATTTATTCAACTCCGCCCTGCATCATGAATGGTTGCAGCTGAAAGGATATCGGTTGCGCCTCGATGGGTGCCCCCGCTGATGAGAAATAAATAAATCGTGGGGTTTTAACGATCCGAAACTCCACGGTGCCTCGTGGGGGACGCCAGTAGTGGAGAGGTCTTTATTTAATGAGATCATTATGACCACGCAACGACGTTAAAGTCAGGATTTCTCTCGCTTGGGCGCCCCCGCCGCGTTCGGACTTTGGGAGTTCAGTTCGCTAAATCGGCGAACAACGGGCTACATAGTAGTTGCTAAGATTTTTTTCAATAACGAGGAGCGCCTATCTTAATTGCGATCGAATTTCGCCAAGGCGCCTCTTTTTCAGACCCTCGTTTCTTTACTTATTTCGTTTTATTTATTTTTTCGCTCGCTTGCTCGTTCACTCGAACGTTCCAAGAAAGCGCTGGAGGAAAAATGAAAAGAATGCCGGCCAACGCGGCAAGGTGCAACAACGTCCGACGACGCGCCGCCTCTCTGACCCAGTGAACGCGTGAGCAACCTGGCTGTGACTCATGGCAGGTGACCGCCAAGTATATGCGCGTACATACCGCGTTTGCATGCAAATTTCCCGTCGCCTTATTTCGCGAGCTACACACGCGCAGAAAAAGCGCGTGTCCTCCTCCTCGGCGAAAGCAAGTCTAGGTATCGAGCGGATACGTCGCGCAACCGTGGCGAAAGCAGTGACGCTTTGGGATTTTCCGCCGCGTCATCGTGTATGTCAAATATTCGTGGTATGCGCGGCTCTCAAATGTTGCAGCGAGCACCAGTTCTCGGTGCAATGCGCATTTATCCTGGCAGTATACAAACAACACCCTCGACGCCGTTTTTCCTGTTCCATGGTAGATAAAAAAGAAAACTAAAAAGGACCTTATCTATGGTACCTTCTTTCTGTACCGTGAAGGAGGATGTGGTGTTAATATACGTTTGACTTCACCAGTGAGAATTTAAAAAAAGAAACGGATATATATATACTCTTGGAGGATTGTACTCGGAGAATGCGAGCAAACTTGAAAGTAGAAAAAAAATCGAGAAGCAGACATAGACAAAGCGACAGGAAGGCGACTGGACTAACAACTGGACTTCATTCATGAAAACGAGCGATGGCTCGCCGAGCGTAGTGTGGGCCTCGCAACGAGCTCGCCGAGATTCGGCATCGAGTGAGACGGCAGTTTTTACGAGCGTCCGCTCGTGTGCCTTTGACACGTGTTCGTGGCCAGACTACGACATCCGCTTGTGGCCAGTCTATACGCGCACTCGACTGCAAAATGCCTACAGTCCGGGGCGTCTTCGCAGTCATGGAGCACAAGCCTGCTATTCGTAATTCTAGATTGTACTAGTATACGCGAACAACTTGTCGTCGATAACGTTTTAGCGGCTACAATAAGAAAGAGTGCCGGGAAATTCTGAGTTATCCTGAGCAGATCCGGGCGTCTGTAAACTTTTGCAGTCGATTGTAAACACACCTCTCTCTTCTACTGAAAGGGACATATTAAACAGGAATATCAAGTTGTGCTGCGATTCTCAGCGCGGAATTCGAGTAAACGAAGCCGGGCTTTCGTTTCATCCATTCGGAATTGATTCCGTACCGCCGATGATATATGTAAGTGCAGTGCTGAAAGAAGACTTAACGCGTCTGAACTCATTCAGCGTCGCCGCTTGGTGCATCTTCGATACACGCGTGTGGCTTGCCTTGGCTCGAGCCTGCTCGACGAAGAGATCGAACACCTATAACCGAGGTGTCCCAGCCTACGCTGGCGGCTTCTGAGCAGGCCATGCCAGCCGCGATGTGCAGCACGTATCGTGCGACCCTAAAAGACAATAGACGAGACGATACGCGCGTGATCCGTCTCCACCGTGCGCGCTCTATTCTCGGCACATAGTAGCAATTTTTACGTAACCGCGACGAGCAGGCGTTGTGACATGAAAGAAAGAAAGAGAAGCCCGGATCGAATACGCGCGCGCTCTCGCTCGAGACTTGCACACACACGCCAGCGACGGCGCGAGAACACGTTCTCCGAGGATGGGCGGTGCGGGACGGACGGGCAAGTTTGTCTGGCGGCGACGACGAGGACGACTTCCCAGCGGTCACGACTCGATGCGAGAGGCGGGCTGCTCGGCGGAGCTTGGTGCTCTTTCTCTCCCCCTACTTTCATTCCCTACCCCCTGTGCAGCGCGGTTGAGGTGTCCTCTGCTGAGAGACAGTTACTGCGCTGCACTTTACCCCAACCTTTCCTTCCAATATTCAAGAATCTCCTTCTCTCTCTCTCTCCGTTGCCGGGCGCTGTGCGACCACTCGATCGCCGACAGCTGGGCCAGCACCGCACGTCAAGGTGTCCATCCGCTGCGGCGGGGCGGGACGAATAGAGAGGTTTAGCGTACCGTTATATGTTGCCTTCGCCACCACCTGGCAGGCTTGGACGTCCCGCAGGTAGGCCGCGCCAGGTGCGAGCGCGCGCGTAGCGCGGCGTGGATTATGGTAGCCGCGCAGCTGGCGGAGACGGCAGCGGAATGCTAAAACTCTCTAGTGAATATCGAAAAAGAGAGAGAGAGAGAGACGTTCCTCGTAAGACGGGGCCCCGAAGGGATCAACACTAGGACGAAGAAAAAAATAAAAAAAGAACGGGACGTCGACGGATGCCAACGTTTCGACGAGCGCACTCTTCTTCGTCAGGGCAGCAGCTGCTAACCTCGCCTGCAGGCTTCCGCGACCCGCCTTGTTCCGACTACCGTTGTTCGCTTCCAGCGAGTGTGACTCAAAATACAGCAGCGACGACTACGCCGTCCGCAACAAGTGGAAGCCGGTCTACGTTTACTACACACCGCGCGCCCGGATAAACTCGGGTTGAAACGCTCCGGAGGCGACCACGCGCATCTTTTTTTTTTCCGCAAGTCGGAAGGCGACGCACCGCATTCCGGGGCGGTGGGAATGAAGCGACGGACGAGCGGGGTTGGGGGGTCAACGAGTGGGGGTCAAGTCAGCCGGCCGCCGCTTTTCCCTCCCCCCGCCTCTCCTCCTCCCTCCCGTATCTCTTTCCCCACTCGATTTCAAGGCGAAGTGGTGTTGAAGGGCCTGTCGAGTGAGTCACACCAGATGAAAAACCGCGGCGGTGGTGGCAGGTGCGCTTGATTCACATAGTGCGCGCGTCCGCGGACCCCCACCCCCCCCTCCCCCCTCGCGTCGATTGCATCACCCGCGGGCGCGCTGATTGGGGTGATGATGCATGCGTTGTAGCGGCATGCGAGCTTGGTAGGAAAAAGAACACGAAAACAAGCCGGACGAGGACGACGATTCTTATTTTACTTTCTAACAAGAGGAGCTGCGGCGAAATCCCGGAGCTTTGATAGATCCGCGTTGTCGCATTCGCGATCGAACATTGCTTTGAGAAAAAAGATCGAGGAGACGTTTGGCAGAGGTCTCAATAGTATACTAAGTGCAAACACACACACACAGAGAAAAAGAAGAAGCTGCTCGCTGGATTAGATTTGATAACAAAACGCATGAATGCTTGTCGGACATATATAGGGTGTCCCAGCTAGTGTTAGCCAAGCTGTTCAAAGAAAAAAGAAAAGATTAACAAGTTGCGATGCGAGGTACGATGATGAGACCTACAATGTCCGGTCGTCAGAGGTCTGACGGCTGAACAACTAAGACGTTAGAATCGTATACCGCACCGCGTTCTTTTTTTTTCTTTACTTTTTAAATCTTAAAACACGCACGTTCACCTTGCCGCAAGCGGTCATATATGCCAGTTCACCTCAAGAACCGTAGCAGCGCTTTTGTGGCTTTGCGTATCGCATACGAGCGAGGCCATAGTCCCAGGATAGACCGTACTCGAACCTTTCTTTTTTTTTTTTTTGGTTAACTACCCAAGAACTGTTCCGAAAACAGGCCTGGCCAGGTAAGTTCCCTAAAGCTGTCCAGAGGGAGCTTTCGCCGGAACACGCCACGAGGAAGTGTGCATAAGACAGTCCTGGTACACGTAGCGCACCGAAGCGGAGTTGTGAAGTACGGGAACAAAGGCGAGGCCTTGTGTGTAGTCAAGACGCTCGCATATTGCGAACCGCGCGCTAGAGAACTTTCACTGCAGGAAAGTGGACCGCACACTGCAGCGGGGAAGGCTAGTAAACACGCGAGCCGAAAATAAAACTGGACAACGATGGCTCGAACACACACACACCTTTCGTCTCGAAACCACCACATGCGGTGTGACGATTTTGCTTCCGACCCATTTTTTATCGGCAATGTGTCGAGGTCCTTGTAAGCAGAACCACTTCTGCACACACTGCTATCCTTCGGCGGCGGCTTGTCAGTGGAACGGCATGGCTAGACCTGGCTACAGACGCGCGCTGTCCTCGAAAACGTAACACAGGACACGGTGACGCAGAAAGTTACTTGCCACTTTTTTTTTTCTTTTACATATTGTCAATAAAGCCCACCGCAGTGGCTCATGGTAATGGCGCTTGTGCTGCTGAGTACGTTTGAATGTCCCCGTTTCAATATCTGTGCATGTGACGCGCATGGATGATTCAGCCTTTGATTGCGTCCTGTTTCTTCAGAAAGTGGTGCGATGAAGTTAGGTCATCTGCAGGTGAATAGATGGAATCAGCTGACGGATGACAAGCGTAACTAGAGATCTCCGAGAGACCTCACTGGACTTCAGATTGAGTTGGTATTGTTCCAGGGTGGAGAAATGCAGAAACAAATAGAAAGTGAAAATATGTATTTTTCTTTTTTTTTGTTACGTGTCTTCCTTGTACTTAATTTTTTTTACCCATATGGTGTGTGATTTGCATAATTGTTGCGTCATTCCGCTGGCACCTCTGCGGCTCACTTGAAAAGCATGGTATCCTTTCAAGTAGCGCATTTTGTTTGCTGATTAGGGAGAGTTCTGCGATTATGACTCGAAAAGTTAACGTCGTCCAGCTGTCGCCTCGGAGATACATTTTTCTACGCGAGTGCATCGTTATCAGCTGTTGATATCCCGAACGATTAGCAAAACAAACCAGCGGTTCTAACTATTGCAGACTCATATGATACCTACGCTTGAACACAGGCCAGACTGACAACTCCGCATGATGCTTTGTGAATACTTTTCGTACGGCAATGTAAGCCGTTAAGGATTTCTTGCTGTTAATACTGCTGTGAACATTGAAGGGACGGACTGAACAGAGACACGTCAAATAATAAAAGCGTCATCCAAGGGCAATGAATCGCCAGACCCACCGAGCTCGCTTCGTCCAGAACGAGAGCGAGTCCGCGCGCGGAACTGAGGTCGAACGAGACATCACACCTCACTTGGAAGCGACTGCGAAAGAGACTCACCTTCGCGGAATACGAAGAGGATAAGCTGCAGAACGGCCAGTCGCAGCGACGACGACAGCATCATGGCCCGCGTTGAAGCCATCCCTCGCCTTCAGAGAAGTGTCAAAGTCGCTGGCAGTGGTAGAACGACAGCGCGAGGCATGAACAGCCGCCGCACACGGCCCACCTGTTCGACGCACCGAACACACACTGACCACGGCAGCGGGGTCCGTTTCACGAGCACAATCCGCGCGACAACACTCTCCGGGTAATCCCGTCGACTGTCGCCCACGTCAGCGAAGTCCAGGCTACGCGATTTCTCACGCTTTTTCGGGAATCCCGACGTCGTCTGCTGACGAACTTCGGGTAGCAGACGACACTCGCAGCGACGCGGACGGCGTCCGCACAAGCTCCAGAACAGCGCGTCAGTCGCGGCTTGACTTCTGCTTCTTTTTCTTCTTCCCTGCCGCCCAGCACGCGTCGAACCGACCAACTGGCGGACAGATCAATCAATCCAGCGAAACTTCCGCTGCAACTCGGAATGATGACCGCCGCGGAAACGGAGGTCGTCGAAGACGGCGAGACACCGCTGCGCCACGTGCCGGCGGGAGACGAGCGGAGTCGACGAGCGTAGCCTGTTTCTGCGTCTACCTCCGGCGACGTCGGAGGCCTGAATGAGCCGGCCAGGCTAGAGAAGAGAGGGGGGTCCCGGGGGGGTGTGGGGGGGGGGGAGTTGCGTGTGTGTGGTGGCGGGGCGAGGGGGAAAGTCGGTCTGCGGACGGGACCGGCCCGCAAGCGGCTCGGGTGTTGTGGTGGTGGGGCGCTACGGCGAGTTTTCGCGAGCGACCGTGCGTGCGTTTGTTTCGCTTCCTCGCAAGCACGAAGAAGAGGAGGAGAAGGCGAACGAGAGGAAGGGGGAATACGCTGGTGGGGAGGCAGGAAGAGATAGAGGAAACCGAGGGAAAGGACGCGTCCTCCGGGCGAGGAGGCGGAATCTCGAAAACCCACATGCGTCTGAAAAGAAGTTCCAGCTGGAGAGAGTTGTGCGTGCGTGTGTGCGCAGCACTTCTCGTTTCTCCGTGCGTCCGAATGCTCCCGCTCTTGCCGCTCTCCTTCGGTCGGTCGCTTCCCGAGCCTCCTTCCAGTTGCCTTGTGTGCCGGCTCTCTTGGCTTCGCGCAGTTTTGCGTGTGTGGTCGTCTCGGCAGGTCCGCTTGTCTGCCCGAGACCGGCCGGCCCAGGTCCGGAGAAGAAGAAAAGTCTCTGGTTTCGGGCAGAAGACGCCGCCCGGAAACCGGGAAGGAACAAAGAGCACCACACCGTCCTTTCCTGCCCTCCACTCTCTTTCATTCTTCTTTTCTTTCTCTCTCGAGGTGACCGAAGAGATAGAGCTGGAGTCGTAAATAGGGATAGATCGGCACCCTCCACCCCTCCTCTTTTCCTCGGTAGGTGGTGTCGTTCGGCGCACCTCTCGTCGCTCCTGATGCTTACGATGCCAGCCGCGCATGCCGGTAATTCGCTCGCTGCACGCAAGTCGGCGCTGCTGCGGCCGCCCTCCCCTCTCGCCTCCCTGGCTGCGTTTGGTTTGGCGCATTTCGACTCGCCTTATTATGTGCGTGTCCGAGACGAAGCAGTCGACGACGGCGCAGAGCGCCTCAGGCGAAGCGGGGCTTGTATTCGCGCTGACTGGCGAGATGGAGTGGTCGGTATCGTTTGTCAAAGGAGATGCTTGTTTTTGCCGCTGCTGCGTCTTCGGGACTCTCTCTAGGCTGGACGGAATCTCGCCCCTTTTCCTTTCCGCCACCGCATTCGGTTGCTTGTCGCTGGTACGTTTGTTTGTTGTCAGTAGGTTGTACAGAGAGCCGAAGAAAGCTTTGTCGGCTCTGAATTCCTTCCGCTTTGCGTGGACGGGCTACCTGGACGAGTTAAGTGCGGTCAATCCTGACACCAGCGTACTATCGTGCACACTTGCACGAACGTGTTCGGGGAGCCTAGTGCCCGAACACCCTATGCAAAACAAACGGGTCCACTTCGAATAGGGAGTGAGCTCGATAGCAAAATTAGACGCTAATACTCCCACTCGCAGCAACATAATTTAGGTGTGAATAGTGAATAAATGTAACATGCGTAGGGCTGATAGCCGGTGGACCATTAGAGTTACAGAATGGGTGCCAAGGGAAGAGAAGCGCAGTGGAGGACAACATAAAGTTAGTGGGGGGATGAAGTTATTCAATTTGCAGGCGCAAGTTGGAATCAGCTAGCGCAAGACAGCCGAACTTGGAGATCGCGGGGAGAGGCCTTCGTCCTGCAGTCGACATAAAAAAAAAAAGAAAGGCTTGTAATGATGACGAAATGTAACTTGTGCATTTGGTTTCGTCATTTCTACCCTTGTGCTCACACAATTTCTTCAGCACGACGTTTCACGTACCGCCTGCGGCTGCGTCCTTGATATAGTCTACCCGATTTCTTGGGTGTGCTTGTTTAGAATGACATCTGAGAGGGGAATGGAGCTACTTAAGCCTGGCTCGCGTAAGTTTGGTTTGTTGGATGCTTAAGGTATTCACTACACGCGGGTTGCTTGGAAGTCTGGTACGGCAGTGGCTACGCCTGCGTCGCTACTGAGAAATTGGCCGCAGCGCTTGTCTTTGAGTTCAGTGTCGTACGGATATGCGCGCAGAAGGCGCGAGACGTCACCTGCTGCCTACCCGCGTCTGGAGAGCCTCTTGTTCGCAAGTTGCGAAGTGCTGCCTTCCTTCCCTTCGACGCTGAGGCGCCGTCAGGACCAAACGCAGTATTCCTCACGTCGTAAATTTCTTGACATTCTGTGTCGAGAAATTCAGCATCAACGGAAGCCACTCTGCCGCCACTGTGGAGACGACCCTAATGCTCCCAACGTTTCGCGGCAACGTTTCCCGACGCTACACCTTATGTCCACCTTCACATTCCCCAGCTCCACACCTATCGCCCAGTGAGTGAGCGCAGCCGCTTCGTACCAACGGTCCTTGCGGTCTTCGTCGGCGTGAATGCTGAAGCCCTGCACTGAGGGCCCCGACAACCTGACTGCCTTTCCTGCAATAAGGTGTTCTCTCTCTCTCTCTCTCTCTCTCTCTCTCTCTCTGCGGGCGTTTCTGTGGGCCCGATAAGACGAAGCGCGACTAAACGGAGCCTTTATTCGTGACGCTGCCATTGTTGAGGTAAGGCTGCCTAATCGATCTAATCCGAAGGCCGCTAACGCATTAATCCGCGCTATCTGCATGCACGCGCCAGCACGATATAGAGTTGTGCGCGCCGTCACATGCGTGCTTCGTCGCATACTTGCGAGCGAACGTGACTTGAAGTCAAATAGTTAATCTTTAGCATAGCAGAGACATATGTACTGTAATGTAGGTATACGTATGCAAGAATGCGGCAACGTGTGATCGCGCACTATAGCTGCGATGAAGGCGATCGCGCACATTGGGGCACGCGTGAATAAACGAAGCAAGCGATACTGGTTCGTATACGACCGCAGCTGTATTCGAGTCAACTGCTGCTTCACTGGGGTCGGCGGCAATAATCACAGTTTCCGTTTTGTTTTCTGTGCTTATTATTTTTTTCTTTTTTGTAGATTTTCAATCGCGAAGCGACGTTCTGGCAGGACAATTAATATTACTCCGCAGCACTTTGCTGTTGACAGCTTCGCCCCAACATGGCGTCACTGCTACCAGATATGGGTTTTCCAGATGTACACTTATTCTATTACGTTGACCTGCACCGGGCTTAATCAAGAGTAATTTCCAGTACCAAAATTTATTAATTTTTGCTATATATGCACTTTCGCTGCATAATTGCGCCATGTGCCGCGTCACTCACTGGTAGATTTGATTATACGATGGTTGATCACGTTCGACGTCGCATATAAATAAAAAGTTGTGATTGAGACGCCTTAATGGAGGCTTCGGATTAATTTTGGAGCACCAGAATCGCTTCAATCTGCATCGAAAACACGGAGTACTCGTTATCAGGTAGTGTGCGCGCCGGACGTGGCGATACGCTTTGTCATTGACGAGTCATACATATTTTGCGACTCTCGGTATACAATAAACCGTTGCTTTTTTTTTCTGCTTGTGTCTTTCATGATTAGACTCGTAGCCGCGATCTGAATTAGAGAATTTTTAAAAATTATTTATTTTTCTGCGATATGCTTGGGCAGTTACTTGCACTTCTTCTTGGACAGTATGCTTCTTGGACAGAATGCTTCGACAGTTTCTTCAGTAAAGTTGCAAGTCTGCGTTCGTGTCTTCTAGTTTTTGTGCCGTACTTTACTCCACGATTAATCGCGCAGTTCCCTTTTTTTTTTTTTTACCTGAAGCTGACATGCGCCAAGTTGCCCGATACGACGTTTTATACGCGAGCACTTTCCCAATCCGGCTCCTTCGCAAAGCGACCGCCGCGGCCGGGACTCGAACCCGGGATATCGATCGCGCTCGGGGGCACCGAACGCCATAGCGTGTTCTGAGGTACATGCCGTGGCGGGTTCGCTCGGAGACAGGGGTATTCCGACACGCGGTATATTTGGAGCACTTATAAAGTGCACGAACTCTTCTTTCCGGGACTCCCCGCGCTCTGCGTTCTTCGAGAGTTGCCCGGATGCGTCACGACTTCGCACTGTAGGCACGCAGAGAATGCGGGTGCGAAACTTGCGCGAGCTTTGAGACCTGTCCGCGCGGCCACGACCACTGACGGCCTCTCGAGCTTTCTCAGACTGATGAACTGAACAAATCGCAGAACTGCAGCAGGCGTTCCTCCCTCTATCTCGCGCTCCGCGCTAAAAAGAAAATGAAAATGAAGGTAAGAAAGAAGCAGAAGAAGAAGAAAAGCTATCAAAAAACAGAATGTTCAGTACGGACACTTTTCCTTCTCCGCGTTGTGGCAGCTATGCTTGTGAGCCCGGAAGTCTTGCGGAAAACCGTTTTTGGCCTCCAAATTTGCCAAGGAAACCAAAGTATTTTTTGTCCCGCAGTCGAACCCAGGCCGCCCGACAATGCATCCAACCGATTTCCCGTATGCTTTCGTCGTCAGGTTTCCAACAGGCTTCCCCAGTAGGCTGCACGAATTCCAACAAATTTCCAACGAGGTCTCGTGAAAGGTTCCTACAGCTTCAAACAGGTTTCTACAATGCGCCCAATAATCTTTCAATATGGGGTCCCACCAGGTTTCTAATAGGCCACGGGCCACGTTGAAACATGGAACCCAACAAATTTCCAACGAAGTTCCGTCAGGTTCCCAACAGATTCCAGCATAATCTAACAAATCATTCAACGCATTTCCAACGAGATACCGCCGGTTTCAAGCAGGTCCGAATAAGAGAGTTTCAGATTAGGGTACGCAAGCGGTTTGCGTACGCAAGAATTAGGGGCGACGATACTGCGCATGCGCAGACCAGGACGTAGGGGTATGCGCATGCGCAGTACCGTGGCCCCTAGTTCTTGCGTACGCAAGCCGCTTGCCTCCCCTAATCTAAAACCTTCTATTCTGAGCAGCCACTGTTAGGGTTGGCGTCTGACACCACGTGGCGAGCGGTCATTCACCCTACCCCTAAGCCGGAGCCCACGAGCGCCGGAAAGGTCATTCACTCTACCCCTGAGCCGGAGCCCACGAGCGCCGGAGAGGTCATTCGCCCTACCCTCTGAGCCGGAGCCCACGGGCGACCTCTTCCACTCCTCTCATGGTCGTGGCAGCGTGTGTGCTTACCTCATCCCCCTCACCTTTTCTTGGCCGGACCCCACGACGCCGGAGAGGTCATTCACCCGACCTTCTCCCCGGATTCGTCGATGAGAGAATCGACCTCTCCTACCCGTGCTTGGTATTGCAGGAGGAGGGGCCTTCTCTCCGTGCCTGTCACGTGTCCTTCGACGGAAGCAAGATCCCGCCCACACTTGTAGAGAGCCTATTTAAGGGGCTCCGAAATGTACTTTGGAGAGACTTCATACTTCATGCTTTTCTTATTTTCTTTCAACTACCTTTGGATAAACCGTGCAAGTTTCGCACTAGCAAATCGTCTCGCCCTTGCTTGGTCGCCATGATCTACCGGATGCCTGCAGCCCGCCGACAACGCCACGCTACCCAATAAGTAATGTCGGTCGAGCTTCGATAGGCAGGCGTCGCTACTTCTCGGCAGCAGTACGGTACGCTACACTGGAGTACGCAACACCACTCTCAAGTTGCCGACGCGTCGACCGATGGATCAGACAGTTCGGAAGCAATCGCGTTTCTCCGTCACAGATTGTGTTTGACGGATGCCTAAACAATGCAACCGTGCGCAGATCATTTCGCGTCACATGCGGGCGAGATGCGCGAGTCACATGTGTAGATTCAGACTTGGGGCGCGCTCTCTATTCAAGCAGCAACAAAGGGGAGTGCACTGTTGAAGGGAACACTTGAGTACAGAGCATATATGTCTGGAGTTCCCTCGCTCGCAAGCATACAATCGCCTATAAATTTGCGGCATATAGCTTGTGGCTGATAGCCCGGTCTCTGTTCGACACCCCACACGTGCAGTGCACTGCCGTTGCTTCCGCATCCACTTGCTGCTATAGGTTCCTCCCTCCAACCTCCCCGACGCGTGTTTTAGATCTACTTGTTGCGAACCGCAGGGTTCTCCCGCGGGTTATGCGGCAAGCCCGATTGTTGTTGTACGATGCCCGGTGGCTCGGAAGGTGCATCTTTCTATCCGGCGCCGCTCGCGTAATCAGCCACGCAGAACGTCTCGGATTTTAATTGTTATCTGGCCCAGGACGGGCCGCGGCGCGGTAGCGAGCTGGAAGTTAACGGCGGCATTGTATAGCCGCCCCGGCGGCAGGGTCCCTCAGTAGAGGGACGCTGTAGCATGCACGCAGCAAAGCGTGCCGCATCATACATAAGAACAAGACGTCACTCGGGCAGACAGCGTGCATGCAAGCGTGCAGTCAACTTGAACCTGTGCATGTGTTATGTGTTTGCGGTGGAAAGGTTCCGGGCTGGTTGATTTCGTCCCTCCCCGCATCTCCTCGCGTTACACCCGTCGGTGGCGTCTTTTTTTCGCCGCTGATATACACGAGTTGGGTCGACCAGTCGCTCGGGCTGGCGAAAATTAATTTGGCCGCCGCGATGTTCCATCGGGCTAGCCAAGCGTGGAGACCACAACGTGGGGAGGGGGGTAGACTATGGCATCGCTACGGCATCGCTGCAGGTAGCGGACGGTAGCAGAGTGGTGAAGTGAAACGCACAGGTGTCGTTGAAGGCGACTCGCTGCCTCTCACGTTGTCTATGGAAACGCGGAGGCGGAGCCTTTACCGCCTGTTCTCGCGGAAGACCGCGGGATCTTCTTATCAAGCGAGTATAGCGATCCTCAATTGTTGTCGCTCTTTCCCGCTATGTATTCCTTTTCTTTCCTTTGTTTGGTTTAGCTTTTAAACGCTTTATTAAACAATACCTTTTTATCACGAATCTCCTTCGACTCCCCACATTGTTTCAGCCTATACCGCCACTCAAGCAGCACCGACCATGACGAGGCCCTGTACCCTTCTCCGACCCGTACTATACTGCGGCCCGCAAATATCGAAGGACTGGAATGACCTTCCCGCTGCTGCTACACTCTATTCGAACTCTGTTCATTTCAGTGACATCGCTAAGCAGCTCATCCACAACAGTACTATAGCCTATCAGAAATGAATTCAGTGTCCAAGATTGTGACTGATTGGTAGATTGATTGATGAGTCATCAATCGATCAATCTATTTAGTTATAGTATTGAATGCGTCGGTAAGCAATATGTTTCCGCTCTTCACAACACAATGCAAGCTCACTGTGCGAAAACTAGACAACGGCAGAAAACACGAAAACGAAGACAAAGAGATGTGTTCGTTTCTCTTCCCTTGTCTAGTTTCCGTGCTGTGAATTAAGCTTCATAGATAGACAGAGAGATACAGAGTTTATTGATAGGGTGGAGATGTTAGCATGGCTGATCGGCTGGCATGCTACTTCAGGTGCTGGGTGATAATTATATCGCACACAGTGATCCCGTAAAAATAACAAAGAAATGTCTGTGGTTTCACGTGTCAAAAGCACGATATGATCCGTAGTGGGGAACTCCGTATTAACTTTGACCGCCTGGGGATCTGTAACGTGCACCCAATGCACACGGTCCACGGGCGTTCTTTCGCATTTCGCTCCCATACAAATGGGGCCCCCGAGGCCGGGATTCGATCCCGCACCCTCGCGATTAGTAGCGCAACGCGATATGCCACTGCTCCACCACTTTGCCTTCCACGCTATGGCGGATGCCCTGCAGTAAAGCGACCCGTAGTCCGAATGCTAGGGGGCCCCCCGATACCTGGAAGTAAAGGTGCGCAGCCTCCGCCAGATGTACTATCATTCCAGATGGGAACTCCCTTCGCACAGCCGAGCACCAGCAAGAGGGATGCTTGTATAACCATTAGAAAGACCGGCGGGTTTCCGGCGGCACCGGGATTCGAACCAAGTACCTCCCACAGGCGAGCTGGGCGGCACTGAGTACACACGCCTGGACGCTGCTTTCTTTATCACAGTGTGTAGGCATCCACTGGAACAAAACGTTGCGATGCAGTTCGCCAGATTTTCAATGCACGCGTCTGGTGTCTACGACTGGTTGTTCTTATGTGCACGGGGACTTCAGGAATTGCAGTGTCGCTCGTAAGACGGGAAAGATGACTCAAGGCCTAATCAGCTCTCTGGTCAAAAATTTCAACGAGAGCTGACCGCAGTACAGCTATATTTCAGCGACTGAAGTGTGGTGACTGAGAGTAACACAGATGGTGACACTCACAAACGGGAACCACCCATCAATGGCAGAGGATGTAAATGTAACAAAGCCGTCAGTGTAAATATGACAGTGAACCCTGTAGCTGGTGTCAAAATTAAATTACGGTGTTTTACGTGCCAGAGAGAGAGAGAGAGAGAGAGAGAGAGAGAGAAATAGGAAAGAGATTAAAGGTATAGAGGTCGACCAGACGAGCGTCCGGTTCGCTGTCCTGCACTGGGGGTGGGGTGAAGGGAGAATAGAACGAAGGAAGGAAGAGATCACTGTGTGTACAGTGAAGCGCCCTGACGCCAAAGTGGAGTTCCATAGCTGGTGATCTGCGTTGATTACATTTGGGACGACCAAAGGGCCAGTGGTTGGTGCGCGAATAGGAGGCTGCGGCAGCGCCATGGGGCCATAACCACGATTATGAAGCGCACTGTAGTGGAGGACTTCTGTATAATACGGACCGCCAGGAGTTCTTTAACGTGCACCTAAATCTAGGTACACGGTTTTTTTTTTTCGCGTTTCGCCCGCATCGAAATGCACTGTCTCCCGGATCTGCACTGACACATAGCCAGACTAGAAATGAATGCCTAGTACTTCTCCCTTTTCGGTCTGTTTGAATTTCGGCCTGTAACTTCTAATGGAAACTAAGCAGCAGTTCTTTACAGCGGCAATTTGAATGCCTACAGTATGCTTGAGGCACTGGAAGCATCTTAGGCTGCCTTAATTTTGATAGAACAAAATCCAAGTGCCTCAATTCAGTGTCGAAATGTCTCGGAGCTCCGCGGTTTATCTATACAAACTGAGAACTATTCACTCCGTCAATACATAAAAGACCGCCTCGTACGCCCGCCTCGTAAAGAAGACATCATTAGCCTCCTATGAATTGACATGATTTTTGACCTCCTCCGGTGAATGATAACTTCGACGTGTGCCATACTACTAAGTATTGAGGATTCGGCTTCTTGCTGGCTGCAGCCGTACGGACTCAACGCAAATTTCGCTCAAGAAGCTTGGCCGAGCAGCTGTGTCAGTTTCGCGCAACATATCCTTCATTACTGTTCCTCAAACAAAAAGCACTTTTAAATTGCGGATCTGAGTTGAACGTGTAGCACTGAAGAGGAAGTGAGGGTCCAATCATTTTGGCACTCCAGAACCATCCTGAACCCTCAGTTAGCTTCACTTAAAATTATCACTGCTTAATATCAACAGGCGAAGAGCCGCGTAATTTTGAAAAGCAGTTCAAGAAAGAAACGGCACTAGCAGAATCTAAACTAGCGTTAGTTCGCTGCTGCTGCTCCTGCTCAAAGTTTCTCTTAATAAGAACAAACATTCAATATTTTACCACAAACTCTTCGTCGTGAGGAAATAATAGAGGACTCTACTCAAGGTAAATATTGTAGAAGTAATAAATAGCCATCATTGGTTACATGCTTTTCGCACCACGGGCAGTAAGGTCGCTTAATTGGATTGTTCTATCCCATGTTCTTACATTCATTCCGTTGTTATAATAACCACCGCATAACGTAGAATCGTGCATGAAGAACCCGCAAGGCGATGGACTCGATCCACCGGCCGGCATCGCAACTTAGTTTTTCAGAGATATGTTGTTGTCTAGGAAAGAATCCTTTTCAATAAATTTTGGCTAAGGAAGACATCGTAAGAACATATTTGAGAGCATTGTCGTAACTACGCTAGCGTAGGGAACGAGAGCGAACAAACAGAAACACCGCCCGAACTGTCCTACGCACCGTAATATAATTTACACCCTAAAAAGTGAAAAAGGGTGTAAATGAGTCTATAACTCTCACCTTTAGGGTGTCCATTATATAGATGACACCCTGAGGGTTTGAGTTATAGACACATTTACACCCTTTCTCACTTTTTAGGGTGTAAATTGTTTTACAGTGCGGTGGAAAGGCGCGATTCCTTGCCCTGACGTCATACCAGTGACGCTCGCGGCGCCCCCATACGGGTCGTTCGCGAAGGTAATACGTGCATGCTATTAACTACACTCCATATAATAAAGCGGGAGGATCATTACAGAAGAGTCTATTGCGTTAGCTGGGGACAGTGACATCCATTTACTGTGGTAGCAGTGCAGAATGGTGGAGTGCTAATGGAGCCAAATAAATAAGGACTCGAATGCAGGTCTGTCGTTTCAGCAACAACAGTGGCACAACGTTTCTTTTAAATATATTCAGAAACTGCTATTCTAAACTACAAACGCTGCTTCGTGATAACAAGCCGTTAGACTATTTTTTACAGAAAACACCAAGTCTTACTTCAAGCTATTAACTTTACGATAAAGAGACGTAGTTCTAACAGTTAAGTAAAGGGGTAGGATATATTGCTAACGGTTCCGCAAGGCAGTAGGGGTGGCAACATATGTTCTTCGCCAATGTATACCAAACAGAGAACAGATACACCAAACACTGCGAAGCTCTGACACCCTTCGGAAGTACCACACCAAACTAGGGGTCTCTTTTCGAGCGTGGTCGTTGCTGGCTGCTCGAATGGAAACCTTATTATTGCGTTAGCAATGTCGGTGTCGGAGTGTCAAAAAATTGCATTTGTTTGAGGTGTGGGAAGCCTTGCCACGTACTAGAGGTAAAGGTAGGTCTCGTGGTACCACCCCCCCACCACCACCACCACCATCACCATCACCACCACCACCATCATCGCCGAACCTTGCGTAATCGGACTGTATACGGTAGGCGAGAATAGTGCTGTGCATTGTAGAACTTGTGCGAGTGCCAACGACTACGCTGGAACGTTCGATGTGTCGTGCATGAATAGTCGACGCACCTGACCCGCAGATAAGATTTTGACGATCGGCGAATGTGCTCGCGGCTATCGAGGTACAGAGTGTTACTTGTTCTGCTGGGCACAGGTTCCTCCAATAAAATGTTACTTTCGTGACTCGGGTTGTGCCAGTGTGGTTGTTCGCCGTTACCACAGCGTGACAATATGTATAGACATACCAACGCGATTATTCGATTTATACCGCATTCCGCGGAATGATAGCTGTAGTCGTGTTACAAAGAATGCGTATACATGCGCGTTTGTGTTGAGAGATGTCTATTTTTTATTCTTTTTTTGATTGACCCACTATTTCTGCATTTCGGACTGTTTTCTTCATTATCTTTATCTCTTCCTACGCAGGTAGCACTGTTCCTCGGTCAGCAAAAACGCCTTGTACTTTTGCGTTTCAGACTGTTTAGATTCCTGTCGGGAGGCCTTCTACGCCGCAAAATATGAAACCATGGCTTTCATTTAAATTTAATGGTGTGCCAGACAATGACACGTGCTTGTTAAATATTTTAATAAAGTAAGTGAAACCTGATTCATTTCTTACGGATATGGAGACGCCATCAGCGTTGGCAGCTTTATGAACCGGCGTTTTTCGAAGTATTTAAAAGGAACCCTCGAATTTTTGTTGTTTCGTTGAACTTCATGAGGTGCGGGTGAGTTGATAAATTAAATAATATGGGGCTCAGGGCACATCCCTCTCGTACTCACCTGGTGACATATCACAGCTTTTGAGGGTTTCACGATTTATTATTTGATTAACTCCGGTTAGCTACTCCATACCGGGGGAGGGGCGAAGGGATGCCATAGAAGATAGATAGAGAGAGAGAGAGAAAGAATAAAAGAAACCACACACACACACACACACACATCGAATACCGAAATGTTTTCGTGGGCACTGTCACGCAGCCTACGAAGGCGTTCTGAGTGTTACGCAGGGCCAATGTCCCACCGTACGTCACGCAGTGTGCAGTCTTTATTTGTCACAAATTGCGGTGTCTTTTTAATAACGCAGCAGGGCCTTCATAGCGGCTCGCGTTGGTGTTCCTGTTGACCAATTTCGAAGAATGTTGTTTTCCATGAGTGGGCGCTTGTCCAGTTCGTCTGGCATGGCTGAGACGACGGCTCTTTGCGGGATGAAACGAACGCATACTCACAAAGAAGGTGCCTGATTGCTTCGTCGCACCCGCAGAAGTTGCAAAGTGGGCAGTCGGCCATTCCGATAAGAAAAGAGTACGCATTTGAAAATGCTACTCCAAGCTAAAGATCGACTTGAAGGGTGCTGTCACGTCGTGGAAGGCCGGACGGAATACGGAGATGTAAATTAGGGCCCAGGGCATGAAGGCGTGCACTTGTAAAGGATAAAGTCCACTGAACCAATGTTAGGTCACGCGCAAGCGGGGGAAGCTTTTTTTTTCTCGCTGCGTCGGCTCTCTAAAGGGGAATGGCAACGCAGTTGACGAGCGGCTTTGCGGAAACTACGGGCCTTTTCTGCACGAGATGTCGTGGTGCTGACGGATTCCAAGTCAGCATTACAGAGATTACATCGGGGCCTACCTTTAGAGAAATTTGCAAGGCAGTCTCTGGCACTGATTGACGACCTAGCGAGCAAATGATTTGAAATAAGGTTTCAGTGGATTCCATCACACGTAGGAACTGATGGAAACGAGGAAGCTGACGCCCTTGCACGCCTAGCGCTGGCATGTGTCCCAAAAGCGAAAGCTCCAAAAGCTTTTCAAAACCCTAAGGGTGCAATCCGCCTTCACTTTCGAGAGATGCACAATAATCCACACGAATCCTGTGTGACTCATGGATTTACACGCGAACAAGCGACGCTTTTATACCGCATCAGGACCGACTCCGCGTACAACCTAGCTTGGTTATTCAAGACTGGGCTTCGCGCTTCCCCACTCTGTGTTTTCTGTGGTTACATTGGCGACATCGAACATTTCATTTGGCTATGCCCGCAGTTTGACACAGAAAGAAAAGCGATGGTCGACCAACCTACAAAAGAGCGGTCTTACGCACAGGACCTTTGAAGAAGTTGTTTTCCCCCGAGGGCCCGCGGCATTCAGGAAGAGAGCGCAACGACTGCTGATAGCCGTCCTGCGAGACACGGGGCTCATCGACACCTGGTGACGCACCTCTGATCTCTACTCGAAGGAGGATCAGGCGGAACAACTGCCGGCTATGTATGCCAGGCTAACCCCGCCTGCTTCAACATCACCACCACCACCACCACCACCACCGCCACCACCACCACCACCACCGCCACCGCCGCCACTGCCGCCGCCGCCGCCGTCTTGGGCAGATCGGACAGCGGCGTCTGCCTGGTCATTGCCGTGTATTCCACACTGACTAGGCAGCCATTGATATGTTATATCGCGTCATTCTTCAACCATGCGATGTTGGACTTGTCTGATATCTGCGACGAGCTGTTTGTGTAATCCATGACGCAGTGTTGAGAATGAACTCGGGAGGGCTGTCTTGGAAGCTGTTACGTTTCGCCTACGACGCGCGGTTTAGCCGGCGCGACTGCAACAAAGCGGCAGACATTTTGGCCCGTTCGGCGTCGCCGCTACGCTCCCCGCCAAGCGCGTCCAGGCATGTTCCGATGCCACGTGTCTTCATGTGCGTGTGTGAGTGTATGTGCCATTGTGCCCGACCGGAGGCGCTACGAGAGTAGAAGTCTCCTTCTCCTCCCAGCCATTGTGCCCGACCGAAGGCGCTACGAGAGTAGAAGTCTCCTTCTCCTCCCAGCCATTGTGCCCGACCGAAGGCGCTACGAGAGTAGGAGTTACCTTCTCCTCCCAGTCTTTGTGCCCGACCGGCGGCGCTACGACAGTATGCGTCACCTTATCTCATTGTACAATCACGTGCTCGTCTATTGAGGGGTTCCTTCATGCCCTCAACTGCGAGAGTATAAAAGCAGCTGCCCCCGGACGCCAAAGAGGGCTCCGATTTCTTCTGTTGAGTAAAGTGCTCTCCCGTCTCTCTACTTCGGTCAACCTGACCGCCAACTCTTTGCGATGTTAAAATAAACAAGTTGTTTTGTTGTTACCAGTCGACTCATGCTTTGCCGGGACCTTCGGATGCTTCCAGTTGTACCCCAGGCCGCCAGGCCAACGCTACCCTTGGGGCTTGCGACCCAGGTGCAACAACGGGCGTCAGCGCCGAGTTCCCAACAGGTCGTACCGTC
Organism: Dermacentor variabilis; assembly: GCF_050947875.1. Lineage (NCBI taxonomy): Eukaryota > Metazoa > Arthropoda > Arachnida > Ixodida > Ixodidae > Dermacentor > Dermacentor variabilis. Next base: position 81,429,164 of record NC_134577.1, on the reverse strand, counting down.
GGTGCGACCACAACAACCGTTGCCATCGGTGGGATTCAAACAACTGTCTGCCAGCGGTGAGATCGCGACAACGGAGGCCAGCAGCAAAGAGATGCAGTTGACTGTATGCTGAGCAGCTCAACAACGATCCGGGAGCAGTGCAACGAGCCCTGTGTGATGACTGGTTGCCTGCAGCGGAATGACTGCGCTGAATTCCTGCCTGCGAGGTTTGGTGAGTGCGGGACTTTCTTCTTCTGAGCTTTGCCAGGCTTTTGTTAGTGTCAGAAACAGAGCTGGTAATTGTGGTTGTCGTTGCTGCCGGGTTAGTTTGCGGCAAGACAATATTAAGCAGTAGAGAAAGCAGCATTCAGAGCAGCCATGGATTTGAAGTCGTTGCGCAAACCGAAATTGCTGGAGCTTGCAAGAGAGTTGGGTCTGGATGTCTCGGACAAACTCAGAAAACCAGAACTGCTAAAGGCTATTCTTGAGTTAGAGGCTGAGGATGACGAGCTGTCGGAATGCCTTGAGACTATTGAGGAGAGGTCAAAAAGACAGGAGCGCGAACTTAAAGAGCAAAAAGAGAAACAGGAGCGCGAACTTAAAGAGCAAAAAGAGAAAGAAGAGCGTAAACGTAAAGAAGACAAAGAAAAAGAAGAGCGTCAACACGCTTTGGAAATGAAGCGTCTCGAGATAGAGATGGAACGCGCTCGTAATGGAAGTCAGGCACACGGTGCAGGAGAACGAGTATTGTTCAAAATGACTGACCTGATGCGGCCGTTTAAGCTTGGAGAGGACATTGGTTTGTTCCTGGTTAACTTTGAGCGAACGTGCGAGAAGCAGGGGTTCTCTCGGGAAACGTGGCCACAGCGCTTGCTCACTTTGTTACCCGGCGAGGCGGCCGACGTAGTCGCTCGCTTGGATAGAGAGGAGGCAGAGGATTTCGACACAGTGAAATCGAGTCTTCTAAAAAAGTACCCGCTGTCAGCGGAGGCGTTCCGTCGGAAGTTTCGGGAAGATGAGAAAGGCAGAAGTGAGTCATACACAGAGTTTGCGTACAGGCTTATGTCAAACATGCAGGAGTGGCTCAAAGAAGAGAAAGCGTTTGGTGACCACGATAAAGTTCTGCAGTGTTTCGGGCTAGAACAGTTTTATAGTCGGTTACCGGAGAACGTGCGATACTGGGTCTTGGATAGGCCAGACGTTTGTACGGTGGCTAAAGCCGCTGAGCTAGCCGAGGAGTTTGTGACGCGTCGGGCTCGCGGAGCTAAGGACGGTCAAAAGGGTGAATTTGGCTCGAAGTTTGAGAGGCCGAAGTTCACACCCATGAGAGCAAAGGGGAACACGCGTAGTGAGGATGCGAGTGAAAGCAGTCCGACCAAACGTAAAGAGACGGCGGCAGCCGAAGCCGAACGCAGAAAGCGGTTCGAGATGAGGCAAGCGCGCGTGTGTTATACGTGCCAGAAGCCAGGTCACTTTTCGGCGCAGTGTCCGGAAACAACACCAAAAGTTGTGTTTTTTTCATTATGCAGCACTGACGAGAACATGAAGCTTCTCGAGCCTTACATGCGAGACCTCCTCGTGAACGGGAAAGAGTGCCGAGTGCTTCGCGATTCCGCAGCTACGATGGATGTAGTTCACCCGTCTTACGTAGAACCCCATATGTTCACGGGCGAGTGCGCATGGATCAAGCAAGCCGTGGAAGCTCATAGCGTGTGTCTGCCGGTAGCAAAAGTGCTTATCGAAGGACCTTTCGGAGCGCTTGAGACGGAGGCCGCAGTGTCATCTATGCTGCCTCCCCAGTACCCGTACCTATTTTCAAACAGGTCCGATCACCTCCTGCGCGAGAAGGGGCTTTTGTTTGGTGAGGCTAGCGTTCAGGCCTTAACCAGGTCGAAGGTTCGGGAGCTCGCTGCAAAGGCGGTAGTTGCGGGGCCGACGTTATCGAACAATGAGAAAGGGTCAGAGGCGCAGCAAGCTGATATTCAAAGCACGCCCGAACTGAATAAAATTGAGTCTGTAGCGTTGAAGGCGCCAGATACTGGAGAGGAAATGCCCGACACGGGAAAGTTAGAAGAGCTATCTACTGATTTGCTCATCGCGCCTACGTCAGACGGACTTGATAGGTTGCTAAAAGTCAGCCGGTCGGCTTTGATAGCCGAGCAAAAGAAGGATGGCAGCCTAGAAAACATACGCTGCAATGTCAAGGAAGGTATCGCCAGGAAAAATGCGCGTTTTGTGGAAAGAGGTGGAGTCCTGTACCGGAAGTATCTAGACCGCAGAGGAGTGGAGTTCGATCAGCTGATCGTTCCTCAATGCTATCGTCAGGATCTGTTGCGCTTGTCACACGGGGGTTCGTGGTCCGGACACCTAGGAGTTAAGAAAACTAAGGACCGTCTCTTGCAAGAGTACTATTGGCCAGGGTGTTTTCGGGACGCAGACCACTTCGTGAGGTCATGTGACACCTGTCAGCGGGTGGGCAAACCAGGGGACAAATCGAGGGCGCCGTTGAAATTGGTACCTATCATTACGGAGCCTTTTAGACGGCTCGTTATTGATACAGTGGGACCTCTGCCGGTAACAGCCACGGGGTACAGACACATTTTGACTGTGATCTGCCCAGCGACAAAGTTCCCTGAAGCAGTGCCGCTTAAAGAACTCAGCTCAGTTGAGATAGTCAATGCACTACTGTCCATATTTGCGCGAGTTGGTTTTCCTGCGGAAATCCAATCAGATCAGGGCACAGTGTTTACTAGCGCTTTGACGACAACTTTTCTCGAAAGGTGTGGGGTAAAGCTGTTACACAGCTCAGTGTACCACCCACAGTCGAATTCCGTTGAGAAGCTCCACTCCGTCATGAAGCGCGTGTTGAGAGCATTGTGTTTTGAACATCGAACTGACTGGGAGCTGTGTCTGCCTGGGGTGATGTTTGCATTAAGAACCGCGCCGCATGCAGCTACGGGGTTTTCGCCAGCTGAACTGGTACGGTCGCTCGCTTCGATCTCCGCTTCGCATGCTTCGAGAATCGTGGGAAGGCAGGGGCGACGACCCAGTCGTGGTGGAGTACGTGCTTAAGCTCCTCGAACGCTTAAGAAGGGCACAGGAGTTGTCAGGTGAAGCAATGGCAAAGGCCCAGCAGAGGGCCAAGGTTTATTATGATCGGACAGCCAGGGCCCGTCGTTTTGAGGTGGGCGATGAGGTCATGATATTGCGCACATCGCTAAACAACAAACTAGACGTGCAGTGGGAGGGCCCAGCACGAATTGTTCAGAAACTGTCGGACGTTAACTACGTGGTAAGTCTGCCAGGAAAGCGGAAAGCACAGCAAGTTTACCACTGTAATCTGCTCAATCCTTATAGACAAAGGGAAGCAGTGGTGTGCATGATGGTAAACGTTCCTGAAGAGCTTCCGGTCGAGCTTCCGGGACTAGGCTCAGTGACGAACAGGGAAGACACCGGTCAAGTCATTAGTGACCTTATCAGTAAAGCCCCGCTGTCGCCTGAGCAGAAAACCGAACTACACCAGCTATTACAAGAGTTTCAAGGTCTGTTCTCTGAGAGGCCTGGTAGGACTTCTGTACTTACTCATGATATAGAACTTACCTCCCCAGAGCCAGTACGATCCAAGGCGTACCGGGTGTCACCCCGCCAGAGCGATATTATGGAGGCTGAGGTAAAGAAAATGCTACAGCTCGGTGTTATTGAGGCAGGTGAGAGTGATTATACCTCCCCTTTGATTTTAGTTGAGGTACCGGGCAAGGAACCTCGTCCTTGCGTCGACTACCGCAGGCTTAATTCCATCACTAAGGATCAAATTTATCCGATCCCTAACATCGAGGAGCGCCTTGAGAAAGTTAGTAGCGCTCAGTTTATTTCCACCCTAGATCTTGTCAGGGGTTATTGGCAGGTTCCACTTACAGAAGAGGCTAGTAGGTATGCGGCGTTCATTTCACCAATGGGAACATTCCGTCCTAAAGTGTTGAGTTTTGGTTTGAAGAACGCGCCATACTGTTTTTCAAGCCTCATGGATAAAGTGTTGCGGGGACAGCAAGAATTCGCTTTACCGTATCTAGACGACGTAGCGATGTTCTCCGTATCCTTGTCTGAGCATATGGCACACTTGCGGGCAGTGCTAACCCGCCTGCGCGAAGCGGGCTTGACAGTCAAGGCTCCTAAGTGCCAGTTAGCACAGGCCGAGGTTGTCTACCTCGGTCACGTGATTGGTCAGGGTCGTCGCCGCCCCTCTGAAATAAAAGTGGCCGCTGTGCGAGACTTCCCGCAACCGCGCACGAAGACCGATATTCGGTCGTTCTTAGGTGTCGCCGGCTACTATCAGAGGTACATCCCCAGGTACTCTGACATCGCGGCTCCCCTGATGGATGCTCTAAGAAAGACAGAGCCGCAAACAGTCGTCTGGGACGAGACAAAGGAAAGAGCTTTTAGCGCCCTAAAGAGCGCCCTAACAAGCCAGCCTGTGCTACGATCGCCAGACTACACAAAAGGGTTCGTAGTTCAGTGCGATGCTAGTGAGCGAGGCATGGGCGTTGTACTGTGCCAACGGGAAAATGGAGAAGTAGAACACCCCGTCCTGTATGCTAGTCGTAAGCTGACCAGTCGTGAGCAGGCGTACAGTGCCACCGAGAAAGAGTGTGCATGTCTCGTGTGGGCCGTTCAGAAATTGTCATGCTATCTAGCCGGCTCGAGGTTTATCATTGAGACGGATCACTGCCCTCTCCAATGGCTGCAGACCATCTCTCCCAAAAATGGCCGCCTCCTGCGCTGGAGCCTCGCTTTGCAACAATATTCCTTTGAGGTGCGTTACAAAAAGGGGAGTCTCAACGGTAACGCCGATGGCTTAAGTCGAAGCCCCTAACGTAGTAATCAGCCTCAAAATTGTTTGTTACTGATGTTTTTCTTCCTGAGGCAGGATTTTTAACATATTGCTTTTTTTTAGTGTTTCAAAGTGATGACATGCTTTCTAGTGCAATTTTCCAATTTGTGGACGCGTTCTGAGTGCTGCTAGACTACTGTAAGGAACTAGGCAGTGGTATAAAAGGGGAAAGAGCCTGGCAGGGCTTAGTGAGGGTTGTGCCGTGCTTGCTGACTGAGCGGTTGAGTTTCGGCGTAGTTCTAGCGCTTGCCGAGAACGAGAACAAAAATTTGAACTCTCCCAAAGTCACTTTGCAGTGTCCTGTGTGAACCTGAACGAGAGAACGAGGCCTTCTCTGTGCGCTGCGCTCAAGGAACGTCGAGGGACGCCCGACTTCGGTTATGAGCATCATCGAGCGACATCCCTCCGGACAGCGGATGCAGTCCCCTGTCCATCGGGATCTCCTTCCCCCGGCGGGGCGGTCTGTTACGTTTCGCCTACGACGCGCGGTTTAGCCGGCGCGACTGCAACAAAGCGGCAGACATTTTGGCCCCTTCGGCGTCGCCGCTACGCTCCCCGCCAAGCGCGTCCAGGCATGTTCCGATGCCACGTGTCTTCATGTGCGTGTGTGAGTGTATGTGCCATTGTGCCCGACCGGAGGCGCTACGAGAGTAGAAGTCTCCTTCTCCTCCCAGCCATTGTGCCCGACCGAAGGCGCTACGAGAGTAGAAGTCTCCTTCTCCTCCCAGCCATTGTGCCCGACTGAAGGCGCTACGAGAGTAGAAGTCTCCTTCTCCTCCCAGCCATTGTGCCCGACCGAAGGCGCTACGAGAGTAGGAGTTACCGTCTCCTCCCAGTCTTTGTGCCCGACCGGCGGCGCTACGACAGTATGCGTCACCTTATCTCATTGTACAATCACGTGCTCGTCTATTGAGGGGTTCCTTCATGCCCTCAACTGCGAGAGTATAAAAGCAGCTGCCCCCGGACGCCAAAGAGGGCTCCGATTTCTTCTGTTGAGTAAAGTGCTCTCCCGTCTCTCTACTTCGGTCAACCTGACCGCCAACTCTTTGCGATGTTAAAATAAACAAGTTGTTTTGTTGTTACCAGTCGACTCATGCTTTGCCGGGACCTTCGGATGCTTCCAGTTGTACCCCAGACCGCCAGGCCAACGCTACCCTTGGGGCTTGCGACCCAGGTGCAACAACGGGCGTCAGCGCCGAGTTCCCAACAGGTCGTACCGTCGGTGCGACCACAACAACCGTTGCCATCGGTGGGATTCAAACAAAGCACAGAATATTGTCCCTGCATGGGGTGGTTCCTCCTGAATGAAACCAAGAGCAGCACGGATGACCACCAGTTCAGCAGCTGTTCTTGAAGATAGATGAGACGTCTTTAGCTAGTTTTTTGAAAAGATATACACGGTGTTGGTTGCTTTGTCTTCAGCTTTACCAAGCTTTTAGAAATTGCATCTGGCACATATCGAAATTCTAAACCGTCGTCTGAATTAGTCGATGAGGCGGCCATTACTTCCACAAAATAATAAATGTGTTCGAGTGGCTTTTGTGCTTCAATGCATAAAAAAGCGTTTTCTTACAAAAAAGTAACTGGAACGCCAAGGAATTTCCTCGGACAATTTGAAAATTAATACTTTGAAACTGGTGTAGTGCCGAGAATTCATTCCAAGTCGAGGCGCCGTGCGAAGTCACCGGCTATAATTCGTTCATCGAAATATGCACCGTAGAGTAATTAATTATAAAGTTTATTATCGCTTTTACGTAAATGTTCAATAAGTTATTCTTTATTTATCCTAGAAATAGCCTCACCATGGCCGCCTCATCGAGTAATTTAGATCAAGGGCTGTCTGTAAGAGGCAACTCTTAAAAAAATTTCGTGCGGCTAAAGTAACCGAACAAGGAAAATCACCCTGCATTTGTGTCCTATGCGGTCGAAGGCTTTTGCTTGAGCTGGTGATGTGAATAAACTTGTAACATTTTTTCCCTTGCACAGCGTTTGAAATATGTCTCTTATTAATGTAAGATTGCAGTCGTTACAATTCGGCGTTAGACATATTGGTCATATTTAAGTCATTATTAGTGATTTCTGGTCATTACTAAGCATTTCCAGTCATTTCTAATCAATTGTAGTCGTTACAAGTTGTCGTTAGCCATATTGGTCGTTTCACAGTAATTAGTGCAACCGATATACGCTTGCGGTGTTTTTCTTGTTGTATACAGACGTCGCGAGGTCGATGACGTTGTCAATAGAGAAACGGCCTCTTCTAAACCCAGCCATGGCCCCGGGGTATACGTTGTGGCGCTCAAGATATATATCCAGAGTCCCTGATCACCATCTCGCTCGCTTGCCTGAGAAAAGACCCAAGGCAGCGTTCTCGAGATCAATTGCGGCTAACCAGCACTCTCTGTCATTGAGGCACTCACCCGCAAAAAGAACGCCATTCCCTCTGTGGTGCTTGAAAATGCCACCTGTGTACCTTGCTGTTCCAGAAATAGTGAAGAAAGCTAGCATGACCACCGCGCCTCTCAAGCAAATCACATTGGAACTTTTGCATTGTTCATACGCTAACCGAAACCATGTTTACACGGATGATTCCGTCTCAGAAAATTCGACGGGCGCCATTGTTATACCATCTCATTCGGTCGTCATCAAGTTTAAGACCTCACACGTAACGACTTCTACAGGTTCCGAACTGGCCGCTCTTCGCGCTGCCGTCGAATACATTGAAAAAGAACCGCCCAACAAATGGTCAATATTTTGTGATTCGAAAGCAGCCCTCCAGAGCTTACGAGGTTTACGACGTGGCAGTTATGAACAGGTGGTGTCACAAATCAGCGAAACTTGCCATTGCGCTTCTGAACGAGGACATGATATCATCTTTCAGTAGCTGCCGTGACACTGTGGCGTCGTTGGTAATCACCTCGCCGATGACGCTGCCCGACGTGCCCAGGCTGGCGCACCGACACTCTTTATACCTTTATCGAAGGTAGACGCTGCAGGAGAGCTTCGCAGTCTCGCTCGTACCATCACGTTAATTTACTGGCGTACACCACAGAACTCTAAGTGTCGTTTATACAGCCTCGACCCATCACTGAAATTTAAATTACCAGCAAATCTTTCACGACGTGACGCAACACTGCTGTGTCGGCTGTGGGTAGGAGTAGCATTCACCAACTCCTACAGCTGTGGTATTGGAATGGCGGACTCACCAATGTGCACTAAGTGCAAGTGTGAATAGACCATCAGTCATCTTCTGTGTCGCTGTTCTCGCTTGATAATCAACGTCAGTCTCTCCAGGGTGCCTTGAATAGACTGGATGACAGGCCATTTACGGAAGCGAAGATCTTGGGAGCCTGGCTTCACAGTTCATTAGCCCAGAAAGTAGTTCGAGCGCTTTTTCACTACCTGAAGGCAACAGACTTGAGTGCCCGACTATAGACATCCTGCACCTAACTTAGTGCATGTGAAAGTGCGGTATAGAGTCACGTTTCTTTTCTCTCTCTCTCTTTCACGCCCCATTCCCCTCCCCAGGTGTAGGACAGCAAACTGGACTCAGTCTGGTTAACCTCCCTGCCTATCCTTCTTCCCTTCTCTTTCTCTTTCTCTCTCTCACAGTAATTACTAGTCATTACAACTCATTTCAGTCATTATTAGTTATTGCTGCTCACTAGTAAGCATTTCTAGTCATCTGTAATCAGTTGCGGTCATTACAAGCCGTCGTTAGACATACTGGTCATTTCGTAGCCATTATTAGTGATTACAAGTCGTTAGTAGTCATTTTAGCAATTGCTATTCATTACTAGACATTTCTAGTCATTTCTAATCAATTGTGGTCATTAGAAACTGTCATGAGAAATATTAGTCATTTCGGAGTCATTAGTAGTCATTACAAGTCATTAGTATTTATTCTTAGTCATTACTAGTCATTATTAACCACTACCAATCTCTATTATAACTTTATCATTCACTAACTGTCACCATCAATCATCTTTCATTCTTTAATCTGTTTTCGTATGGCGTGATGACGCTGCGGCGGACACAATCTTCACCATGAGCCTAGAAAGGCTTTCGCCTTCACAAAGCGCGAGTTTCATTGCAGAACGAGTCGATCGCTGGTGAAAGTTGAGTGTTTAGAAAAAGTTTATTTAAACAAGGAACGATACGAACACTGACTCACAATCACGGCACAATTCCACCAGGACGCTAACATTTACAAGAAACGAAGTATTGTATACATGGGACGTTCTCAAAGTAGTGTCCGAGTCCTTACTCATCAACATATAACAACATAGACCCACGAAAAAGCACAGTTAAACATAAACTAATTGTCACATGTATAATATGATGTGCAATATATACAGAGAACACAATGGTTATGTACAATGATGATATGACAGAGACAATGTACAACGCATTTCTCTGAACAGCAAACGGAGCCAAATAAATAAGGACTCCAGTGCACGTCTCTCGTTTCAGCAACAGCAGTGGCGCAAGGTTTATTTAAATGTACTACAGACTGCTAATCTAAACGCCAACCGCTCCTGCGTGATAACAAGCTGTTAGACTACTTTTTGCAAAAAACACTAAGTCTTATTTCAAACTAATAAATGTCCAAAGAATACACGCAGTTCGATTGGTTAATTATGTTGCTAACGGTTCTTAGAAACAATGAGGGCGGCAACAAACTTCCTTCGCATATGACATTCTCACAACTGATACACCAAACACAGTGGAGCTTTCACACCCTTCGTAAGTATCACCCTGACTAGGGGTCTGTTAACGCGATAGCGTTAAGGAGCTCGTGTCGCAGAAAAGCCGGTGTCGGCGTCGGCGTCCGCGGCGTTGGCCGTGAGCGATAAATCACGGCAGGCACTTCATAAATAAAAAGCAACTTCCAAGATGGGCTGGGTGGGAATCGAACCAGGGTCTCCGGAGTGTGAGACGGAGACGTTACCACTGAGCCACGAGTTCTTTTTTTTTCTTTATTGAGCCAGTTCGATGCTTCAAAGCGGTACAAAAGCGCCTCTAGTGAACGCGGGGTTGCCTTAGAAACGAGCTGTTGCTAAGGCTCAGGCGTGCGTCGCTTGCTCAGGCGCACATTTCGTTGTCGCGCCGAACGCTGCGTTGCTCGACGCTCACCGCGTCCGATGCGGGGCGCGTAGTCGCTGCGCCGTAGCCACGGTGTAAGAATACATTTAGGTGTTGACACTGCGCTCGGCGGCGCGACCAGGACTTGTTCGCCGCTCCCTGCGCTTCTCTCGAACGCTGACAGATGGCGCTACGCACCCGGGGCCCCTAGTCGCCGAGCTTCGGCAGCCGTAATGCAGATGCCACGGGATCTTTCGGTGCCGCTGCGTGTACGCGTGCTTTGTGAAGTGCGGCAAGACAACGAAGGATTGAAACTGCTGTCGACACCAAATAATTTTGGGCTACTTCGTGTTTTTCTTGCTGAGACTGCATGAATGGGCGGAACAGCAGCGAGGACGCAGCCCTGTGCTGCTTCCGAGCTCGTTATCGAAATGCGTTCATAGCAAATTTTTTTTTCGTTCATCCGCACGACTGCTGTGAGCATAGTTAACTAAACTGCCTCTTAAATATAAAAGGTCGGACTCAACGCGCCCACATTTGGCCTGAAGAGCCTACGCGTACATTCAAACATTGCTTGAGCAGTGTATTGCGCCAATGCTGCGAGATGACCGCCGTGTTGAGAACATGGTTAACTTCGGCCACCTGGAGTTCTTTAATTTGCACAGAAACCTCAAGGACGTTTGCGCATTTCGCCTGCATCAGAAATACTTACTCCGCAGCCACGAATAGAACCCGCGCTCTTGTGCTGTATTGCAGAACGCCACTGCCGCTATACACGCGAACGCCGGGACCAAAACAAAAATCCAAGTGCATTTGCGGCTTTTTAATAGCAAGTGCAGTCCACAATTAGGTACGCGAAACGCAAATAGTTACTGGAAATGCCACTGGCGTTGTTTCTGCCAATCTTATCCCTCAGGTCGGCACCGACGATGCTGAGTGGTTGTCTCTAGCACTAGGCCCGAGAACGTGGGTGCAATGCCGGCTGCGGTGGCCGCGAAACAACGCAAAAGGTGCCCGTGTGCTGTGTGATGTGAAGAATCCCATGTGGTCTAAGTTTGGAGCCCTCCATTGCGGCATCTATTAATGCCCATATGCCCCTTCGGGATATTAACAGCACAATTTGCTTTTTTTTTTGCTCAAATGCGGCCTGAATAGCCATTCTGTTGAACAAACAAATTTATTACTACAAGTAGCCTCTCTGAGAGATGTGATTTCCTGTAGTCACTAGGTTACGCACAAAACACAGTGAATCACAACCTACTGGGCTACTTTCGTGTAATCAAGAGCCAAGACCGTGACTGCAATTGTGATGATCACTGCATTCGTTTATTTGGACGATACACTGAGCGAATCATCCTCTATCATCTAGGATGAGCACAGCTTGGCCTGTTTCTTTTTTTCTTGACACTGCTTTGTCATGACTGCATTGGTGTGCTTACAATGCTGCCTCATGCGCATGCTGACGTAATAGTGGAGGAGCTGTGCGAGTACTTCTTCCTTGTGATCAGCACATGGGAATGTCATCGTGTATGTATCTATCACTGCGTCTATGGTGTCCCAGTACACCGTGTGGCAGTCTGCATAGTCAACAAAAAACCGCTCCGTATGCTTTAGAAGGTCAAATATGTTCACGTTAGGGTGGGTAAGACCCCCTCTGGTCTTCACATTTGTTAGAGCTGCTTCAGCAAAAGAATTATTTTTTACGCTGAAGGCTGACAAGCAAGCAGCGTAGCTGGTAACTCTTCGCATCTTTCTGCACAAAAAACCGGTGACATAATAAAGTATGCAGTCTGTAATTTGCCCTCCGTCTGATTTGTGTTTCCGAACGATATCTTCACATTCCCAGTCTTCTACTGAAACTAGATCGTCTAGCTTTTCTTTAATTTGATTGATGAATCCAGGGCATGATGCCACTTTGTCGTCTGTTCTAATGAGGGCCCTGAAATATGACGCATCCAGCAATGGTTCCTCACCCTCGACGACTTTGCAATTGCCATACTTCGGAGGTTTAAGGATACTGTAGATCGACAGCATCGAAGGGTGATCATTCTGGCTTCCTGCCAACCGTATTTTGCCAAAGAACCGCTCGATAGGATCTTGGTTCATTTTGTTGGTTAGGACATATTTGAAGTTGTGGCAATCAAGCAGCACCTCACAAAGATCCAAAGTGGACTTCAATGTGACTCGAAGTCCCTCGCAAGTGCTCTTTGTCAAGAACATGTCGTTTATAATGTTGCCACTTTCGAGTTCTCTTTCCCAGCTGTCCAGCCAGTCAATTCCATGCTTGAGAATTGCGAGGTCTCGGCTGTTCCTTGTGATCCCTTCTGCTGGAAATCGCCTGTTCAGTGCGTCAAACAAATTGTTTAAAAACAACGTGAATTCTTGAGTTTTCTCGCTGCCTATGAGTTTGCGGATACCTTGTTCCCGATAAAACTGAATACCCGCCGCCATGGAGTGGCTAAAGACTTGGGTGGCTAACTTCACACGCATCTTCTCACAGTTACTCGGGTATATGTGAGAGTGCGTTATTTTCGGGCAGACTTTTAGGCCCCCCGCGTTGGCAACGTCTTCCTTGTAGACTTCAGCATAGTACTCCCACTTGATCCACTGTCCTTCGTTTTTCAAGTATCGCTGCTGCTTAAGTCTATTTCTCACACACTTAAACAAGTGTGGAGTGTCAGAAAACGCAAAAACTTTTCTTTCAGGGTCAACTGGGTGCGTGAACGAGTTGCAGCTCTCCTTGAGGCTTCCATTAACACCTAGAATGTTCCACATGCTCCTGTTTGTTGACGCGCCATCACAGACAAACCCATGAATCTTTGCACCGGCTTCTTCGAGCATCACAATAGCTTGGAGAAGCAACTGAGCGAGAATGGAGCCTTTGGTTGCATTTTTTGCTGCGAACACCCCTATAGGTTGAGCGTAGCTATCGCCAAAAGGACAGAACATGAAAACGAGGGCGTGATCAGCGAGCTCATCAGCGTTTCCAGCGTCTGTTGCCAGCCCTACATATGTCATCGTGCGAGAATTGACACGTTTACTTTTTCTAACCTGCATTTCATCGAACATGATAATCCCATGTCGCTTGAAGTCGTCCATTTTTTCTATTTTCCTTTTCAGAGCAGAAAAGAACTTGCTGTCAAATCCCGACTTAAATCCCACCATAGAGACATACCGGCGTATTGTTCGGACTGACGGCAATGCGAGCACTTCGTTTTCCATCAGGAACCTGTAGGCTGCTGGTGACCTGATATGAAGGAGCAAGCAAAGCAGGATCAAGCTGTCCGAGTATCGTCGTCCCTTCTTAGAACCAGTCTTGCCAGCAGCCACACATTCCTTTAACACAAGCTGCTGTGCCTCAGCAAGGTTCGCATCACGAGAAATGCGGTCAAGTGTTTCATCACTTAATTGTTTAAGCTTGGCTTTGCATTTGCTCAGTTCCGCCTCAAGCTTTTTTTTTCCTTTTAGAAGTCGCACTTTGGACCTGTAGCAGGAAATTCTTGCCTTCCGCAAAAGGTCAATGCGGGCTTTTTTGGAAGGGCTGCTTAAAAGACGAATGTGCTTCATTTCTCCTCTCTTCTTCATACGGGAGTAATGTATCCGGAGTGTGTCTTTCAATCTTTCGCAACGGTCGCAACTTGCTTGTTCAGAAAATAACATGCAGTTTCTGTGCCGCCACACGCCACATGCGTCGATATATGCACACTCGGGTTGGATGTTGTGGTACATCTCGCCACCGTGGCCACCAGCGCATACGTGCAGGTTGTGAAACTTGTGAATCACACTCTCCAAGTCGCTTAGGCCGCATGGAACAACATCGCCGCTTATGGCGTTGACAGTTATAGGGTGACCATAAATGAAGGCACGCAGTGACAGCATTCCGCTGGATGAAACTGTAGCATCTAATGACTTCCTCAGGAAAGGTGCCTGGTCACGTTTCTTCGCCAAAGCCACTTCCGTGAAGACTACAGCCTCCACACCAAAGCTATCAACAGCTTGTGTTGCCCACGAGGTTCCTGGAAGTTGAATGCTGGATACATAACTCGAGAGACATGAAAATGTGAGCGGTTCCTTTTCATCTTGGCCGCTGACAGACACTCCCTCGTGACTTTCCTCGACTAATCCGAGGCTGCTGCATGCTGCCAATGGTGCTTCAGTCTGGACGTGACACAATCCATCTGGACCACCCTGATGTGGACTCGTGCGGTTGTCCTGACGAAAAATGAGAGAAATTATATCAGTGGAAATGGATTTAAGGTATTGTTATAAAACATATGCTACTATCAAAAGCAGCCAAACCCAAAAAGCTACAGGCAAAAGTTTCGCGGACTGCTTCATAAGCTAAGGGCTTAATCATGCTGTATGTTAACAACAGCTAAATTATTTAATGTCCTGGGCTGGGCAGTTACTATTAACCTGTATTGCAAGCAACTGTATTTCGTTATCCAGGGGCATCTATAGATATCTATGGCATGCCGGGAGGACCGATACGGTTAGCAGAAAGTTATGTACAGGGAACACTAAGCACCTAGAATATTAAGTACCCGGAGCAGTGCAGAAGAGAACAAACCTTAACGTCATGAACGCCAAGGAAGACGGAGGTGGCACTTGAGGAGGTGCCTCCAAGTTCCATGGTGGGAGAAGGGCACGTTCCTTGATCACTCCGTTGTTGATCACTCCGTTGATCCGTTGTTCTTTCATACATTCCTTTATCATTCGCGTGAACTAATGTAATCCGCGTGGCAGAATGTAGAATTGCGCATGAATAACCCGCGCAACGCAGGACTCACATGCATCGGCCGACATTGTAACTCAGTTTTTGAGAAACATATCGCGCTCTCTAGGAGAAAAGTCCTTTCAGTATATTTTTGCAAGCAGCATGACGAACTAAGACATCGTAAAGAGCATTTTTGACAGGCTCGTCATGATTGCACTAGGAAACAGAAACACCGACCGAACTTTACGCAGGTGACATGTGCGATTCCTTGTCCTGACGTCACGCCGGTGGCACTCGCAGCGCCCCTCTAGGCCGTTCTCGGGACTGATAGGTGCATTTAGTCACACTTGATATGAACAAAGCGGGAGGATCATTGCAAAAGAGTCGGTCGCGTTGGCTGGTGACAGGGACATCAAAACTTATCAACAATTGTCCGAGATTCGCTACTGCTAACGAAGCCAAGTTTAGGAGAGGACTCCAATGTGGGTCTCTCATTTCAGCAACAACAGCGGCACGTCGTTATTTATAAATATTCCAAAACTGGTAATCTAAACCGCAAGTATTCTAGGGGGATAAGAGGCCATTAGATATTTTTTTACAATAAGCACAAAGTCTTATTTCAAACTATTAAATGTCCAAGAAGGAGACATAAATGTAATGGTTAGTTATTGAGGCAGGATGGTGCTAATGGTTCATCGAAGCATTAGGGGCGGCAACAAATTTCCGTTACAGATGTATGCGAATCTGACAACTCGTACACAAAACACTGCGAAGCTTTCACACCCTTCGGTACTACCACCGTAACTAGTGGTCTGTTTGCGAGTGAGGTCGCTGGCTGGTTGCTGAAATGGGAACTTTATTATTGCGTTAACAGTAGGGCAGTCAAAGTGAAAAAAGTGTATGTGTGGGAAGTCTGGAAAGCCAATCACGCGGTAAAGGTAGAGGTAGGTCTCCTTGTATTGCTTATATTTCTTTTTTCTTCTTCTCCTTCTTCTTCATCATCATCATCATCATCATCATCATCATCATCATCGTCGTCGTCGTCGTCGTCGTCGTCGTCGTCGTCAGTAGCAGCCGCTCCTTTTCTGTGTGCGCAGCAGGACAAAGGCCTCTCCCAGCGTTCAGCAATTGCCCCTGTCTTCCACTCGCTGATTCCAACTTGCGCCTGCAAATTTCCTAATTTCGACAACCCTCCTAATTTTCTCCCATCCTCGATTGGGCTTCCCTTCTCTTGGCACCCACTTTAAAGGTCCATTGGTAATCTGCCCTACGCATTACATGGCCTTGCACAGCTCCATTTTTTTTTTCTCTTAAGAGGAAGCTTTAGCTCGAGTGCTCCTATCTAAATACATGTAAAAGGAGAATTCGTTTTTCTCGGCAACCACTGCACCGAATTTGACGAGGTTTGTTGTATTTAAAAGACAAACTTAAAATCTAGTGACTGTTGGTTTCGAATTTTTGAATTAGGTCGTCAATTTTTTATTAAAAATTGCCAAAAATCGAAAATTTTCAGAAAACGAAACTATCAAGTTTACAACTCTGTAACTCAACCACTAAAAACGATACTACAATTCTGTGAATGGCATCTAAAAGTACATCTAAAGCGGACAAAATGGATATGTCACACATGAATATAAAAAAAAATTAATCATAGGAAAATACAACTTTTGCAAAACCATTGTAACCAACGTAACAAATTCACGTAAGATCTAAAATGACATATTGAATTTGTCCGCTTTGAATGATCTAATAGATGCCGTTTACAGAACCGCGATATCAGTTCTTGATGCAGAGCTATGAATTTGTAAACTTCGTGCTTCTATTTTTTTCTAACGGTCAAATTTTTGAAGATCCTTTTAACAAAATTCAAGCCCTAAATCAAAATTCTGCTTCCAACAGTCACTAGAACTTAACTTTCTCTCTCAAATGCAACACATTTCATTAAAATCGCTCCAGGGGTTCTCTCAGAAAAACGTTTTTGCGTTTTTACATGTATTTGAATAGGCCGCGTCGGAGTTGGGCCCGAGCAAAAGCTTCCTCTTAATGCCAACTTGAATATCGGCTATTCCCGTTTGTTCTCTGATTCTACACCGCTTTCAGTCTCTGAACGTCAAATTCTTTATTCCGTCGCCCTTTGCGCGGTCTTGAACTTTTCAACTTTTCGAACTTCGTTTGCCTCGAAGTTTCTATCCCATATATTAGCGCCGATAGAATGCAATAATTGTACAAATTGCTCACACACACACACACATATATGTGTGTGTGTGTTTGTGTGTGTGAGCAATTTGTACAATTATTGCATTATATATATATATATATATATATATATAGCAGCCGGCGGCCGCACCCACGGTGGCCGCATTTCGATGGGTGCGAAACGCGATAACACCGGCGTACTTAGATTAAGTTGTACGGTAATGAACCCCGGGTGGTCCAAATTTTTCCGGATCCTCCAAGTATGGCGTGCTTCATAATCAAATCCTGGTTTTGACGCGTTAAATGACACAACTTAATATAGCACTATGCAATGTGGTGAACGCGGTTTACATCACCGATCCGCGGCCTCGCAAAGGTTCGGGACTAAAAGGGCCTTTCACCACGCCACATAGCAAATTTCTGTTATACGCTGGAATAGAGAGAGAGAGAGAGAGAGATAGAGAAAGAGAGAGAGAGAGAGAACATTGGTACATTGGAACATTGGAGAACTGTGGTAGAGAGAGAGAGAGAGAGAGAGAGAGAGAGAGAGAGAGAGAGAGAGAGAGAGAGAGAGAGAGAGAGAGAGAGAGAACATTTATTCGGACCATCGAAGTGGTTGCTCTTGAGGTCGAGTGGGTGGTGTCCTCATTCCAGGACACCATTCATTCCAGGAAGTTGTTACGTGTTCTGTAGGAAGCGTTCTGCCGCAAGAATTTTTCAAATTGCTTCATTAATAGCCGAGATTGAACTGTTTGAAGTGCCGCGAACCCACGATTTCAGGAGGGAAGCGTCGCCGCCCCCAACACAGGAGCTCTCTCCACTTGCGCCATCTAGGCTCCGCATGCGAAATTCCTTCCCTGCGTTCTCCCATTCCGCAGTCCTTTGCTAGGGAGGCAGGCATCCTTCCTTTCACATGATCCCTTACCGCTATCTTAGGCCATGGGCCATCACTTCTAATAAATGTTTCAATCAGTCAATCAGCCATTCCGGAGTACGAGGATCGCGTGACATCACGGGCGCTGCCTTCATTTTTTTTGCTCGCATTTTTGCCGCACGGCGCACTTCCGCTGACGGCGTCGCGCGCGAGCTGCTGCGATCGTCTCGTTTCGCCCGGCGCTCGATTTGGCGCGCTGTTCACGAGTACGCCTGACTAGCGGTATTTAGCCAGGGCTACGCGAATACCGAGGCAGGCTCAATCGGATCACAGAGCATGATCGCGCGCTGGAACACGGTGGAAAATGACACAGTTTCGGAGTCTGCACGCGCTACTTCACGACATGGGAACAAGCAGACGAAACGGAAGTGTATCTCTCTTGCTGCGGTGCTAATTAAAACAAAAACACCAACACATTCGGTTCGCGCTTTATTATTTCTCTAAACTTTAATTCATCCATTGAGCCAACAGATTACACAAATAACAGATGTTGCCTTGAATAATCTGCTCTCAATTAATGCAATCTTTGTGTCGTCCAACGGTGCTCCATCTCCGATCTTTGTCAGTAACGACGAGAACCTGCTGTGACTCTGCCTTTCAAGTTACATTAGACAGTAGTACATGTATGACAGACTCTGCAATGGCACGCGTTCACGCTTTCATCCACGCTGTGTAGCCTCGGCCCCTTCTCTGCCTTCTCTTTCTTCATTAACGGACCGTCGACACAGACTTGACAGATTACGAATCAGATCACGACAGATCAGGTATGGCTGGTTCGCCCATATATCCAAGTGCGTTCAACTCGCTATGAATTTTCGTGCAGTAACAGCGGACATCGGATTTTTCTTCCCGTGAACCATCTAAGGATTTCGATTCAAAAAACCGATGTGAGGGGATTGTCATAAGTGCACCTGCAGGGGGAACGAGAGCAAACCAACAGAAACGCAGGACAAACTGCCGTAAACGTAGTTTTGGGGTTAAAAATTGGAGGACGCTTAAGCTTCGCCTTCAAGAGTGGAACGCGACAGCGTTCCCGTCGACCCGCCAAGGGGTGTAAGACAATGGGCTACGGCGCAGCGACTACGCGCCCCGCATCGGACGCGGTGAGCGTCGAGCAACGCAGCGTTCGGCGCGACAACGAAATGTGCGCCTGAGCAAGCGACGCACGCCTGAGCCTTAGAAACAGCTCGTTTCTAAGGCAACACCGCGTTCACTAGAGGCGCTTTTGTACCGCTTTGAAGCATCGAACTCGTGGCTCAGTGGTAACGTCTCCGTCTCACACATCGGAGACCCTGGTTCGATTCCCACCCAGCCCATCTTGGAAGTTGCTTTTTATTTATGAAGTGCCTGCCTTGATTTATCGCTCACGGCCAACGCCGCGGACGCCGACACCGACGCCGACGCCGACGACACCGGCTTTTCTGCGACACGAGCTCCTTAACGCTATCGCGTTAATAGGTGCACGCAATTAAACGCACTTGATATGAAATGACAGTGACAGCACGATTGAAGATATTCGGGGTCTACTGCTAACAGAGCCAAAACAAATAAGGACGCCAAAGCAGGTCTCTCATTTCACCAACAACATTGGCACAACGTTTTTTAAAAATATATTCAGAACTGCCAATCTTAAATTCATAGATTCCTTCGTGATAACATGCCGTTAGTCTCTTTTTTACCAAGAGCACTAAGTCTTACGTCAAACTATTAAATCTGCAAGGAATGGACCTAGTTGTAATGGTTAATTGGTGGGGCAGGGTGCTGCTAGCGGTTCTTCGAAGCTGTAGGGGCGCCAGCAAATTTCCTTCACGTGTGTTTGCCAATCTGACACAGCGAAGGTGTCGCACCCTTCGGAAGTACCGCCCTTACCAGGGATCTGCTTTCGAGCGCGGTCTTTGCAGGCTGTTCAAATAAGAAGTTTATTATTGCGCTAGCAGTAGGGGTGTCAAAGTGGAAACGGCATCCTGTGGAATGATAGCCAGTCTTGCTACAAAGAATGCGCATGCATACGCTTTTGTGTTGAGAGATGTATATTTTTTTCTTTTAGTGCTTGACCCGCTGTGTCTAAGTTTCAGAGTGTTTTCTCAATTATTTCTATCACTGTCTAAACACGTGGTGACACTTTTCCTGGTTTTGAAAGATCCCCTAGGACTTTTTTATTTCAGACGGTTTGGATTTCTGTCGGGACGGCTTACAGGTCGCCAAACCATTGCATTTATTAAATTTAATTGTGCCCCAAAAATGAAAGGGATTTGTGAAGCATTTCAATAATCTAACTAAAGCCTGACTCATTCCTTACGAATTTGGAGACGTCATCAGCGCAGGCTGCGACATTAACCGGGCATTGTCAGAGTATTGCAAAGGAAGCCTCGGACTTTTTTGTTTTGTTTTATACAACATCATAGGGAGTGGGTCAATCGGCGTACTCACCTGGTGACTTTAAACCTTTTGGGGGTTTCATCATTTATTAATGGACTGCATTTTGCGTTGATATATACCACTTAACTACACGGATGAAGTCTCCTGGGATGTCGTGCTGTGTAATGTTTCGATAAGATATACAGGGTGCCTTTTCTTTGTTGCTCCCAATTGTTGAAAATTGCCTGTGGGAAATGCAGCTATTCGAAACCTTGATTTAGATTACTCGATGAGGCGGCCATTACGTCTAAAAAACAGCAAATGCATTGGTGTTCCAGCTACTTTTCTGTTTCAATGCATAAAGCACCGTTTTCTTACAAAAAATTACTGTACCACCAGTGCAGTTCGTCGGACAACTTAAAATTAATATCTTGAAACTGGTGTAGTCACAAGAATTCGTTACAATTGTATATGCCTTGGAAACTCAACGGCTATAATTCGTTGATTGAAATATGTGCCGTAAAGTAATTACTTAAGAAGTTCTTACCGTCACTATGTAAATGATTCAATTAGGCAATTTGACTTCTCATAGAAGTAGTGGCCACCTCATCAAGTAATTCAGATGAAGGGTTAGAATTATATATATATATATATATATATATATATATGTGTGTGTGTGTGTGTGTGTGTGTGTGTGTGTGTGTGTGTGTGTGTGTGTGTGTGTGTGTGTGTGTGTGTGTGTGTGTGTGTTCTACGCAGTTGAAGGCTTTTGCTTGAGCTGTTGATATGACTAGGCCGTGCAACGTTCTTTTTCTTGCGCAGCGTTTGGAATGTGTCTCGTGTTAGTGTAATGTTTGCGAAAATATATGTAGCAGAGACGGGGAATGCTTGAAAGCTCGGCACCATATCCGTGAAGATGCGACGCATTTTAAGAGCTAAGACTATTGTCACGTTGGCATTGCACCTTAGCTTGTGAGAAAAATATCTTTAGTAGGACGTTCCTCCGGCCTAGTTGGTTCATATTTTTAGACGTTTCTTGTAAGTAAGTAGGTCTCAGTGTTAAACGATTCACAAAGCGCACTACACAGTTTCTGTTTGTGGGGTAGCGTATTCAATTCCCTTGACATGTGACATTTTTAATTTCAGCAACAACAGAAGCACAGCAATTTATTAAATATATTGAAAAACTGCTAATCGAAACTACACGCATTATTGCGTGATAGAAAACCTTTAGATGTGTTTTTACAAAAAGCACAAAGTCTTATTTCAAACTATTAAATTTAATTGCCGATTTGACAAATGATACACCAAACATTGTGAAGGTCTCAGACGTTTCGAAAGTACCACCCCAACTAAGGGTCTGTTTTGGAGCGCAGTTGTCGCTGTCTGTTCAAATAGGAACTTTATTATTGCGTTAGCGGTAAGGGACTCAAAGTGTCAAAATGTCTGTGCGTGTGAAATGTGAAACCATGATACGTGGTAGAGGTCGGTCTCGTGGTGCTTCATCATCATCATCATCAGCAGCAGCAGCAGCAGCAGTAGCTGCCGCATTTTTATTTTGACTGCAGGACCAAGGCCTCTCCCATTGATCTGCAATTGCCTCGATCTTGCGCTAGACGATTCCAACTTGCGCCTGCAAATTCCCTAATTTCATCACGTCACCTAACCACCGCGCCGCGTTTGATCACGTGTGACGCGTCCATTGCTTGCCTCAGGTGCCTCCGTGTTTGCGAGGCATGGGTCGGTCGCTCCGCTGCAGCTCAGCAAACCCCTGTTTCGGCGGATAGCGTGAACGGTAACGGGGTGGACGATATGAAGCTTTTGACTGCAGCTTCAGAGGACACTTCAGTGCTTTTTGGGCTCATTACGCCATGTCCTAACTGTGCGGGCAGCGCATATCTTGCGTGTATTTTATAGAAAGGGGACTATAATTCTGTTGCAAGCTGTCCAAAGTTCCCGCTTATGAATTAAATTTGGATCAGTGCTTATTGCTGTACGTTCTTCATTTGCCAGTAACTTTAAACCAGTGGCTGGAGATGGTTGACTCGAGAACTTTCTTCTGTGCAGCCACTATAGTTGTTATTTTTTTAAAAAATTCTGCCTAATCGCTCGCAGGTGTGCTTCGTTCTAACTGACTTGTTTTTTCCGCGCGTTAGGCTTGGAACGTAGATGCTTTGTACTTTGTAACAGCTTGCAACAATGCTGCATTTTGCTAGTTATTCGCTTGCCGTGTTCACCGTCACGAAACGTTGACCTTCGAACATCCGTGTGCCGTCGGTATAGCCGCCTATAACCGTGCGTCTGCGCATTGATTCCAAATATGCGTCCAGTCAGTTATTCTTGATACGTTGGCAATGTTGTGGGCGTGAGCTTCTGTGTGTGTTGGGGTCCATGTGTGGGGTTAACGTGCGGGACGCTTACTATGCTAAGAAGCAGCCTTATACTTCCTTGGTCACTGCATGTGCAAGCAGCAATACTCACTCTTGCCGATGTTCCGGGGCTGAAGTCCTTTGTTTTGAGGTCAGCGATACAATGCTGTCGTGTAAGTGAATATTTTTTTTAATCCTTGAGGAAGGCGATGCATGGCGAATGACCGCCACCTCAGGCGCTTCTTGTGTAGCAGCGGTCCGCGATGATGGTCCCACAGATACATTATATATTCCTTAATTTGCAAGCCATTATTATTCAAGCCAAGGACTGCACACGTCGTTCCTCTGCACTCTTAAGCAAAATTACACCCTTTTGCCACACATCGATAATCGTCTCCTGTCTTCTCCGCATTTCATTTCTTTAACGCGGCGAGCCCGGTACTTCGCAGTAACGAACGGCATGCGCGTTATCGCCATGACGTGGCATTCCCGACAGGAAACTAGCGGGCCCGGCGTTTTCAAGAAAGGAAACGCAAGCAAGGCAGATGACGATTACTGCTGTGCGGCAGATATACACCCCAAAGGGTGTACCTTTGTCTAATAGTGTACCATTCCACATTTTTGAAGCACGAATGGAGC
Organism: Dermacentor variabilis; assembly: GCF_050947875.1. Lineage (NCBI taxonomy): Eukaryota > Metazoa > Arthropoda > Arachnida > Ixodida > Ixodidae > Dermacentor > Dermacentor variabilis. The sequence continues at coordinate 81,406,002 of NC_134577.1, read as the reverse complement.
ACAGTTCCCTAGTGATCACCCATGTTGCATTTCCGACACCCGATCGCACAGTAGCAGGGCAGATGCGTTGATGATTTCGCATTGTTGCGCTTTTCCGTCACGCAACGCGCAGCGCGTTAGCGGGGTGTCCCCGCAAGTGGCATCTCGTTCTTTCAGAGCTAACTACACTGGTGTCAAACGCTTTTGTTAGTTCGATTAATACAAAATAATCGCCTCTATCGATGCCGTGTTAAATTTTTTTTCCGGTCAAACTAGCGAAAGGCAGCGCGGAAGTCGGTTCTGAAACCGAGTTGATTAGGTGGTAATATATTAAATTTAGGAAAGTACTTATTTAACCGCTTTTCAAATCATTTTTCTTACTGAAAGAGGGCGATATGGTAATTGGTGGGCAGATAGACGTGTAGGTTCGGTCCCCTTTCTGATGTATCGGGATTACTTCTGTCTTTATGAGTTGCTGCGGAAACTTACCGGTCGTCAACATGAGATTCAATATATATCTGAGAACGGAACAAATAGAAGATGCGATAATATTTTTAAATTAGCCGAATCAATTTCATCATCTGCACTGGTAACCTGTACAATATGGATTATGCGAAGAAGTTCACTCGAGCTTGTAGAAAAAAAAAAAAGTAAAACGATTGGGAGCCATTTTGGGATGACCCTCAAAGTGTGACCGCATGACGTGTACTACTGCAAAAGAACTCCTTGACTGCGTCTGCGGTGACTGAACGATTAGCGAATAAGAAACGAGAATAAGTTATTTCGGTAATGCTCCTATTGTTAGCGTTTCTATTCAAACCAGAATTCATTATCTTCCATCATTGCTTATCATTGCTTATGGGAAGCGTTACGTGGGGCAGACGGGTAGGTGAGTGATCGAACGCGCCCGTGAGAACGCCGTGTCAACGAAGATACAGCACAATGAAAATACGCTTCAGCCCAAGCACTGTGATTATTTGGCGAGATAAATACATTTGGTAGACCATGGCACACTGTGGCACGTGATCTCTTGGAGCCATTCTTTATCAAGGAAAGGGCGGAGTAGCGTTAGTGGAATGTCTGTTAGCTTGAGCAAGGGAGAAGCGGAGTTGCTGGAAACGCTGAGTTGACAAGGTCCTTATGTCTTATAAAGGACTGTTTCAAATTTCTCGTATCGAGAGCCACTATGTGACGCTTGTTTCACGCATGATCACAATTTTAACTCTCATTTCATATTTTCGTCTATTCCTGTGAGGTGTCAGTTGTCAGTGAGCGCTTGGTGTCCTTTTGTCTTGTACGTGCTCCCGCCTTTTTTGCGCTCTTTTAATTTTATTCTATAGCATATGCTTTTCTTTTGATCATGTCTATTTTTGATTTTTAGTGAATGTCGTTGTGTTGATAAGCGGTTTTAAGTATTTCCTTGGTTGCTCTTATCATCGTTTCCTAAATTTGCAGTGATCCCGACTCAAAATGGATGCCTTGTACTTCCCCTTTCCGGACTGATTGCGCACCAGGGATTGACGCGTATTCGTTAACCATCTGAATAAATTAACTACAGCCCTACATTTCTGCGAGGCACGACCTATAGTAGCTGCGTGGACTTAACTTTGGTGTCACGGCGCTTTGCCTCGAGCGTCCAATGATTTACGGACATAGAAACACGTGGAAGCGACCATATTCCAACATACATAAAGATTAGAGGAGTTGAGCAACGCTCCTCTACTGTCTTGCATGCAGTTGATTGGTCAAAGTTTAAGAAGGATATGGATGACACATGTCGGGAAGGCCTTTCACACACTGTCGAAGAAGCAATCGCAGAGGCATTGAAACCATCCATCTGCTCGCTTACAATGTCAGCAAGGCGAACAGACTTGGACATGGAACTGGAGAGGCTGCGTGCGGCACGCCGACAGGCGGAGATGAGGTATCGGCGCACGAAGTCCGTCTTGGATCTGAGGGCTTCACGGTGCATACAAAAGAAAGTCCAGCGTCAGATGGATAAATTGGACGATAAACGATGGAAAACTTTCTGTCATTCGCTTGATCCCCGAAAATCGCTCTCGCACATATGGAGAACGGTTAGGGGTATTCGCTCTTCTCCGCATCAAAGGAAGCCCTTTGCTGCTCTGGCTCTCTACCAACTCCGCTCGGAACTTCAAGTGGCTGAAGAGTTCTGTGCACGGGTTGCTGGGTCCGTGGCCATCATTACTGACGCAGCATTAAATGGCATCCCTGAGGCACATATACCAGAAATGAACGTGCTATTTTCACTCTAAGAGCTCGATGCTTCGTTGGCGACCTGCAGGCGTTCTTCGTCACCAGGACCTGATGGCATCACGTATGCTGCCATATGCCACCTTGGACGTGACGCACGTGATGAGCTGCTCAACTACTACAATGGGTCTTGGCAGAATGGCGCCGTTCCTAAACAATGGAAATCGAGCCACTTGATTCACATTCTGAAACCTGGAAAATCTCCGCTTGACATCTCATCATATCGTCCGATTGCGCTTTCGAGCTGCGTCGGCAAAGTGATGGAAAGAATGATTCTTGTTCGCTTGGAATGGTACCTAGAACGATTTAACATCTATCCGGACGCCATGACAGGCTTTCGTCGAGGTCGCTCGTCCGTCGACAACGTCATTGACATCGTAACCTGGGTCCAAAATCAAAAAAGCCTCAAGCGCCTATCTGCAGCACTTTTTCTAGATATAAAAGGAGCATATGAGAACGTCCCCATGAGGCCATATTGAACTCACTTGAGGCTGTTTGAGTTGGTGGCCGGATATATCAATAGATTCGGGACCATTTGACTGAGAGGCGCTTTTTATTACAGACCGAAGACGGCCCAACTTCAAACCATTACACCTGCCGTGGTGTGCCGCATGGGGGAGTGTTGAACCCTATTTTGTTCAACCTCGTCCTGGTATGACTAGCGGAGTACCTACCACAGACAGTTCATGTCTCAATATACCCCGACGACATTTGCATCTGGGCCTCTGCGGTGACTCGCCCTCAGCTAAGAGCCAGGCTTCAGCGGGCGGCAACAATGACGGCGTCTTATCTTCGAGAACAAGGCCTCAGTGTGTCTACTGAAAAGTGCGCATTACTTGGTTTTAAGCGCAAACAAATGTCATTGTATCCTGCTTCCATCAAGGGTCAAGCTGTATCCTATGTTAAGACTCATCGCTTTTTGGGCGTCATCATTGACCGCAACCTCTCGTGGAGCCCTCACTGCGTCTATCTGAAGAAGAAGTTAGTCGCCGTTGCCCAGGTCTTCAAATTTCTCTGCGGGAAAAAACTGGGATACACCAGTCCATTCTATGATGCAGCTGTACAGGGTATTGTTTCTCGGACTCCTACGTTACAGTCTACCAGTGTTGTCAAATGCATGCAAGACGAACTTTCGGGCCTTGGAGAGCATACAAGGTCAAGCCCTACGCACGTGTTTAGGGCTGCCTCGGTGCACCTCAACAGCAGCAACAATTGCCATCGCGGGAGACCATATAATCCAGACACATGTAGCTGTAGACTCTCTCAGAGCGCACATTCGCCACCTGTCAAGGATCCCCGATGATAATTTGGCCTCCCTACCAGCCGAGAAACCTCAAGCGACCTTTTCACGAGTGATTAGCTCTCATCAAGAGTGCATACCGACATCTTTTACACGGGTGGCGAAGCCTTCATCTCCCCTGTGGTGCCTGCGACAGCCTCACGTGAATTTTGCTATTCCTGGAATTACAAAAAAGTCCAATCATCCAGCGCCCGCTCTGAAGCAACTTACGCTCCTATTACTGCACCAAACGTATCATGACCACATTCATATATATACCGATGGTTCGACCTCACCTACCAGCTCAACTGCCGCGTTCGTCGTTCCAGCTAGGCAGCTTACAGTTAGATTCAAATTGTCACACATGGCTACATTTACGTAGGCCGAACTTGCAGCTCTCCATGCCGCTATGACGTACATCACCGAACAGCCAACAGAGAAGTGGGTCGTATTTTGTGATTATAAGGCAGCTCTTCACAGTATAAAATCTGCGTTACATCACAGAACTTACGAGCAGATGATATCTGACATCAGGCACACCAAGCACTGGAAAGAGGACACCACATTATATTTCAATGGATTCCTGCTCACTGTGGCATCGTCGGCAACAACCTAGCTGACAAGGCTGCCCGGTGTGCCCACGAAGATAAAAAGACGCGTCCAATACTTTTGGCGAGGTCGGACGCTGCCAGGGAACTTCGCCTACTTGCACGCAAGAAGTCACAAGATCTCTGGATTTCAAGTACCTTCAATTGCAGATTACGCAAACTGGACCCCACGCTACGGCTACAACTACCATCTATCCTTTCCCGCGGCGAAACGACCTTGCTGTGCCGCTTGTGGCTGGGAGTGGCGTTCACGAACGCATACTCCTACCGTATGGGAATGGCCGAGAGCGCGATGTGCGACTCCTGTGGGTGCGAGGAGACCATCGAGCCCCTATTGTATACCTGCCCTCGCTACGATGTCCAACGCCTCTATCTGCGGGCAACTTTACACCGACTGGACTCGAGACCGTTCACCGAGTCAAATATACTCGGAACGTGGCCACACCCGTCACTGGCTCGAAAGGCGATTCGTGCACTAGTGCAGTACTTGAAGTGCACCGGTTTAAGAGACCGTTTATAGTGTCCTTGTGTATGGTGTCCCTCCTACACCTACTCAGTGCTTACTCTATCAGTTTCTTCCTCTTTCTGTTCCACTTTCCCCTACCTACAGTGTAGGGTAGCAAACCGGATGCTGTTCTGGTTGACCTCCCTGGCTTTCCTATCCTTGTTTTTTCTCTCTAACTACAGCACGATCCAGTTTCTTGTAAATATGAAGACGTCGTCTGCGTATGCTGCAACGTCAACCATGTGTTGTTTAATTAATACAATGTCAAAATGGGACTCGGGGTGCATCGTTGGAATACTCCCCTGGCGACATTCAAGCTTTTGAAGGTTTCATTATTTAATACGAGGCTACTTTTTATCTCAATGTACATTAACAGACTTATTTATATAATGAAGTCTGCCGGGGGGTTCTACCTGTGTAATATGTTTCGAGAAGATCTTTGTGTCTTACGCGGTAGAAGGCTTTTTCTTGAGCTAGTGTTATGAATGCGCGTGTCGCATTTTACTCTTGCACTGCGTCTCAAGTGTGTCTCCTATTAGCGTAAGGCTTGCGAAACTACATCTGCATGAGACGGAGCATGCATGAAAGCATGACGTTATTTCTGGGATATAGGAGTCATTCTATTGGTTAAGAGCTTTGTAATTAACTCCCGTTGTCGGTGTTTGAAAGTGTCATTGGCTTCGCGCGTGCGCAGTGCGACAACCCCCATTCATGGATAGGGGATCTGCTTGCTTTATCGAATCTCAGCTATCTCTACAGTGTCCGGGCACTGAAACATGCAGCCTGGATAAATTTTCGCAACTGCCGTGACTGAAGAGCTCTGCACCTGAGATGCGAGGCGAGTAGCGCTGATGTTTGTCTGTCCTTTGAGCATGCCTGGTCTATTGGCGCTTAGCACTCAAGGCGAAGAGCTCGATAGCTCCGGTATGTACGTTATGGGGAGCTTAAATAATCCACAATGAAAAAAGAACGTAATATTACTAATAATAAAGAATAGAACATGAGACTCTTCTTTAGGTTGCTGCTGACAAGATACAAGTGCAACCGTCCGCATACAGTTCTTCGTATTTGAAGAAAATAAAAGTGCATAATAGTCGGGACACCTTGCATATTACCTCGTGTGTAACCGAATTAGGCAAAGGGAAATTTCGTCGCACACGACTTTTAACACATGTATACAACCATATATACCGTGTATACAATATATATACAAGTTTATACAACCTATAAAACCACTATGCTTACTTCGTACAGCTGTGTACTAATTTGCCATCGCAATCGGTGCTTCATCTTTCGGGAGGAACTGCGAATTTTTTTGAGAAATATTTTTGTCTAGGAAACAAGCTCTTTCAATAAGTTTTGAGAAACGAAGACATCGTAAAAACATATTTGAGTGGATCCCCATAAATGCCCTAGCATAGGAAACGTGAATGAACAGGAACACCGCACCAACTGTCGCGGATGACATGCTCGGTACCTTGCTGTTACGTCACGGCAGTGACACTGGCAGTGCCCCTGTAGGTCGTTCTCGGAGCTGATAGGTGCATGTAATTACTCACACTCTACGTGAACAAACCCGGCGCATCACTGCCGAAGAATCGATTCGGTTAGGTAGTGACAGTCACCGCTGAATTTACGAACTGCGAACAGTTTGTCACTGCTACCTGAGCCAAACAAATAACGACTTGAAGGGAAATCTCTTAATTGACCAACAAAAGTGGCACAACGTTTTTTGGAAATGTATTCTAACCTATTAATGTAAACTACAAAAACTCCTGCGGGATGGGAAGCCGTTAAACTATCTTTTACAAACAGCACTAAGTCTTACTTCCAGCTATTGAATCTACACGAAAGAGATGCAGTTTTAATGGTTAATTATTTGGGGAGGCTGTTGCTGACGTTTCTTCGAAGCAGAGTTGGCGCCAACAAATTTGCTTCACAGATGTAAACCAATCTCAACACTGAACCCATGTGAACACTGGTTTCCTTTGTAGGAATTGTTACGAATAGGTGGATGTCTGATTTTTGCTTTATTAATTACTTCGCTCCACCTTGCGGTTTTCCGCAGAACTATTCTGTCAAACTCTTGCCTTTGCTTCGAGTTGTTGACAAATTTGACTTCGCCCTACCGACCGCTAGCCGGCTGGTTAGCTCAGAAGGCAGAGCAGCTGACCCGGAAAGGCGGTGGTCCCGGGTTGGAGTGCCGGACCAGGACGAATTTTTCTTCAACTGGTCGACCTGGCGATCGCTGGAGAACACTCCCTCCTTTTGCTCCGCACTCGGGTTTGGTATAACGGGTACCACGTCTATCTTCTGGCATGCCCACGTTATGTGATACAGCGTGGGCATGCCAGAAGACATACGTGGTACCAGTTATACCAAACCCGAGTGCGAAGCAATGGGAGGGAGTGCTCTCCAGCGATCGCCAGGCCGACCAAGAAGGTCAGATTCGGCGAGCACAACTGGAAGCGGCATCCGGTAGAGCCCTGGACTAAGGGCAGCCGACCGTTGTGCTAGAAGATGGACGAAGCTATCTGAAGACCGCAGAAGACCAGCGGATCTAGAGTTAATAAAGTTTTTCACTCACTCACTCACACTCAACTTCGAGGCTTTGCTTTCGAGGAGCCCGTATGGGTTTCCTTTGTAGCAATTGCTACTAACGGGTGGATGTCTTGTTTTTCCTTTATTAACTGACACACCAAGCACAGAGAAGGTGACACGCCGTTCGGAAGTACTACCCTAACTAGGGTAGTACTCTAGGGTATTCCAGCGCGGTCCAGCTTTAGGTTAGCAAAGTGGAAAAGTGTATGTGCTTGAAGTGTGAGAAGCAGGTCACGCCTTTCACATAGAGGGAGGTATGTCGCGTGGTGTATCATCATCATTATCATCAGCAGCAGCAGCAGAAGCAGCAGCAGCACCAGCGGCGGTGGGGGCGGCGGCAGCAGCAAGCAAGCAAGCAAGCTAAAAAAGCAAGCAAGCAGACTCCCCGACCGCCTTTTATGTCTACTGCAGGATGAAAGCCTCTCTCAGTGATCTCCAATTGACCCTCAACAATTCACCCTTGCATACCTGCCGTCCGCAGCAGTTCGCGTCGCCGCAGAGCTGTCGTTTGTACTTGTCGGATCAAGTTTCATAACATTGATGACAACACTGGGCGGCATGGAGAAGAGCTTACGCATACTTAGACAAGTCCCAGAGGAGTTCCCGAATGAAATTGTAGAGCGCAGCTCATAAGCACCCGTTCCTGACTTGCTCGTCGCCGTCCCTCGTCGTAACCGCGCGAAGGCGCTCGCTTCACTGCTCGCGCGCTGATCGTGGTTTCCTACGGCAGCTGGCTCCGATGCCGTTCATAATGCCAGCGTTCCCATACTGCCCTTCCCTCTGCGAAGGCGTTGACGTCACTAGCCCGCCGCCAGTCGGTGCGGCGATCTTTGTGTCAAGTTCTTTTTCTCAGTACTTTGCGAATTGAAAACACGTATAGAGCTGAGCTCAAATATCGCACTAGGGAGTGTCGTAATCGTAGGACATTTTTTTTAAAGCCACGCGTCGAGAGCAGAAGAGGCATTTTCCGAAGGAGGGACGATTACAGCGTCGGTGATTGGTCCTGCCTGCTTTAGTGACTCGCGTTTTCATCGGTACGCGTCGAGGGATTCTGGCGTCAGCGGCGGCGCAAATCGCTGTGGAACCGATCGGAGACTAAAAGGCGTTTTCGGCGGATCTAGCGATCGCCGAATCGGATTTCGCGTCGCTCTTAAAGCCGGATTCCGCTGTGTGAACGGGCCCTTATTCACGCCAGTGATTCGACAAGTGTCCACGGTCTTGGAGTGAGATTTGTTTATGCTTGCCTATAAAAAATAATATTAATAATGAAGAAAAGAATATGAGGTGCTTCTTTAGGTTACGAGTGACAAGGTAAAGGTATATTCGTCCGCATAGAACGCTTCCTCAAGATATATATATATATATATATATATATATATATTTGGTGCCTAATAGATGGGACACCCGGCGTACTACTTTATGTGTGACCGAATTAGGCAAAGGGCAATTTCGTTGCACGCTGCTTTCAGCACATGTGTGCTGAGCCTTATGGTGTAAAGGCATATTTCGCTCACAAGCCTTGACCGAGCCGCTGTGTCAGTTTCGCGAAACATGAGTGTCATAAGTGTTCCTCAATCAAGAAGGAGTTGTATATTGTAAAAAGTAAGTTTAACTTGCAGAACTGAAAAGGTAGCATTGACATGCTGTCATTATCGTAAAGCATCAATGAGTTCAAATTACCGCTGCTTAGTCTTAACTGGCGAATGATGGCATAATTAAAGAAAAGCAATTCAATAAGAAAACAGCGCCGGCAGAATCTAAGCTGCAGTGTTAGTGAGTTTTCGTGCTACTGCCGAAAATTTCCTTGTAGAATTGCAAAACTTCAATATCAGCGCACAAATTCGACAGTGATTGCGGATTGAGCTCAAGGCGAAAGCTGTGGAGCTGAAATATTTCCAGCATTGGCTTTTCGCTTCGCGGAAAGTAACGTCGCTTAGTTGCATTGTTCTATCCTAAGGTCTGGCGCTCGTTCATTTGTTATTCACTTGAACTGGAGCCGCAGGTTGTAGTGCCGGGCTTGAAGAACCCACGCAGCGCTGGACTCAGCTCCATCCGCCGGCATCGTAACTTAGTTTGTGACGAATATATCGTAATCTAAGAGAGGTTTTTACTGCGATAGCATCTATATGAACACTCCAGGCTCATTTCTGCCGTTGGCGTCGCCGTGAGGTTCCCTATAAAATGCAAGGGCGGTAAAACCGCCACCGCGTGCCGTATGCTGTATGTGCGAGTGAAAGCGTGGGAGCGTGTGCCAGCGAACGCGGTTCAATCTCGCCTGTGCTAGTGAGGAAAGCGGACCGGAAGTGCGCCTTCTGTTTCGCTCGAGGCAGGGGGGTCAGCCGAGGAAGGAGGGGCGTTCTTTTCCACCGGCTACTAGGTTGTCTCAGAGTCCTCCTCACCCACCGCGCCCTGCAGTGTGGAGACAACCGCGGCGTCTACTACGGTGTTGGGCACGCGATTTGCGAACTCTGTAGCAGACGCTTTGGCGGAGGCCTTAGGGACGCGTTGGCGGCGCTCGTGTGTCTTGAAAGCGATCTGTGACGTGGCCGAAATGCGCGTCCGCACGGACCTCCCCTTCAAAGCGATCTGCGATGTTTGCAGAGTGGGCGTAGCGCCGGTAGCTTCGTATGCGCTGTGATTTCGATGTTTCGCTCGCGTTGAAGCGAGAGATGCTCGAAGGTCAATTCGCTTGCTGCTGCCGCGATTCCACACTGCAGCATTTTCACAGAGAGTTTCTGCGGTCATCGAGTTAGTTGTGTTCGTGTTTACCTGTGCGCGCCTGACACTGCGCTTGTCAATTTAGTTAAAACACGTTGGCAGGCTGGTTGGTATACACACATAGAATGTGTACATGGTTTACGCATAGAATGTGTAACGGCGACTGAACAAGAACGTAGAAAAAAGCAGTCACACAAAGACAGCGCTGTCTCCGTGTGTCTGTTTCTTCCTACGACCTCGTTCAGTCAGGATTACACATTTTATCATTGTTAACTTAGTTAGTAAGCGAATGTTTAGAAGTTCATACGGCCGATAAAACGGCAATCCTTACTTCGCACAGCTATCCATTAATTTGCCATCGCAATCGGGGCTTCGCCTTCGGTTGAAACTGCGACAGATGTTTCAATAAAACTTGTTAAAAGAAGAACGAGTAAAACATATTTGAGAGGATCGTCATAATTGCACTAGCACAGGAAGCGCGAGCGAACAAACAGAAACGGTGCCGGAACTGTAGCAGACGACTGACGCCAGTGACACTCGCAGCGCCCCCTACAGGTTGTTGCAATTAATCACACCCGACATGAAGAAAGTGCGAGAATCACTGCAGTACGGGTCGAGCGCGTTAGTTGGTAGCAGTGAGATTACAATTTATTCAAAACCGTCCACATCCTGACATTTCAAACGGAGCCAAATGAATAAGGACTCACATGCAGGTCTCTCATTTCAGCATGGACAGTGGCACAACGTTCTTTTAAATATATTGTAAAATTGTTAATCAATACTACAAACATGATTGCGTGATATGAAGCCTTTAGACATCCTTTTACAAAAAGCAAAGAGTCTTTTTTCAAACTATTAAATTTCCAAGAAAGAGATGTATGCCAATCTGAGAAGTGCTGCACCAAACATTGCGAAAGTCTGGCCCGTTTCGGAAGTACCAGCCCAACTAGGGGTCTCTTTTCGAGCGCAGAGTTTGCCGGCTGTTCAAATGGGAACATTATTATTGCGTTAGCAGTAGGGGTGTCGAAGTGAAAAAGTGTATGTGTCTGAAGTATGGGAAGCCGGCCACGTGTGACAGGTAGTGGTAGATCTCGTGGTATATCATGATCATGTTAATCTTAATTATCATTATCAGTAGCAGGAGAAGCTGCCCCTTTTTATATCTGCTGCAGGAAGAAGGCCTCTCCCAGTGATCTCGATTTGCCCCTGTCTTCGGCTAGCTGATTTCAACTTGCACCTGCAAATTCCCTAATTTCATCAATGCACCTAATTTTCTGCTGCCCTCGTCTGCGCTGCCCTTCCCTTGGCAACCATTCTGGAACTTGATAATGGTCCACCGGTTATCAGCCTTATAAGCTCTACGTAGCCCTGTTTTATTCTCTTAATGTCAACTTGAATATCGGCCGTTCCCGTTTCCTGTCTGATCCACGCTGCTTTCTTTCTGTCTCTTGACGCTACGCCAATTTTTTTTTCTTTCGTTCGCTCGCTTCTCGCGCGGTCCTTAACTAATTTGGAGTTTCTTTGTTAATATCCAACTGTCTGGCCCATATGGTAGCACCGGTATGGAATGCAACGATTGTAGGAGCTCTTTATATGTATATATATATATATAGTGCGACTGACTGTGGTCTGCTGTGGGGCAGGTCATATGGCGAGTGAGCTCCCGCGCAGGCCTTCGACACGTGGTCGACGCAGTTTAAGTCGTGGATCCGGGACCTCGAATAGATGGGACCCAATGCTCATGCATTCCCTTCCCACTTACTACTAAATCGCCACTGAACGTTTAAGTCTTGTAACCCGTTTACAAGTTTCATGCTCATGATAGTTTCCCTCGTTTCATCAACGCTACAGAGCCTTTTTACGGCGATCCCCATGGGCGCCGCGTTTGATCACGTGTGACGCGTCCATTGCTTGCCTCAGCTGCCTGCGTGTTTGCGATGGATGTGCATGACTATCCGGTGCGGCTTAGCAAACATCTGTTTCGGCGGATATCGTGGAAGGTGGCTGGGTGGACGATATGAAGCTTTTGACTTCAGCTTCAGAGAACACTTAAGTTCTTTGTGAGCTTATATTACGCCTTGTCCGAACGGTGAGAGCAGCGTATACCTTACATGTACACTATAGAAAGGGGGCTATAATTGTGTTCCGAGCTGTCCAAATTTCCCGCTTATGAATTAAATGTCGATCGGTGTTTACTGCTGTTCGTTCTTCATTTGCCAGTCACATTTAAGCAATGGCTGCAGCTGCTTCACTCTGGAACTTACTCCGGTGCAGCCACTAGTTCATTTTGTTTTTTGTTTTTTGATTCTGGCTAATCGCTCGCGGGTGTACTTAGTTGTAGTATGCTTGTTTTTGCCGCGCGTTAGGCTTGGAACGTGGATGCTCTCTACTTTGTAACAGCTTGCAGCACTGCTGCATTTTTCCTAGTTAATCGCTTACTGTGTTTACTGTCACGAAACAGTGACCTTCGGACATCCGCGTGCTGCCGGTATAGACGCCGTATAACCCATGCGTCTGCACACTGATTCAAGTCTGCGACCATTCAGTTATTCTTCATGCGTTGGCAATATTGTGGGCGTAAGCTCGCGTGTGTCTTGGGATCGACGTGTGTAGATAACGTGCGAGACACTTACTATGCTATGAAGCAACCCTACTTCCTTGGTCACTCCATGTGTGACCAGTAATACTCTTGCCGACGTTCCAGGACTGAAGAACTTTCTTTTGAGGTTAGCGACATATACAACGCTGTCGTGTGAGTAAATTTTCATGTTCTCGAGGAAAGCTGTGCCGGGAGACCGGCCTGCCCCTCAGGCACTGCTTGTGAAACCGGGGTCCGTGAAGTTGGTCCCACGGATTAATGCAGTTCCTAAATTTGCCAGTCATTATTATTGAAGCCAGCTAATGCACACGTCATCCATCTACTAGTCAACTTTTTTTGGAGGATGAGTGGAGCGCAGTAGCTTAGCGATCATCCATGTTGCATTTCCGACACCCGATCGCACAGTAGCAGGCGAGATGCGGTGATGATTTCGCATTGTTGCGTTTTCCGTCACGCAACGCGCATTGCGTTAGAGGGGTGTCCCAGCAAGTGGTATCTGATTTCTTCAGAGTAAACTACGCTGGTGTCAAACGCTTTCGTTAGTTCAATTAATAGAAAATAATCGCCTCTATCGATGGCGCGTTTAATTTTTTTCGGTAAAAGAGGCTAGCGAAAGGCAGTGCGGAATTCGGTTCTGAAACCGAGTTGATTAGGTGGTAATATATTAAATTTAGGAAAGTACCTATTTAACCGCTTTTCAATTTATTTTTGTTACTGAAAGAATAATAATAATATTTGGGGTTTTACGTGCCAAAACCACTTTCTGATTATGAGGCACGCCGTAGTGGAGGACTCCGGAAATTTTGACCACCTGGGGTTCTTTAACGTGCACCTAAATCTAAGCACACGGGTGTTTTCGCATTTCGCCCCCATCGAAATGCGGCCGCCGTGGCCGGGATTTACTGAAAGAAGGCAATATGGTAATTGGTGGGCAGATAGATGTATGGGTTCGGTCCCCTTTCTGATGTATCGGAGAGAGAGAGAGATGCAAATGAGAGAAAGGCAGGGAGGTTAACCAGACTTAAAACCTCCGGTTTGCTACCCTGCACTAGGGGAAGGGAAAGGGGAAGTAAAGACGGAAAGAAGAGCGTGACAAAAATAAAAGCGTGAGAAAAAAAATATGAAAAGGGATGAAATGGGGTCCTTATAGTCTTTCTAATAGGCCACTGTCACGTAGAAAAGTCAACAAAGCCTTGACCGACTTTTGCTGCGACGACAGTTCACGTCGGCATTCCAAAACTGACTGTTCTGAAAGTGGCCTGTCGTCAAGGCGTGCCAACGTGGTCGCTAGTGACAGCCGGTGCGCGCTGTATTGAGGACAGTGGCAGAGCACGTGTTCGATGGTCTCCTCGCCGCCGCAGTGTCTGCAAGCCGCGCTGTCGTCCATACCGACTCGGAAGGCGAAGGATCTTGTGTAGGCGACACCAAGCCACAGTCGGCAAAGTACTGCTGTTTCTAGTCGAGAGAGTCCAGATGGGGGTCGAAGTCGAAGGGATGGGTCCAGTCGGTGTAGACGTGTATGCTGTAAGCTTGGTGTGTTCCATAAAGTTTTGATGGATTCATTTGCAAGCACACGAATTTTCGTTGCAGCGTCTGTTCTTGAAAATGGAATGGAGTCTTGCAAGCCCTCCTCATGTGCAGATCGTGCTGCTGCGTCGGCAAGTTCATTGCCCATTATGCCACAGTGGCTTGGAATCCACTGCAACGTGACGTCGTGTCCTTGCTCGACGAGGTGGTGAAGCAGCAGTCTGATTTCTAGAACTAGTTGTTCGTGGGGTCCTCGGCGTAAGGCAGAAACCAAACAATGAAGTGCAGCCTTGGAGTCAGTGAACACGCTCCATTTCTTGGGTAGTTCTTCAGAAATTACCCGAAGTGCACAACGAATAGCAGCAAGCTCCGCGGCAGTCGATGTAGTCTGGTGAGAGAGTCGAATCTTTATGGTGGAAGGTTTTGCAGGAAAGATCACCGATCCTGCAGACCCATTCACCGTGGTTGAAGCGTCAGTATACAGATGATGATGATCGTTGTACGTCTCGTACAGCAAGAGCAGTGAAAGCTGCTTGCGTGCTGGGGACGAGAGTTGGGCTTTTGTTCGTATGCCTGGTACGATAAGTCGAACCTTTGCTTGAGCCAAGCACCATGGTGGAAACGGAACTTTCGCTGGAGCTGTATAACCTGATGGAAGGTATGCACGATAGGGCAGGACAGTTTCACAAAAGGAAGCGCGTGGTCGATCCTCTGGCAGTGAGGCTAGATGATGGGCAGGGGCTCGAGCAAGGTGTCTTACGTGTGCTCTGAGTGCTTCCATGACTATATGGGCCTTGGCTGGGAAATCGTGTGCAATCGGAATGGTTTCAGCCGTTGATGAACACCGCGGCAATCCAAGACACACTCTTAGCGCCTGGGCCTGGACGCTTTCGAGTGTACGGATATTACTTCTGCAGGTGTTGGTCAGCAAAGGCAAGCTGTATCGCAAATACCCAAGAAAGAGCGTCCTGTACAGTTGCATCATTGCATGTGCTGAAATACCCCAGACATTTCCTCCAAGAAACTTAAACACATTAGAGATATCCGTCAGGCGCTTCTTTAGGTAGGCCACATGAGGACTCCAGCAGAGGTCGCGATCAATGATTACTCCTAAGAATCGGTGCGTCCTTACATAAGGAATGTTTTGACCGTCGATAGAGACATCGTATAATCTCATTGGCTTCCGGCTAAACGCGACCAATGCGCATTTTT
Organism: Dermacentor variabilis; assembly: GCF_050947875.1. Lineage (NCBI taxonomy): Eukaryota > Metazoa > Arthropoda > Arachnida > Ixodida > Ixodidae > Dermacentor > Dermacentor variabilis. Next base: position 81,390,700 of record NC_134577.1, on the reverse strand, counting down.
CTGGCGAGATCTTGAGGCCTTGTTCATTTAAGTAGGCCGATGTTGACGTGGCAGCTTTTTGAAGCCTGGCGCGTACTTGCGGCCGTGTCACACCAGATGCCCACACGCAGATGTCATCGGCATACATTGAAATTTTAACTGTGTTCGGAAGTCGTTCCACGAGACCAATGAGTACAAGGTTGAAAAGCGTTGGACTGAAGACACCACCTTGTGGAACTCCATGGTGCGTATAATATTCCGAGGTTGGGCCAGCTTCAGTGTTAAGAAATAGAGACCGCCTATGTAAATAACTGCGAGTCCAACGATATAATGGACCGCCTAGGCCCACCGATTCCAATGCTTCAAGTATGGCGTCATGAAGAACGTTGTCGTAGGCTCCCTTTATATCTAAGAACATTGCGACAGATAACCTCTTACACGCCTTTTGGTGTTGAACATAGGTTACCAGATCGATAACGTTGTCGATAGAACATCGGTGACGTCGAAAACCAGCCATGGCGTCCGGGTAGATTTCGTAATGTTCAAGATACCACTCAAGTCTGGCGAGGATCATTCGCTCCATTACCTTCCCAACGCAACTTGCCAGCGCAATCGGTCGGTATGAAGTAATCTCTAAGGGAGACTTGCCAGGCTTAAGAAGCGGTACCAGGCGGCTGAGCTTCCAATCTTGAGGAACTTTGCCCTCTTGCCAGGACTCGTTATAGATATGAAGGAGTGCACTTCGTGCCCGTTCACCAAGGTGAGCTGGTGTGGAAATTTACCGGTCGTTAATATGAGATTGAATATATATGTGAGAACGGAACAAATAAAAGATGCGATATTATTTTTCAATTAGCCGAATCCATTTCATCATTTGTACTGGTAACCTATAGAATATGGATTAGGCGAAGAAGTTCACTCGAGCTTGTAGAAGAAAAAGTAATACGATTGTAAGCCATTTTGTGGTGACCCTTAAAGTGTTACCGCATGACAACATGTACCACTGCAAAAGAATTCCTTGAATGCGCTTGCGACGACTGAAGGATTAGCGAGTAAGAAACCAGAATAACTTATTTCACTAATGCTCGTATTGTTAGCGTTTATATTAAAAACATATTTCATTGTCTTCCATCGTTGCTTGTGGGAGTTGTTACATGGTGCACACGGGTAGGTGAGTTAGCGACCGGGCCTGAGAGCGCGCCGTGTCAATGAAAATACGATACAAGGAAAAGGAGCATCGGCACCCGCACTGTGATAGCTGCATACTGAAAAGGTTTTGCGCCAAAAAACAACACACGCAAGAAAGACAGCGACACCACGGGAGCTATACTTCAAGTGTTTAGTGAGGATGAAAGCACACGACATATATAGCCCTCCAAAACAACGCGCACGTCTATAGCTGCAAATGCGTGCGATTATTTCGAGAACTAAAGATACCTGGTAGAGGATAGGACACTGTGGGACGTGAGCTCCTGGAGCCATTCTTTATTAAGGAAAGGGCGGAGTGGCGTCAGTGAAATGTCTGTTGGCTTGAGCAAGGGAGAAACGTGGTTGCTGGAAACGCTGAGTTGACGAAGTCTGTACGTCTTATTAAGGACTGGTGCAAATTTCTCGTTTCAAACGCCCCCATGTGACGCTTGTGTTGCGCATGATCACAATTTGAACACTCATTTCACCTTTTCCTCTATTCCTGTGAGATGTCAGTTGTCAGTGAGCGTTTGGTGTTCTTTTGTCTTGTACGTGCTCCCACCTTTTTTGCGCTCTCTTAATTTTATTCTATAGCATATGCTTTTTTGATTATGTCTATTTTTGCTTTTTTAGTGAATGGCGTAATGTTGGTATGCGTTGCTAAGTATTTACTCCGTTCCTTTTATCATTGTTTCCTAAATTTGCAGTGATACCGACTTAGAATGCGTGCCTTGTACTTCCGCTTTCCGGACTGGTTGAAATTCCGGCGGGATATTTTCTATGTCGGCAATAGGTTAACTCTGATTGCGGACCAGACACTGACGCGTATTCGTTAACCATTTGAATAAATGAGCTACAGCGCGATCCAGTTTTTGTAAATATAGACAATGTTCTTATGGACAGGGCCCTGCGTATGCTGCAACGTCAACCATGTGTTGTTTAATTAATAGAATGGCTTGAACCTTTGCTGTTTCATTTATATTCATAAGGATCAAGTGTGTCACAATGGGACTCAGGCTGCATCCTTGGTGTGCTCCCCTGGTGACATTAAAGCTTTTGAAGGTTTCATTATATAATACGAGGCTACTTTTTATCTCAATGTACATTTACTGACTTATTTAAATAATGAAGTCTCCTGAGTGGTTCTACCTGTGTAATATGTTTCGAGAAGATCTTTGTGTTCTACGCGCTAGAAGGGTTTTGCTTCAACTAGTGTTATGAATGCGCGTGTAACATTTTATTCTTGCACTACGTTTCAAATGTGTCTCCTACTAGTGTGAGGTTTGCTAAACTAGATCTACATGAGACGGAGCATGCTTGAAAGCATGTCGCTATTTCTTGAAGTATATATAGGAGTGATTCTAGTGGTTAAGAGCTTTCTAATTAACTCCCGTAGTCGGTGTTTGAAAGTGCATGTCATTGGCTTCGCGCGTGCGCAGTGCGACAACCCCCATTCATGGATACGGGATCCGCTTGCGTTATCTAATCTAAGCTATATCTACTGCGTCCGGGAACTGAAACATGCGGCCTGGATAAATTTTTTCAACTGCCGTGAGTGAAGAGCTCTGCACCTGAGTCGCGAGTAGCACTGGTGTTTGTCCGTTCTTCGAGCCTGCCTGGTCTATTGGCGCTTAGCACTCAAGGTGAAGAGCTTGATACCTCCGGTATGTACGCTAGGGAGAGCTTAAATAAATCAACAATGAAAAAAGAACGTAATAATATTAATAATAAAGAACAGAACACGAGACTCTTCTTTAGGTTGCTGCTGACAAGATACAAGTGCAACCGTCCGCATACAGGGCTTCGTATTTGAAGAAAATAAAATTAGTGCATAATAGTCGGGACACGTTGCATATTACCTCGTGTGTAACCGAATTAGGCAAAGGGCAATTTCGTTGCACACGACTTTTAACACATGTATGCAATTAATTCGAGGAGCAGTTTACATGTGCGGGTTCGGTTCCGAGGGCAACCCGATCTGGTTTCCCGCAGAGCTGCACTCAGATCCATCGGCCGGCACTGCAACTTAGTTTTATTGCGATAGCAATTGTATGGACACTCCAGCCGCATTTCTGCCGTCGCAGTCACCGTGAAGTTCCGTATGAGTGAAAGCTTGTGATGGTGAGATGATAGTGAGCTAATGAAAGGAAGCACACTTGATTCCGCAACCCGATGGTGAGCCGGCCAACGCGGTTCCATCTCGCGTTCGCGAGCGAGAAACGCGCCTTGGATGTGGGCCCTCTCCTGTGTCGCGGGCGGCCGGCAGTCAGGCGAGTGAGGAGGGGCGTTCTTCTCCGGTGGCTGCCACGGTGCCTCGATCTCCTCGCCCGCCGCTCTGTATAGAGTGGACACAACCGCGGCGTCTACTATGGCGTTGGCCACGCGAATGGCGCACGCCGTAGTAGACGCCTTTGGTGGACGCCGTAGGGACGCGTTGCCCGTGCTCCTGTGTCTTGAAATCGATCAGCGATGTTTGCAGGCTGCGCGTAGTGCCGGTAGCTTCGTATGCGCTGTGCTTTCGACGTTTCGTTCGCGCTGAAGTGAGACATGTATCAAGGTGAATTTGCTTGCTTCCGCCCCGATTGCTGACTGCAGAATTTGGACAGCGAGTTTCCGTGTTCATCGAGCGAGATATGTTCATGTTTACCTGTGAGCGTGTGACACCGTGCTGGTTAATTTAGTGAAAACGCGTTGACGCACTAGTTGGTTTGAATACATCATAGCATGTGTAAGCGCGAGTGAGCAAGGACGTAAAAAAAGAAACAGCCACACAAGGACAGCCCTGTCCTCGTTGAGTAGCGCTTACATATTCTGTCATTGTTAATTTAGTTAGTAAACGAATGTTGACAACTTTATACGGCCGATAAAGCTACTATCGTTACTTCGTACAGCTATCTACTAATTTGCTACCGCAATCGGTTCTTCATCTTTCAGGCGGAACTGTGAATTTCTTTGAGAAATATGTTGTCTAGGAAACAAACTCTTTGAATAAGTTTTGACAAACGAAGACATCGTAAAAACATATTTGAATGGATCCCCATAAGTGCCCTAGCAGAGGAAACAGGAACGAACAAACAGGAACACCGCACCAACTGTCGCGGATGACATGCTCGATTCCTTGCTGTGACGTCACGGCACTGACACTCGCAGCGCCCCTGTATGCCGTTCTCGGAGCTGATTGGTGCATGTAATTACTCACACTTTACGTCAACAAACCTCGATCATCACTGCCGGAGAATCGATTGCGTTATCTGGTGACAGTCACCGCTGAATTTACTAATAACTGCCAACATTTCGTGACTGCTAACGGAGGCAAACAAATAACGATTGCTATGGAAATCTCTCAATTCACCAACAAATGTGGCACAACGTGTTTTTCGAAATATATTCAAAATTATTAATGTAATCTACATAAACTCCTGCGTAATGGGAAGCCGTTATACTATCTTTTACAAAAAGCACTAAGTCTTACTTCAAACTATTGAATGTACACGAAAGAGACGCAGTTTTAATGGTTAATTATTTGGGGAGGCTGTTGCTGACGGTTCTTCGAAGCAGTTGTAACACCATCAAATTTCCTTCCCAGATGTAAACCCATCTCAACACTGAACCCATGTGAACACTGGTTTCATTTGCAGCAATTGTTACGAACAGGTGGATGTCTGATTTTAGAGCGCAGCTCTTTGGCGTCCGTTCCTGGGTTTCGCGTCGTCGTCGGCGTTGTCGTCGGCCTCGTAACCAGCTCCGCCCCCCTTTCATCCCCCCAGCGCTAGCAGCGACCGACTGATACCGCTGGATGCCGCTGACGCCGCTAGAGAGTCAAGATAACGTGACTGCATAGAACACCGTCGCCGCCATGCAGAAAGAGGAGGAAAGGGTCCCCCCCCTGTTCTTGTGTGGCGGATAGGGTGCTCTTCAGTTGCCGACGCGCCGGTTATTTCACGTAGGCCCCTGCACGTCGACGAATACGTGACCACCTTCCCACGGCTAGACCTGGTTCTTAGCGCTGCGGAAGCGAGGGTATCATATTGTTTGTGTCGGCATCGGCGGCGTTGTCCCTGAAACCAACTCCGCAGCTGGGGTTGACTCACTATCGGCGTCAGCGGCATCAGTCAGTCGCTGCTATCTCTTCCCTCCTCCCTTTATCGTGTTGTCCGCTTGCTGCGCGCGCTTCTGCCCCCATCGTTTGCCGCTGGGTGTACACGCCGGCCCCCTCCCCCCTCTTCCTGCGAGTCTTCGGTTGTCAAAGCGCCGGCTCGAACTTAATTCCTTTCTTCGCTCCTCCTCCAATGCAACCCCTGTGCGGTGGCAATCAGAGAGCCAGATCGGTGGCGGCGGATCTGTATATGTGCACCGCCCGAGCCGAAATTGCCGCTGCCGTTCGCCCTGTGCGGTGGCAATCAGAGAGCCAGATCGGTGGCGGCTTGACATAAAGACAAACAGCAATTTCCTAATACTTATGCGGGAGAACATCCCGTTCCTCTCGCTCGTAACGCGTCCCACGGCTGTGACAACCTCGCGAGGCACTTGTATAGATCTCGTCTTTGAGAATCAAGCATTGGTGTACCAAGTCGAACATATATCAGTCTATTTCTCCGACCACAAAGCTTCCTTCATGACTGTCAAGAACTGTTAGTGGAGTCTTTGTTAAAGGAATACGTGTGAAAAATAAAAAAAAAATTCTGTGATAGCGCATACATGTGTTGCTCGATTTCTTTGCCTCAATCTATCGAAAAGGTGAAACAGCTTATTTGCTGCGCTCAAATTTCGCATTAGGAAGTAACGTAATCGTCGGTAATTTTTTTTACGCACTCGTATTCGAGGATCACGGGTAACAAACTCGCCCAAACATCAGGTCTATTGGTGTCCAAAGCAATGTGCGGGCTACGTGAATGCAGGCGTGTTAGTATGTTGAGATTTGGCAGCGACACAGGCCTGCGTGACAGGCGTTGCCCTGACAACGGATGTTCTGTTCTGTACAGCCTGCATTAGAGAACGGAGTTCTAATGGCGCACTCATGGAAGTTCCATTGTTTCAAAGTGCTGAAACTATAGGCGCTCTCACACGTTTGTTGGGCGTTCGAATTAACTCGTATGTCACGTTATAAGCTATTGTGCTATTTTGTAGATCGCTGTATAGGGTTGATCAAGGTTACTTATTGTATGACAAATCGGCGCAGTACCGAAGAAGCAGCTGCCGAGGCTCTGTTTGTCCTGGTTGACTAATTTTACAAAGTTGCGTCAACCTACACCGATGGCCTAGTATCACACCAAGTACTTGTACTAAGTTGATCCAACGTACAATCACATTTAAAATTTTTTAGAGTTCTAGATGAAAAATCTGAAATGATGAAATCTGATGAATCTGAAATGATCTGAAAAGATGAAATACATGTTAGTGGCGGAATTCAGAAATTTAAGGCAGGTGGTTGGGTTAGTAGGAATTAAGACGGCTTGTTCCACTCCTCAAGGCTGGCAAATCCCCGTTGGAATTGTCATCTTACCGTCCAATAGCACTGGCCAGCTGTGTCGGCAACGTAATGGAGAGAATGATCTTTACACGGTTAGAATAGTACTTGGAATTTTACAACGTCTATCCAGAGGTTATGGCTGGTTTTCGACGTGGCCGCTCGTCAATAGATAGCGTTATCGACCTGGTAACATACGTACAACACCAGAAACATCTGAAACGAATCACTGCGGCCCTATTCCTTGATGTTAAAGGTGCGTACGACAATGCAGATCATCATACAATTCTGGACGCCTTAGAAGCTGTAGGGATTGGTGGACGCACCTTTCGCTGGATATACGACTATTTGAAGGAAAGATCTTTCTTTATTTTGACTGAAGACGGACCAACGCCATCTAGCTATACCAGTCGTGGTGTACCGCAAGGCGGAGTACTCAGCCCTACCCTTTTCAACCTGGTCCTCGTTGGTCTCGCTGATTCGTTACCGCAAACCGTACAGATCTCCGTATATGCAGACGACATTTGCATATGGGCTTCAGGCGTAACACGTGTACAAGTCCGCGCACGACTTCAGAAAGCCTCAGCGGCTGTGTCAAGATACCTAGGAAGACAAGGCCTGGAGCTTTCCGCTGAGAAATGTGCACTCGTTGCTTTTACTCGCAAATCGATGGCCCCGTATGCTTTGCGGATTAATGACCAAATTATACGATATAGACGAACGCACCGATTTCTTGGCGTCATCATTGATAGAGACTTGTCTTGGAGCCCTCACATCTCGTACATGACAAAGCGTTTGGCCGCCATTGTGGACCTTCTTGCGTTTCTCGGCGGGAAGTCCTGGGGCGCAACAGTACCGTCAATGTTGCAACTATATGAAGCATTGTTTTTGGGCTTCCTGCGGTACAGCTTACCTGTAATAGGAAATACTTGCACTACGAATATTTGCAAACTCCAGAGCCTGCAAGCCCAAGCACTCAGGACTTGTCTCGGTCTTCCCAAAACAACGTCATCGATTGCGACAGTGGCCATAGCCAGAGACGCTCCTTTGACCGTATACATTGCTACAGATGTCCTGAGAGCGCACATCCGACACCTGACTCGGATTCCCTCACACCACCTTGCTTGCTTGCCAGCAAAAAGGCCACTTTCAACTTTTGCTAAAACTATTGTCAGACATCAGTCGTACTTGCCATCAGAATTTACGCCCGCTACACGATTGTCAGATCCATTGTGGTGTCTGCACCGGCCGCAAGTTCAACTGACAATTCCAGGAATCAGAAAGAAAGCTGGATCGCCATTGCAAGCTTTGAAACAAGCAACTTTCGAGCACATTCACAACGTGCACAGATTGCGGCAACATGTATACACAGATGGTTCAGTAAAACTCAACAGCTCTGCTGCTGCAGTCATCATCCCGGCACAATCTGAGGAAATCAAATTAAGAACTTCATGTGTGACCACATCGACGGGTGCAGAACTCGCGGAGCTCCGTGCTGCACTTGATTTCATTAAGCAGAAGCCACCGCAACAATGGACAGTCTTTAGTGACTCCAAGGCAGCCCTTCAGTGCATACGAAGCCCAATGCGCCACGGACGCAATGAACAACTGGCCTCAGAAATTCGGCACATATATCATCAAATCTATGACAAGGGGCACAACATAATCTTTCAGTGGCTTCCAGGACATTGTAACATCAGCGGGAATGACCACGCCGACGAAGCCGCCCGATCTGCACATGAAAGTGGTCAACGAGTCTTCATTCCGCTTTCGCGAACAGACGCTGCGGCTGAGCTGCGATTGATGTCTCGTGAGTGTACTTTGACCCTGTGGGACTCAAATGCTTTCACCATGTGTCGGTTGCGTTCGTTGTCTCCGGACATACGGATGCACCTCCCGCCTGGATTACCACGACGTGAACAGACCGTGCTCTACCGTCTGTGGCTAGGCGTTGCCTTTACAAACGCCTATGCTTTCCTCATAGGAATGGCCAACAGCCCCACGTGCGATACATGTCACATCGACGAGACGCTCGCACACATTATCTCTGTCTGCCATCGATACAGTGCTGAGAGACAAGTGATGTGCAGAGTACTGGACCAGTTGGACAATCGTCCACTTTCAGAACTTAAAGCTTTAGGCCAATGCTCCGAAAGAACATCCGCGTTGAAGGCCTTACTCGCGCTATTAAGGTTCTTGCGGTCTACAGGGCTTCGCGACAGACTCTAAGAATGCCGCCCCCTACCGCTCTGTAGTGTACGCGCTTTGTTTGTGCTTGTCTTCCTTTCTTTCTATCTCCCCCTTCTACTCTGTTTCTCTTTTTATCCCTTTAACCCTTCCCCCTGCGCAGGGTAGCCAACCGGAACTACCTCTGGTTAACCTCCCTGCCTTTCTCTGCATTATTTTCTCTCTCTCTAGACGAAGACATGTTCCAGCACGTGAGAAAAAATTAAAAGTGGACTAGAGACAAAAGGACGGCAGACGAGGTATAGCGCTTGTCTTCAAATGTACTAACTTCGAATGAGTGACCGCAAGTCACGTGGTTGCAGATAGGCAATATCTTGGGGCATGCCTACACAGGGTTGGGGGGAGGGAGGTCATATACGTTTTCGTGCTTTGCGGAATTGGTAGGGGCATTAGCGAAGTTTTACCGCGCGACACCACCGGAAGAAAACAGTTGCGGGACACCTCCTTAACAGCTACGCCCTACATCCCGTGCTGGTAGCTCACATTAAGAACGTCATCGTTTGAGCTAGGGCAGAATCACACGTAGACTGAGTTTGGTGGCTTGCTGCACGCTCAATACATACTGTCAACCGGCACGTCTCGGTGATGTGCGCCAGTGCGTCGGCTATGGCAAAGCAGCACGACAGCGCGGGAGGCAGGTGGACTCCGACAGCCACGACTCGACGTATTCTCCTATCCAGGAAGCGCGCGACTAAATAGAGGTCGACGCCCAGCTGGCTGCCGCGTGTTGTCAGGGTAACTGTGACTACACTGCCGATCCACAACCCACCCAGCCATCGCGCTGTTTTGTTGACGCTCGCCCCCTCATTAGCCACGCATCGCGCTTCTCTCCGTTTCTGCCTGCTCGTGGCGACGCTGTAGGCGTCCCTAGCTAATGATCTCCCGCTGTGTCGTCCAGGAATGCCTTCGTATCTACTCTGAGGCCAGGCTGCCTCAATCCTGTAGAAAGCGTCACCGGAGCCGCCCAGAAGTTTCGGAGACAGGAACGTAGCGGTGGGAGTTCGAGTGCGATGCAGAGGTGCCCCACTGTCACTGTGGGAAAGCAGGTGGAAGCGGCTGGAGTGGGAGGGTGCTTCGAAGTTCCCAACTACGCGAGTCTGTTCATCGCGGAGCAGGACGTCTCCAGAGCAGAACCGCAAGACAAGAAGAAAAACAAAAAGGAAAGAATAAGAACACGCTCTCAGCGTTTCCCGCAACGATCTGTTCCCTCCGTCAGCTGTGGCTGAGGCGAAGACAATGGGGCGCAAACACGTGCGCGAGGTTAAGACGCACTCGACATTCGAACGACGTGAACCGCGCGCTCCTTGACGCGCTGGTGGGAAGCCAGAGTGATGGGGGCACAAGCAGAACTAAAGAAGGAAAAGAGCAAAAGTGGAAGCCACGAAGAAGCTGCGGGCTGCCGTCGTCGAAGCGATGGACAAGCGTAGACGGCGGTGGAAGTCACGGCAACGTCGCCGACACGGGGAAGCGAACTGTGAGCGCGAAGACGAAGGGAAATCGGTAGGAAAAGAAGGCGAATGATTAATGACCAGGAGGCAAGAATAAAACAGGAGCAAACGGTCCTCGAGAGGAGAGGGAGCGGGAGGGAAAGGAAGAGCGTACGCGGCTGGCGCGGTCGGAAGAAACGGCAAACAAACCGCGGCGTCGGAGCGGCATTCCGCCGCAAGCCGCGTTCCGCTGCCGCAGGGCGTGCGAAAAAGTCGGGGAGAAGAAAAGAGCAGCGCCCGCGTAGAGCCGAAACGTCGGTCGCGCTCAGCGCCCTCTGGCGTCGTCTCTTCGCTCGTCGCGCCTGAACGACCTGTCATGTGCGCGCGGGGGGGATTTGTTGCCAGCCGCTGGCGGCGAGCTGCGGCGGCGCGAGCTCTCTTGTCGGGCGTGCTGCCGTACTGTGCGTCGTTTGGAGAACGGAACGCCGCGCTCCCAGGAGCCGTCGCTTGTTACTTCCTGCCGGGCGGACGCTCACTTTCTTCCCGTCGCGCGAACCTCCGGTCTTGAAAGGAGTCCAGGACCTCTCGGAGAGCATGGCGTGGGCGCGGACGCGTTCCGAGAGGAACTGTATACTTTGTTCACAATTGCGCCACGTGCAGGAAACAAGGACGGGCGTTTATGGCAGCAGTCGTAAACGACTGTCGCGGCGCGGTATGCGAATGCGGGCGCCACATTTCAGAGCAGCATTCTGGCTCTTCCTTTTCTTTCTTCCCCCCCCCCGCCCCCCCAGAGCTGTCCTGCAAAAGCGAGTTGTCCGCCGTGCCCGACTCACGCTGTAAATCAACATCACCAACTCGTCTTCGCAGCAAAAAGAAAGAGGGAGAAAAGGGGCGTTCTTGTTATAATAGACAGCGCGAAAAGTTCCAAAGACTGTACAGCAGATGAAGACCGCGGCAGGCTTGAGAGAATAGAAGAGAGGCATTTCTAAATAATGTACGTCTTCATCCTTTTCTCTCTCTCTCTCTCTCTCTCTCTCTCTCTCTCTCTCTCTCTCTCTCTCTCACTCTCCGGCTTTTTCGGACCACTGAGAAAGCCACCGAGCAGAGAGAACCCCGTGCGCCAAGCTGTGTGTACGCAAGTGAATAGGCGACTGGCGCGCGCGGAAGAGTCAGGCCGGCAGCGAAGAGAAGCTGCGCGGCCGTTCAATCTCGCCTCGTGGGAAGCGCAAATCGCTCATCGGTTGTCCATCAAGTGGACGCGCATCAGTGGACGCGCTCTCATCTGGTTTCCTCCGCTTCCATCATCTGTATAGCTTCTCCTTCCCTCTGCCCTTCCCCCTCCACCTTACCGTTCTCACATCTTCCCAACCTGCACGCAGAAGCAACAAAGATGCAAGCGCCGCGCCCGAGACAGCGGAGATTTGCGCGCGAACAGCTGTTGACTGACCTCCGAAGATTTCAACGGCTGCACACGAGAAGTAGCTTGGCGCTCACAATCTGACCAGCCGTGAAAAGCCCATTAAGCGCCCAGACACACTAACTACAAACAGTGGAGCGCTGAGCATTCGGCTCTTACTCCATTCCCGTTCACAAGGTAATCGAACGGAGCGGCGGTCGCTGTTCGAAGTAGTATATAGCTACGTACGCTCGAACGGCACAGTCACGGACAGACTCTGTTGAATCTGATGGAGCCTGCTGCCTACTGGCAACTCATTCTACGCTGTTGTTGGTACGACTACTCGTATGCATGCTGGATTGCGCGAAGCTACAGCGTTTCTGCCGTTTCGCGGGGGCATCTGCATAAAGTGATACAAGCACACATATGTGCAACAGGGCCATCCGATCCGTCGAATGGCACTCGAATGACGTACAGCGATGGTGGATCGGTTCTGATAGAAGGCGATGGAAACCTGGTGGAAAGTTGTCCCAAGTTTAATGGATGCCTCGTTGGTATACGACTGCATAGCGCGTACGGCGAATCGTAGCGTTCTATACGCAAATGTGTCCAGTGATTCGCGCTGAATGGCTACGCGCGATACGTGTGTTCGTAAAACCTACGCGCTGTGTGGACTTGCCACACGAACAACGACACCAACAAGCCTTCCATCAAATTCCAAAATAGTTTCCAACAGCTTCCAACGGGGAGAGAAGGTGTAATTTTCTGTCTTGTCTGACGCATCTGAGAAGGATTTGAAGCGCGTGCGGTTCCTGCTGTTCATTCCGCCAACGTGTTATACTGGGTGCTGCTGGAAGGTCCAACCTAACAGCGTCGTCAATTCCTCCACCGGAGATGGTTTTACGCTGAGTCGGGTCACCGCGCGTAATTCAAATTGGTATATATGCCGGCGGGAAAAGAAGCAGGCAGGAACGAAACGCACAATATATTCTTCCAAGTTCCGCAGCCGAAGCATCCGTCTTTCGTATACGCGTCGTCAAACAGACCGGAAGGCTCTTTGGTAAACGCGTATGCGTATGCGTCGAAACCAACTGACCCGCCTGGCGACGTCTACGCAAGACTGTCGCTCGGTGGCTGTGGCATTGCGCCGCTGAGCCCGGGGTGGCGGGGTTTCGATCCCGGCCGCGGCGGCCGCATTCCGATGGCGTCGGAATGCAGAAAAACGCTCGTGTACCGTGCGTCGGGCGCAAGTTAAAAACCCCAGGTGGCCAAAGGTAATCCGGAGTACCGTACTGTACGGTGGTGCCTCGTAAGGACATTGAGGTTTTGGCGCGTGAAACCACTTTTCTTCTATAAGATTGCCGGTCCGAGTCTGACGTGACGGAAGCTTGTTGGACATCCTGATGGTGACGTTGGAAGTTTCGCGGAAGACATCGCGCGCGGCCCGATATCTCGGAGGCCACGAGCCAACCTTCGCGACTCCCAACAGCGACTCTCGCCCCGTTCCCCTTCCGCACACCCTTCCACCCCTCGACCCCGACCAACCCACCTTGCCGCTGAGCTAGCTTTCGCGCGTCCCAACACCCTCGGTATATATATACATATAGGCATCTCCGACGAGCCATGGCATACCAACTATCCAGCGGCTATAGCTGCACGCGCTGTGCTCCCGCGGCTCGTATATGCTGCACTGCTACGAGGCTCCGAGCGTTCGGGACTGCAGCCCGCTTTATAGAACGCTGCCTCGCCGTTTCGTCTTGCCCAGCTCGACTACGGGGCCGTTGCTCCGAGGCCCACACATGTAGTACGCACACAGGACCGGCAAGGCGCGCCGCGTCGCTACGAAATCATGCGGCGGCGACGAGGCACGGCCGAAAAAAAGAAAAAAAGAATGAAGAAGAAAAAAAAGAAGGAACATTTGACGCGAAGCGAGCGTCGATGCTCGAGGTGGTCTCCCGGGGGGGGGGGGGGGGGGGGAATTCATAATCGCTCATGCGCGATTGCCTCGGCGCGGCCGCCGCTGGTTTCGGTCGCGGGCTCCCGCTTTTGTCTTGCGTTCGGCTTGCGTCCGAGTGCCGCACCGGGACGCTCCTTTGTGTGCACGCCCGCTGGCGCAGCGCTGGGTCGCAGCGGGCGCCAATCGCCGCTGTTTGCTCGCGCGCGGCGTTTCGAGGCCGCCGCAGCAGCAGCTCGGTACGGGTGTTGTCCGGCGGGATGAGGCTGAGTTCCGACAAGCCGATCTCGGGTCTGGCCCGGCCGTCTGGAGAGCACTGATTGAGGCGCGCCTACAGCTGGCGGCGGGACGGACGTACGCGGAACGGCTCGTGTTTGCTCAGCGAGTGCTCGTTGCGCGCGCCTACCGACGGTATAATTCGCGGGGGCCTCGCCTCGTTCTCGGAAGACCCTGTCCGAGTACGTGCCGCCCGTGGTATGTGTGTGCCGCAGCCTGCGCCCGTCTGGCACGCTGCGTTCCCATCGATACGTGCCCCGCCGAAGCGAGGTCAGATTCGGGGGTCCGCGGGGCTTTTAAGTTCTGCGAGCGTACACGTGTGTCAAAGACCGTTCGCGCGCGTCCGCCGGACGAGCCGCCAGAAAGATGGCAGGGCGTGCTGTTGGATCCCGGGTGGAAGCTGGCGGATTCCGGGGGAAGCTGGTCGAAAATCTGATGGAACTTTGATGGGTACGGCGAGCGCACGACGAAACGGACAGTTTGACGAACCCTGGTGTAAATAGGACGGAACGCTGTCTGGTGGTTCGTTGGTACTAGAAATGCAGACAAATCGGACTGCGTATGATCCTGGTGGACTGTAGTGGCAAGCTCATTGAAATTTGTTGGATCTCTTACAAGGTACGACGAGTCTGTTGACGATTGGTCGGTGCGCTGTGTTTGGGGTTCTAACGTCGCAAGGCTACTGAGGTGATGGCGATGGTGTTTATTGGCATCCCTCTTTGAAACGGGAGTAGTAGTAGTAGTGGTGGTAGTAGTAGTAGTAGTAGATTTTAATGAAAAGAAAGGAGGAGAGGTCGGCCAGGAGAGCCTGTCTCCAGCCTGCTACTCCCCACTGGGGAGAGGGTGAGTGGGAAACACAGGGAAAGGTAGGTGGCAGGTGATTATGTTATGGTACAATGAGCTACTATATACACGTTGTCCAATACGCGGATGCGCGCTGTAGACACAATACACATGATAGTAGTCTTATCCACAGAATAAATTATCGCCTAAAGACACTTTGCACTGTCTGCACGTCTCACAGGTTCTAGGGGCGATCGTCTAAACCAGTCTCACGTAGAAAGTTCAGGAGTGACTTGTGGCACGTTGGGCATGGTTGACACAAATAGTCCGAGCCTGCTTGATTTAATCAAGCTTTACTACATCTATCATCATCTAGCCATTCGTCTATCTGATCTCGATCTCAACTTTCGTATTTAAAACTTCAATCACTACATTGCACCGTTACTTACGCTTATAATTCAAGTTACTGTTGAATTGAATTGAACTCCGGTTCTATCAATCTCTCCCCTGGTTTATTTCCACTCATGCTCTAATCGTCTCTTGCTTATCTCGATTGCTGATCGGTTAATCCTTCCCTCTTTGAACCCCAACTGTTCTGGAAGATGGACGCTCCCTACGGGTTCCCCTTGGTCAATATCTCGGCATTCCATTACGATTTACCGAGTCGTTTCTGGGCTACTTTCTTGTTGTTCTTCTTTCTTCTTTTTTTTTTTTTGCAACACACATGTCTCATCCTCTTGCGCATATTTGCTTCGGTATGTCTTTGTCCTCAGGCAGCCAGCTCGGGCCCCAGACAGCGAGGCACTCCCCTTTGCATTATCATATAGGTTTGCCGTCCTGACTTCTTTCTTGCCCTCTTTGTAAATCTCCATCGTAGTTTTTTTTTAATTTCCATTCTTTGCATCCAATTTAGTGCCTACGTTTCTCTCACTTTCTTTTTTGATGACTCCTGGTTGCCTATTTACACTTTAAGTGAGCCTGCACTTGGTTGCCAGATTTCTTGATCTCTTCCTCCTTTCCGTGACCAGGCTTTTGAGATGCAGACATTTGCGCACTTTAGCCGGTCTTTTCTTTTCGTCCATGCTGCTTAGACTTTCTTCAAAACTAATTTTACTCTCCGCTTCTCTGACTTCGAAAGACACCCCAACCCATGTCATCTTGCACTGCATCATTTGTGGCTTTACCGTGGGCCCCTAAAGACTGTCGGCCCACCTACTTCAACCCCGACAAAATTTCTTTTATTTATTTAGAACATACTGCAGTGCGAAGAGCAAGCGGGGGGGGGGGGGGTATAAAAAAAACTAACAATAAATTCAAACAATAAACAAAAATAGAAGTAGCGAAACCATGGTTTAGTAGTAGAGCGCACTATAGTAACTTAACTATATACATCTTATTGTCATGCAATTAATGCGATAGGAAAGCAATCTCCTCGAACGATGTCTCGCGCGACTGCTTCACTGCGTGGAGTCTTGCCGTGCAGTGAAGACATGGCGCGCAGCAGCTTCTGGAGATTCAGAGGGGACTGGTGACTGAAATTTAATTTCTCTTCTTTGAAGAAAAAGTTCGTGGAATGCATTTCACTTTAACCTTACTCTTATACTTATCGCATATGACATGCCGCATGACCGGTGCTTTTACCCTGTCAACTTAAGCGGGGAATCTAGAGCTGACTGCTAGACGCAAGTCGCAGTTTTACATACAAAGAAGAAGTCGAAGGACGGAGCATTTATTTTTGACATCTACACATATATTTGTGGCGCACAAGGAATTCACAGCAAGACGGAGGCGAAGTGATAGAAAGTGGCCGAACAAGGCATGTATTTATCAGACTGGAGCCTAGGTTGGAAACGAAGGGTACTTGCACCCGTAAGGCACGGACTTGCCTTACACGATGGACATGAATGAATGAATCAACGTTTTGTTCGGTTCAAATGTATTTGCACTGTAATCGAGCATTGCTTTATTTTGCTCAATACAAGGTCTGTTAGAAAAGTGTCCGACTTTATTTTTTTGCTAGCACGTGGTAGATATGAAACAAGCGCGCTTGCATCAACCTACATTGAACCTTCGTGCGCATGCGCGAATTTATTCCCGCCTGCCGATAGCGTCAGTCGCTGGGACGCAGGGTTTGAGTGAGCTAGTGCGCAGTGCTCTCGTCTGTTTTTTATTGCAAGGAAAATGGCGGAGCGACTGCAACAGCGCCACTGCATCAAATTTTGCCAGAAACTGGGCTACAGCCAAGTGGAAACCATTCGGATGATTCACGCGGCTTTCGGTGACGATGCTATGATCAGCACACATATTAAGGAGTGGTACAACCGGTTTAAAGACAGCCGCACATTGGTGGAGAGCGATCCACGCTCCGGTCGGCCATCAACCTGCCGACATGACTAGGTCATTGCCGAAGTGAACGCTGTGGTGATGTGGGACCGTCGTGTGACTATCCCAGAAATTGCGAAAGAGGTGGGCACCAGCACTATTTCTTCACATTTCATTATGACCGAAGATTAGGCCATGAAGAAAGTTGCGGCGAAATTCGTCCAAAACTGCTCACGGCTGAGGAAAAGCAACTTCGTGTTTAAGTCTCACAGGACATGCTGGATTCCACAAACAGTGACCCTGACTTCATGAACACCATAATCACTGGTGACGAGTCTTGGGTGTACGGGTATGACCCGTAAACCAACTCCCAGTCGTCACAGTGGAAGCATTCCACGTCACCACGCCAGGTACACAGCAACGTCAAAGTGATGTCAACTGCTTTCTATGACTCTCGCGGTGTGGTACACCACGAGTACGCATCACAGGGTCAAACAATCACCAAAGGGTACAAGGGTGACCTCCGTCGCCTACGTGATGCTGTGCGGCGCAAGAGACCGGAGTTGTGGTCAACAGGAAATTGGCGCATCCATCACGAACAATGCTCTTGCACATTCCTCGCACTTGATTCAGACCTTTTTTGGCGAAAAACCAGACTTCTGTAGCTCAGCAGGCTCCTTACTCTCCTGATATGGCCCCTGCGACTTCTGGCTGTTTCTGAATATCAAGAGGCCATTGAAAGGAGCGCGATTTCAGACTAGAGAGGACATTATGGCTGAAACGACAGCTGAGCTAAACTCCATTCCGAAAGAGGCCTTCTCGTAATGCTTCCAACAATCGCAGCACCGCTGGAAGAAGTGTGTGGAGTCCCAAGGAGACTACTTTGAGGGCGATTAGGTTTCCAACGCTCCAGTTATGCCAGTCTTTTTCTTCGGATACTTTTCTAACAGGTCGGATACTTTTCTAACAGACCTCGTAGTCTTCCTCTATCTCTCATCAGATTCACTCTCAGCGTGACTGCTAGCCATGGGCTCATGCAGTTAGTAGTATACAAGCACTAACTCAAGTGCACATTTTGTAACAAAATATGTAGTTCAGATTTTAAAAAATGAATGATTTTTCACATGCACGTACACGCAACATACATACATACATACATACATACATACATACATACATACATACATACATACATACATGCATGCATGCATGCATGCATGCATGCATACATACATACATACATACATACATACATACATACATACATACATACATACATACATACATACATACATACATACATACATACATACATACGCACATACATACACACTCGCAAATTCGAAGGTACATTGTAGGTAAAAATATAGGATGGCGCCATATAAATGCAAATTCAGTGCGTGCATCATGTAGTTGACGGACAGTCTCCATATCTAATCACATTTATTTTAATGCGCACGAACAGGTTTTACTTTTCTTTGCCGCAAACTGGTTAGCATTTCATGTATTCCATATATACCCTATTCTGCGTTTCCCGTAAAGATTATATATCGGTGGAAAGTTGAAACTAGTTTGAGCTTAGGTACGAGAATGGCAAGTCCGTGCCTAACGACGAGACCACGCCTTAATATTGGTAACAACACTCTTCGACGAAGACAGTTCCCTAACTCCAGGCAGAAACTGCCTTTGTTCAGCCCTTCCCCTCTCGCCCCCCCTCCCCCCCCACTTTCTATCAGCTTTGAGTATATATGCAAAGTTTCTAGACGTTTCATTCATTCTTTCTTTTTTCTCTTAAAACGGAAATCACTGCAAATAACATGTCCGAAACAAATATTCAAGATAAATATTCTAGAAAGGAAACGTAAGCAAACCGGCCCAAAGGGTGTAAACTTTTTTAAAAGTGTACTGTGGGCTGAAAGGGTGTGATAAAGGGTTAAACGCGAAAACTCTCTTTTGCTACCCTTAATGGTGTTGAGAGAGAGCAAGCAAGGAGAGGAAAGGTGGGGAGGTCAACCATACGAATGTCTGGTTCGCTCAACTACACTTGGGGTAAGGGAAACGGGGAATAGAAAAAGAGGGAGAGGGTAGAGCAATGAGTGCACGTGGGAGAGGGCACAGGGACAATTTAAGCGGTCTCTGAAACCGACGCACCTCAAGTACTGTACTAGCGCGCGAAATGTCTAGTGTGTAATATATATTCGTGATGCGCCCGCAGCCCGAGTCCTGTAGAATCGGCGGCAACTTCAAAAGGCTGCAACCTTGGGCTATTTGCTTCTTGCAAAGCGTGGGAACAGCGCAAGACAAACGAGGAGAAAGACAAGGCACCCCATGAGCTTCGACTAACAACTGTCTTTGTTTATTGCGCCATGAAATAAATAAGTCCCTTAACAACACGTGGTTTGCCGCATGACCTCGGGTTATCAAAAACACTACAAAAGCAGAGAAAAAAAGAAAGAAGGAGAAAGAAAGGATGGAGAAAAGAACAAAAAAGAAAAAGAGCATTGGAGAAGGTAGGCGCACCAAAGATACGTTCGTCAACGCGTCACTGGCATACTCTAATCACTAAGCTACGCATCCTAAGCATGCCTAACATACCTGATTTCTTTTTTTTTCAAGAGAACAGACGGGTGGGCTAGTGCGTACTGCATAACTTGAGGCAAAGCACAAAAAAAAAAAAAATAAAGCGCGAGGACAACACAAGGGAAGCGCTGTGTCTTCGTTCCGTTCTGTTGTCCTTGTGTTCTTTCTTTTTGTTGCGCTTTGCCTCAATTGACTTTTATGCGAAGCATATTACTAGAGCTCAACCCAGCTCCTCAGGCGCGGCGGTGTCGCCTTCAATACCACGTGACACCGTGACGTCACGACAGAGGAGAAACGGGGCTCCAACTCGCGCCGTCGCTCGCGGCGTCGCGGCGGTATATAAGCAGCTGCGCTTGCCTCTGCTAGACACTCACGAGGTGAGATGCCTCCTGGAGACAGAGCTGCTCGTTGGAATGAGAAGCGAAGGTTGCGGCGTGCTACAGAGACTGATTTTCTAGGTGGCTTTGGCTCAACTCTTGCAAGATGGGCTGGGTGGGAATCGAACCAGGGTCTCCGGAGTGTGAGACGGAGACGCTACCACTGAGCCACGAGTACGATGCTTCAAAGCGGTACAAAAGCGCCTCTAGTGAATGCGGTGTTGCCTTAGAAACGAGCTGTTTCTAAGGCTCAGGCGTGCGTCGCTTGCTCAGGCGCACATTTCGTTGCCGCGCCGAACGCTGCGTTGCTCGACGCTCACCGCGTCCAATGCGGGGCGCGTAGTCGCTGCGCCGTAGCCCATTGTCTTACACCCCTTGGCGGGTCGACGGGAACGCTGTCGCGTTCCACTCTTGAAGGCGAAGCAGAGTAACGCATGAGTTGTTTCTTCGTCTAGCCGAACCCAAATATAGCCAAGCAACAGCAGTTCACCAGGCTAAACAGTGGTTCAACAACTAAAATAAAGGCTAGTATGCTTCGCATCCTGGGCTTAACCTTAACTAAGCCACAGCCATTTTTTTTTCCTTCGAAATTTCTTAAACGTTGTCGCGGTTTCTTTTCGCGACAACGCCAGACTGATGCCCTTCTCGTCGGCTCGTGCTCGAATGAAGACACCGATCTTCAATAACGCTTCTCAGTGATTCCTGCGACGGGAAGTTGACTGGGAAACACACCCTTACTCCCGTACGCATTCGAGTATATAGACGCCGAGAGCGCGCGGTCGCAAAACGTTCGTGCAGGAATCGCGGTGCAGTGAAAATTGACGCGCAGTGACCGCTTCATTCGAGGGACGGCGCTGTCATCCACTTTCAGTATAGTCGAAAGTGGACTGCCGAGTGCATGTATATAGGGACGTTATTCGAGCACGGGAACAAATACGGAAGAGCCGAAGACGGGGAAAAAAGTATCGGTTGTATCTGCAACAAGTAACCTACGAAACCTTCTTCTGTACAGCGTCATAAACGTGTCTTACGTACGTGTAAAGCCCCGTCGACAACGGCTTTCGTCGATTTCGAAACTATGAACGATAAGCTAAAACAATCTAATGCAACGTAAATCTTGAGAGAGGCGCCCCACCATATGCCAAGCGTGTAAAACGCTTGTCGCCAGTGGTTTTCGAGAAAACTTATAATTTGTGTGCAGGCGCGTACCCGAGATCTTTTTTGGGAAGTGGGGAGGGCAATTTAAGGTAACTTTTCTATGAAAATAGGTGGGGGGGGGGGGGTGCTTTTACTAGTATGAACGTGAATAATGCCTACCGTTCGCTATAAAGGCGCTTAAACCCGCAAAACTGAATTGAAATGTGTATCTCACAGATACGCCTGTGAAATACACCTCTCTTTTACTTGACAAACAAGGAAGAACATCAAATGGACTCGCGCAGGAAGAACACTGCCAAGAACAAGTAAACAAGCGAAAGTCTAAAATAAAGATTTCTAGTAGCGTTTACTGAATTACGTCTGGAAGAATTGTAGAGAAATATATATTTGCGGAACAGTCACAGTTCTATTGAATCGCTCGTTTACTGCTCCACCAAGTGCCAAAACCGACTCGTATCGTTAATTGAGAAGTTGCGTAACGATGCGTGGCCGCCAGTCCCGTACAACCGCGTACAGCGCCGGACGCTGCGATTCTAGACGTACTGCGCCCACCGCGGAAGGTTAGAAAAACACCCACATAAGCACAGCAGAGAAGTGTTTACATCAGGCGGCTCGACTGATAACTGTAGAAGCGTCATTCAAAACACACGGAATAATTCTCCACTTGCGGCGGCGTTTTTTCGACTTCCTTCTTAAACAAAAAGATGTTGGTCCATAGATATTTTCACAACCAATGGTTAAATTTGTTAATTTTTGCTTTTCCTCCTGTTTGGATGTTGCCTCGGCTCTCTCCCTTAGTAGATCGCGTAATTTCTGAACTCCTTGGGACTCTTGTTTCCAGTTGCCAATTTGAGCGAAAAGTGCTGTAGAATTAGGGAAAAACCAGACAAGGTAACGGCTGACATTTATATTGCTTATGGGTTTAACGGTTATCGCAGGGTTTGATCACGGGCGCAGTTTCGCCATGATCTTATTTTCCACCCTTCTGACCCATATATTGGGTATATGGTTCCGAGGATCTGCCAGCGTTGCGGCGAGCCGTCACTCGCGGTAGTAATGTGGCAAACGAAAAAAAAAAAAACCATCTGGCGTTTTCTCTATTCCTTTGCGGGCTATTCCTTGCCGCCCTTCTTCAGTGGCCAGAGCGACGGCAACTCATTTCAAGGGCATACAGACCAGCTTACTACGAACTGAATCCCTTTCCTGGTCCCTGGATGAGTGCAAACAAAGAAGGTTGGACTAACGAAGGAACAGCGATGCGCGTAACCGTTACAGTAGGTGGTGACAACTGAACGCACCTCGAGTTAATCGCGCGGGCACCGAATCGATGAGAAAACTGGCCTTCACACCCCAGGAGATGCTGGTAACTACCGCCATCCAAAAGGAGTGAAAGAGGCAGAAAAATGTTGACCGCCGAATAGCTGTCAAGTTTGATTTGGCGGTGCTTTAGGAATGTGTGTGAGGAGTGGTTGCGTGGGCAAGGGGAGGGGGGATATATCCCACTTAATTTCAACGGGAGGAGGCTGGGGGGGGGGGGGGGGGGCTTTGGGTACGTGCCTGCTTGTGTGAGACGTGCCACTTTGTTGTGAGTGACGAGGGAAGAAAACACTGTGTTGTGCATTTCCAATGCCACCGGATGACGCGGTAATCCAGGATGAAAAGTGAAATCGAGGAACCGCTACGGGATGTATCTTTTACGCCTTCAAGTAAATAAAGAGAGAGAGATAAAGAAAGCAATGTGAGGAAAGGCAAGAAGGTCAAACAGACGAGTGTCCGGTTTGCTATCTGCCTGCCCGAGCGCGCGTTTGAAATCCTTTAATTCCATTGCCCCATGTAACACCTAACTAAACTCATCATTCAACTCCGAATCATTACTTACTTTCCCTCGATTTTTTTTCTCAGATCTTTCAGCTTCAGGTGGGCCCGATTCTTTTCGTCTTTCAGGCACAACCGCATCATTGCATCACCATTGCTGCGCACCCGGCATACTGCATTCACTCACCTCCACTGTCATATTGACACGTGTACTTATATTTAACAGGCGACCACGTTTCGCCACCTAACAAATGTTATCGCACAGCGCAGGACGCGTCTGCATGTATCCGAAGTTTCTGGAAAGTTATCGATGCTTCTACCCGGCTCTCTGTTGTCGCCGAACCTTGTGTTATCTGATTTCATCGCGTAACGCGAATGGTGTAGAACTTTGTGGAAGGCACGCGGGTCCAAACGATTAGTCTGGAACATTCGACGACTGCTCTATAAAAGCCGACGCGCTTGACCCGCTGATCAGATTTCCGACGATCGCCGACTCTGTTCGCCGCTTTCGTTGTGCTATAAGTGTAGCCTGTTTTGTGGGCACAGGTTCGCCCAATAAAATCTAGTTTTGCCTTTCACAGTATTGCTACTGTGTTCTTAACGTCACCACCACGTGACAATATCTTTAACAAACGCTATGCGCGAGGGACTTCCGTCCGCCTGACACTTGCCCCCGTTACCGTGTCCATAAATTCTTTCATTCCTGTTTTTGTCGTTGTTGAAAGTTGAATTTTATTGGCTTCTTTTGTGTACGTTATAAGAGGATTAATGTGGGTAATAACATAGGAGGTCCCAAAGTTGAGAAAACTGCCAGGGGGACATCCCCAAATGAAAGCTCCAGTTGGTGTTTATTCCAAAAGTACGTGCCTTGGGTACCATTCACATGCCCCCAATTTACTTAGATTTAATTGATTTGAGCCCGTTAACCTTCGGTGGTGCGGGCAATCCCGGACTTTTGTTTTTGCCATTGCTTTCATTACCACAGGGAACAACATAAATAGGGCGGGGGGGGGGGGGAAGGAGATGAATGTAAAAAAAAAAAAAAGAGAGAGGGAGACAGGGAGCGCTGCGTGCATGCGGCAGGATGCACTGCAGGACCATTAACAGTCGTTCATGCCGGAGCACTTCACGAACCGCACCGGTGCCCGGACAGCCCTTAAGATGTACATTTATCTAAGCGAACCGAAGACTTGGACTCTCCGTTCGCATACGTGCAGGAGCTGATACGAGCGTGTGCCCATGCCGTCTTGCACAATAGATCATTTTTTTTTTCAGAATTTTAAGAGGTGGGGGGCGGTGGTGAAAACTTTATTTTTGTCCGGCAAGGCAAAAAGGCGGGCTTCACCCTGCCTGGGCGTCTGCCACGAGCCCTTGGGCTCTGGCGCCGTCGTCGGCCCGCTTGACTTACGACAGTTGATCTTCTGGGGGCGGAGCTAGCACGGCCCACCAACGCGCGCGGAGGCTTTCGCTAGAGGCTTTCTCCCCGTTGCTATTCGTCAACCCATTGCATTTTCAGAGCATACGCTCAAGAGTTGTCCTTGAGCCACATAGCTTGCACTCCTTTGTCTTGTATATATATATCGATAAATTATATTCCGCATTTTTGGATTTTAAGAGTCCGGTTAACAATAGGAATCGACTTTAAAAAGCATTGTGTCGCTACAGGATCTCCTTGCGTCTGAGGAGGTTAGGTTTGTATTTCAACGCGCTTTCAAACAGTGCGGTGCTCGCGTTACATACGTGAACGCTCTATCTCATTCCGCATGGGCTCTCGAGAGATCGGAGACGATTGTGACTAGCAAGACCACCACGAAAGCAAAGACTGGTTCCTCGAGCAATAACTCCCGCTCGGGTAAGGGTGAGGACGATGCCGGCCTTTCTTCAACTCCCCCCCCCCCTCCCCCTGCCGCCGCCGCCACCAGCCGGCGTCACGTGACACTTTTCGGTGCCACCGCATCCAGTTTGCCCCCGTTTTAACGTGCGTCCTTCTTCTGCCACGCATCCGTTCCTGCGCCCCCTTCGGACGCAAGCGACCGCGCCTATACACAGCGAGCAACATCTCGAGACGGCACCGCGGGGGTCGAGGCGGTGAGTTGGGCCACAACGGGAAACGAGCCGTAAACAAAGGGAAGCGTGATTTAAAGGTCCACGCTCAGAACAAGGGAAAAGAGACGGAGGGAGACCACGGGAAAAGAAAGAAGGGACAAAATGAAGAGGAGAGATGAGCGGAGTTTCCGAAAGTGGCGGCGGGGGGGGGGAACCGGAGAAAAAGACGAGATGATTGAGGAAACGAGGGGAACCTTAAGAAGAGACAAAGATGTGAGCCCGCTAGGCAAGGCGCAGCGAACAGAATACGAAAAAAAAAAAAAGAAAACCGTAGCATTTCGGCCGGAAGGCGGCAATTACGCGCGTCGCGCCGCTGGCTCCGTTCTGCATATGAATGCGCGCGCAACAGTTTATGCCGCGGGCTTTGCTCGACTCGGTCTCGTTCTTTGCCCGCTGCCACCCTTCGTCATCATCGCTACCGGCTACTAACTGCGCCCACTCATGCAAGGGGGGAGGAGAGAAAGGGGGGCGGGTGCGGGCGATCTTCTTTGCTTGGTTTACCACCCTGCTGTTGCCCCTCCGGCGTGTCGTTCACCGCCCCGCTATCGCCACCGTAGCGCCACACCCGCGTCGATTCCTCGCGGCTCGACTCTTGGCTTGGATTGTCTCGGGGGCCCTGCTCTGGGCTTCATCTCGAAGCGGATGTTGGTGCGAAGGTACAGAGGGCGCGGCGGGCGCGGGCTTTGGAAGCAACGAGCGCGTGACTGAGGTTGAGGAGCGTGGCGGCAGGCGTGCTCTTTAAAGGACGCCAACTCGCACGGTGTGTCCGTGTGTTGTGTGCATGTGCACGCGTTTCGCGCTTAGTTTCGGGGTTTTCTGGCATATGCTTCACGACGTGATGTCGCAAGGACTTCTTTCATAACGGGGAGCGGTTGGCGTGATGCCACGGACGCTACATTGTTCTAGTTATGGCTTGCATGAGGCTTTTAGGGATCCGCGGATCGAGATGGCGCGCAGCCTTTCGCCGCGTGATATATGGACGGGCAACGTTACGGCGGCTTCGATGACGTCGCTGACCCCCTTACCTCACCACATAACTTATACGACGGGAAATGACCTGTTGGTCCAATTTGCACTGTAATCGTTTTGTGACCGACTGGTGAAAATCTTAATCTTTTAAGCCGTGCAAGGTTTGAAGCAGGTGTTTTGTCTCGTAATATAAGCCCGACCAGCTATACGCAGTCACCCAGAATCACCCTGCGCCGTTTTAAAGGCGATCATCATCGTCGTCATCATCAGTGCGGTAAACTTTAATGAATAAGCGGTGGGTGTTGCTGGTGTTGCTAAGAGAGGTACGAGATATTGGTGGCGCAGGGCAATGAAAGCATTAAACGAAGCTTTTATTTTGAATATTGCGCTTTTATACAAAGCGTACAAGCTTTGCCATATTCCATGAGAGCGGGTCAGATATACGAGCTGTAGACTATAAACTTTGTATCCGGTGGGGCTAACCGCGTTTGTAACCCATTTGTAACCATTTGTAACAGTGATGGCCTTGTTTAGTTTCTGATGTTAATAACTCAACAGTTACTAACCGCAGTTATGCCAAGGTAGTAAATAGTGCCGCAATTAAGCAGTCACCATAACTACCTTTTTTTTTAAACAGGGCTCGGTTTACTGTATGTAGTAAGAGAAATGTTTATTAGACAGAAACCGATTAACAAAAGTCAATTCCTGTGGTGACTGCGGTTGTGTGCCGGGATTATGTGTACTGTTTGACTCCTCAGCAGCTGTACACGCTGTCGTATATCGACTTCCAAATGGACAGGAGTTGGGCGCCTCTCTTTTAAAGATCAAGTAGTTTAACGTAATAACTCAGCTCTGTAGCCAAACAAGGCATACAGCTGTAAGCTGTTTGCTGTAAGAATACTGATTAGTGCACGTGTAGATGATTTGGATGCAGCAAAAAAGGCTTAAAGAACTAGCTTGGCGCCATGTATCCTTAACCCTTCTAAAAAAAAAAAACACACACACAGCATCATCACCATCGCCTTATCAGTTCTCGACAATTTTCAACAGTATTCAGAATTAACCGAACGTCTTTCAAAATATGCCGGGGTGCGCCGTACGCATTTCAATAAATCAGCACCTTCAAATCAAGTTCTTTAATTCTATGGTGTGTTCATCCTGAGCTATTTGCAGACAAGTGCGCAGCGAATAGAGGCTTGCTCTGAAAACGTCATCTGCTCGTTTCCCCCGATTCCGGAAATTATGGGTGCCTGGTTTACTTGCAGCTGACTTCCCAGGTTAGTTTTCTTCTCCAAATTCAAGTTGTAATACTTCGTGGCGGATGAGAGCGGCGCAAGGGTTCTTAGGAGGCGCGTAGCATAGTGCTGACAGACGATAAACAGACGTCTGCTAAAACACGCGAATATGTGCAATGGCGACACCGCCCCTTGCGTAGATACGTGTGAGTTGCAGTCTGTAACAGCGTCACTTGCGTTTCTACTATTGTCCCGGTACTGCTAGCGTCGTTACCGAGTGAACCGACGAAGCTATCGCCAAAGCTGTGCTGCAGCAACAGACGCTTTCAAGAACAGTCGCCGCCCACCATTCGCCGCTGCAACACCATCATCACGGCGGTCAGCCCACTAGCTCAGTGAAGAGCATAATCTTAAGCCTAAAATTCCAATCGATGCTTTCCGAAGCCCTGCTACTGGCCCTTTCTTCGTCGCTTGCTCATTCTCTTCACGCCCCCAACGCGAAGCGCGCGATCTTTAAGTGGACTACTCCGCACCCTGAAGGAGAGCAGTATCCGGGCCGAAACGTCTCGTGACTCCCAACCCATCAATAATAAGCTCTTCACTCTGGCGCAGAAGGTGCGGGATGGGGAGGAGGAGGGGAGAGCACTTTCTCGCCTGCTCATGCGCGTCCGCTCCCAGTGGGCCCTGTGCCACACCCCCGCGAACCCTCGCTTGTCTTGGCTCGTTTCCCTGGATTGGCCCGCGGATTGTCGCGACGGCCAAGTTAAGCGCGCGCGCGTCGTCTGCACTTCTGTCTTCTGCTCGCCCTGCAGAAGTAGGGGGAGGCAGCGGATGTGCGGGCGAGTGAGGAAGGAACCAGAAGAGCGTGACTGAGGTAAAAAGAGCGGCCATGCGCGCGCTTTAAAGACCTCTCACGCCGCTGCCGCCGCTGCTACCGTGCTTTGTCTCCACTTTTCTTGACTCCTTCCTCCGCGCGCTTTCCCGAGTCAGTGGCGTTTTCGAGCGCGTCTTGGCACGCGAGTTTCCTGAAGCGAGCAGAGCGGAAATGGGAGCGACCCGCGACGGCAGGCGAGAGCGAGCGGAAGCGGCTCGCAGTGAATGACTCGTCTTCGCGTATACCTCACTTATACCAGGATTCTCGTAAGCGAGGAAAGAAAGGAAAAAAAAAAAGACAGAACTAGCCGAGACGAGAGAGGAAGACACGCAGCAAGCTCGCGCTTGCGTTAGCGAAAACGGCTGCTGCTACTAGGGCTTGTTGAGTCAGTCAGTGGAATGCGTTTCTTTCACAAAAAAGGCGCTGCACGTTCTGCCCGTTATGCGCGGCGATTCGCTTTTGGAAAGTTGTGTAACGTATATCGCCCGAGCGTCTTGAGGCACGCGGGTGCGTATGTGAGGAAAGAATACGCGCTGTTCGGTCCAATGCTCTGCGAAGGATTTGGTTACCTTGGCCGGCTGGTCAAAGGACTCATGCAGCTTTTTTCTTTTCCTCGGTCAGCCCTCCCCAAGTGGGAATGGGAAATAAAGTCGATTCAGTTCAATATCGCATAGTTAGCACCCTTGAGTGCCCTTTATGTCTGTTACCAGATTGTCGAAAGTTCCGACAGAACACGGATCTGTCCCTCGCTCTTCTTCCTTCGTGGTGGGGTAAAAAAAAAAAAATTGTAGCCTATTTTCTCTTGCTAAGAACGGAAAATGCAGTAACAGAAGTGACGTTGCACTGATATATACATATATTTAGACATAGGTGATCAGTCCCGAAAGTTAATGCAGTAACTCAACAACAAGAAAGGGAGAGGTTCTAGCCGCGACGCTCTTCCTACCATATAAAATAAATTAAAAATATATTTTACGTAATAAGTAGACCAACAGCCAGCAGGCCAGTCGTCAGGCCAAAACAAACTGCACAGGGAGAATCACATGAAAGAAACTAAAGTTAAACAATACAAAAAAGAAACTTGAAAAATTGAGATACGTAAAGAAGGGTACATCCACAATGCAATCACTAATCCGTGATTAGAACTGAAGGGGTGAAAAAGTAGGTCACATTCACGATACAATTACTAAGTCATCATCAGAATCAAAGTGAAAAAACAACAACATCAACAACTTCATAACGCCTGCACTCAGGCAGATTACTAGGTTTTCTTTTAATGACTTAGATAAAACAACTTACCAGATAGTTGCAAATTTCTAGCAGTTTTCGCACTAAACGACAATCAATTCCAAACTTTAACACCATAAAATTTTGCCAGTCTCTCACCAACTTATACGAGTCCCATGCAACTAAAAACTTTCCACCCCAATATATATACGAGAGCGATATATATGCAAGCTATGCAAGTCTGCTAGAGCCACCCTTCAGCACATGTTGTGGGGATGTGAAATATATCAAGATAAGATGGCAGTCACCCCGGAAAAATCTACGGGCGCGGTGGTCGGCCGCGCTGCTCAGCTCAGAACTCCAAGACCAACTTTGGGCCGTCCAGCGGGCCATGGAGGCAGCACGGGAGCAGTAGCTCCCACTGGCCATTTAGGCGGCCCCAGGCCCGGGTCTCCCGATAGCCGCATTCCAAATAAAGTTACCTCGCTCGCTCGCTCTCTCACCACACACGCCGCCGGTGGTACCACGCCGCTGTCATCGCGTCGTCGTCGTATTCGTTATTGCTCTGCTATTGACGTCGCGACCGTCGTCATTCTCCTCTGCCGGTCATTGTAATTGGGTCGTCACTGTGTCGTTAACTTCCTTTCGCAGTGCATGACAAGGATGCCGAAGGTGCCTGTACTCCGTCTCACAAGAAAGTTGCAGCACTGCCAAATATACACGGGCAGTATCTTTGCGCAGCGTAATATAGTTCCGGAAGTAACTGTTTCATAACTGGCGGGATTAGGGGTTTTTATTTTTTTGCTCGATACGTCATATACGTAACAGCGATACGTGACATATGTTTGGCCCTTTCAACATGCACGGCGTATACAGCGAATTACTTCGGCGAATACCACCGATAACCGTGTTAGCCGCACTAACCGCGATTACGTATCAACATGGCCCCGCCCATACAGCCCAGAACGCCCGCTCAGATCTCAATTCGCGCTTGCTAATTGTTCTCCGCCCTGATAACAAGAAATAAATGGTAAAATTAGTCATCGGTCATTGTCATCTCACGCTGAAGGCAAAATATCAGGTATTTCTTTCTCGTTATTAGTGAGACGAGCTGTTTGTTTTGACATTACTATAGAACTACAGAGGCGGTGCCGAGCCGTAAAAGTGCTTCGATTAAAAGTTAGTAGAGGATGCAACTGCTAGAGCATTGGTACTGGTGGTACTTTGACGATGCGGATACGCTGTAAAGGCCTCAATGTTGTTGCGGCGTTAGGGCAAGGAATCCACCAAGCCCGTCGACGAATACGTTCAGTAGTAAGAATGAAGGGAAATGTTTTTTTTTTAAAGTTAGCTGCACGGCTCCAATTACGGAACCCCATTCCATGCAGGAACATGTTAAACGTCCGAGTTCACATCAGGAAACGACGGCTCCACTGCACGAAAAGTCTCCGCTTTTAATACCGTCGTCTTCACTAGGCGACTCGACTAGGCAATCTCATGACCGTATCGCGGCCAATCACAATCGTCGAATCGGTTGCGATGCCACGTCCATGATATCGCATCGTACCGCAGCGCCCCCACTTCCGAAGCATCCCCGCTTCCGATGGTATAGAACAAGGGACAGAATAGCAACCTGGGAATCCGAGGGTGAAGTTGTTCCCACGGTATCATTCGACGTTGGTCCTCTTCATCATCAATTCAGGCTGTCAGGTAGTGGTAGGGCCATTTTGTGGACCCGTCAACAGTCAATGTCAAGGCTGCGTTGACTTCTGGATATGCGCTGATGGATGTGTGCGGTTGCCTCGTGGCAAACGTCTAATTAACGCCGTTGGCTGTGTTGAGACGTAACATTGTATAAGTTACTACTCCGCTCTAGTATGGTAACAACGCCAAATAGATGGCGAGCAGACGATGCGATGCAAGTGAACATCTTTAGACGCGTACGCTCTTACTAGTGGCTAAGGAGGCTGCAATGAACTCCCGAGAAAGCGCGTAGCTGAAGCGAAGCCCAACTGTCGCATTCATGTAAACGCAGCTTATGGTTACAACGCCAAAACATTGGTTGCGTCAATCCACCAACCGTGGAGTAAGCTGTTTCGACAGGATGGCAAGGGCAGACGAAGAGCAGACCACGCGGCGCGTGTGAACATATATTGAGGAGCGTTCGACTTTTATATGGGCTGAAGAGTCCTGCAGCTTCTACAATGTCGCAAATAACTTCTGAGATAGGGTATAGGTCTCTCTCTCTCTCTCTCTCTCTCTCTCTCTCTCTCTCTCTCTCTCTCTATATATATATATATATATATATATATATATATATATATATATATATATATATATATATATATATATATATTCCGGTACGCGGTATCATAGGGGCACTTGCAACGCACCTTACAAGGTGTTCGTGTGTGCCTAAGTACCCCAAAGCAATTTTCGCCAAAGCTGGCTTCTCTGCAGTAAGAGGCCTTATGGGGAGAAGCCCGCTTCAGTGTTTTTTTTTTTTTTTAAAGTGTTACAGGCGACGGTATGTATATTCTACGTCCTTACCTTAAAATTAAAAAGAAATGAATTCTACGTTTATTGCTGTTTTGCTTTTGCTTGAATTTCGCAGCAAGATCTCACTTTACGGTCCGGATCGTTCAATATAACACTTGACCCTATTACTAGTCTGGTTCGTCAAGAAAGTGGGCGTGAAGGAGCCGTCGCCCAGAGTAACGGAAACTGATCTCGAAGGTCAGGCTTTGCCAAATTACATGCCTCAGGGGTGATTCTTGACGTCATAGCCGCCCCATGTCTTCCCGCTTTCTTTTTGCTTGCCAAACCAGGCAAGCAACAGCACCAAGTGTTAGATAGAACCGGTCTGTAAAAGGTAACCGTGCTGCAAAATTTGAGCCATAGCAAAACTCCGATCAGCTCAAAATATTTATATTTAATAATTTCAAAGTCGAAAAAAAAATTGGCAGTTTTGCCCGAAAGCGAAGCATTTAAGCGATATGAAGGTCTAGCGTGGCGCTGAAGTCGCCCGGTAAAGCTGGCGTGATGAGTAGCGCCACCTGGATGGCGCACGAGATGGGACCGAAAGAAAAGTATTGCCGTTTGTCAGCGCCGTAAGAAATGATTAGACCGATTTATCTTGACGTCTGTGTACGCACCACTATGATAAAGTTTCTCACTATATTACCTAGAGAGAAATCTGGCGCTCTGCACTCTTGTATGCATGGGAATGCCGGTATATGCTGAGTTCACATCGGCATTGCTCTCGGAGAGCAAGGAAGCCTTGAAGACGCGCCTTTCTAGCAACATTCCGTCTGTCACGATGGTTCGTTTCCTACTGAAACAGCGCTTAAAGAGCTTGATTTAACTTTACGATGAAACAAAACATCTTTTGTTTATGTATGAGGACTTAATTGTGATTGGATGTACAGCTACATGAAACGTACAGAATATCAGCGGGCCGCTAACGTTGGAGGACAGACGACAGGATTTGCGCTCGCTTTGAAACAGCTTGTCGTCTGTTCTCCGCTTGATTATACATTGTAAGTGAGTGAACTTTATTGAAAAATGTAATATGAGTGAATGACAACCTTTCATGAAGGTTTTATTTTATGAACGCGTTATCTGTTTAGCCATATCCACGTTTTAGACCAACCAATACAAGCCTCGAACACCAATATACCGTCGTTCCCATGACGGTTATATACAGCGGTCGTTAGAAAACTCTCAGGCGGTGGCGCCAGATTTCACTCTAGGTAATACAGTGAGAAACTCTACGCTTCAGACCTTCTAACGCTCCACAAGTGAGTCGCGTTTGCGCGTCGATACCTTGACGGCACGACGGTAACGTT
Source organism: Dermacentor variabilis (assembly GCF_050947875.1). NCBI lineage: Eukaryota > Metazoa > Arthropoda > Arachnida > Ixodida > Ixodidae > Dermacentor > Dermacentor variabilis. The sequence continues at coordinate 81,357,472 of NC_134577.1, read as the reverse complement.
AATGGCGGGGGCACAAACACGCCTCCAGCGTCCGTATATAGTCGTTATCGCAATAAAACATAGGTTACGGCATGTCTAGTTAACCGGGAACGAGTTTCCTTTCTAAGAGATTGCGGCGTCCGAGTATTTCTAAACCGAACGCGAGTTGTCCGAAAATAATTTTCTTGGAAAATACCAATACCTTAAGTTATCTAAGTCCCCGTCTCCTTTAAAGAAAGTTTCAGTACTACATATGACATATCTATTGCGCAAGCGTAACTTTGTTATACTACCGTACCACTTGTCGAGTTGTCCCTTAATTCGCTTATCAAAGTGTCACTATAGCTGTCAAAAAGTGGCGCGACACCCAAGTCTCCCACATGTACTACCATCTGTGGCTCTGTGGTCCGCATCATATATAAGCCCCTATTTTACTTCGTTGAACGTAACGAATGTATGTATAATACGCACACTTCACACGTTCTATGCACGTAGTTATTTACAACTTGCTTTGAGCTTACGCCTTTTGTGAAATACCTATACGCAGTTTATTTCGGATGGCTTAACTTTAGACGCAGCGTAGAAACAGCAGCAGTAAAGATGGAACAGCCGAGGCTGGCAAGCAACCAACTCTTTTTTTTTTTTTACACCGCAGTAAGTCATTCAGCAATATTGCTGCTGCAAGTGTCGCCCGCTTCAGGAACTTGTCTGTACGAGCTTGCTTAAAAGCAAGCGCCCCTATTGCACCTCGTAACAACGCTTCCCACGGGAAGAAGTTCGGAGACCGACAAGCGAAACTTATCTCCGAGTGCCATTTTTCGTAATACTTGACGCGTCATCCGTAACATTGGGCAACGATCCCAAATTCGTAAGGCTTACGAAAAAAATTCGAGAGAGTCGGCAGGTGTAGTCTGTGCAACCAGCACGGTTATTCGCCTCCAGAGTCCATCAGAATCTTGCGTTCCTTTCTTTTCCCTGCAGATTGCAAGAACTGTTGTCCCCTATATAGGGGGCATTCGAACTCAACGAAAGTTTGACCACTCCGAGTAGTGAATTCTCTAACCGAATACGAATTCGAACAGCGAAGTCTATTCGATTCGTATTAGAAATTTAGAATATTCGTAGACCTGAAGCCGCAGGGCGAGCTTCCCAATTTTTTTTAAGAAAGAAGAAGTTGAAGTTGAAGTTGAAGTTTATTTTCACCACTAACAGTACAGTATGTTTTACACAGAACAGTTGTGGCGTGGAAAGTGGGAAAAAAGCTGCGCTGATGCAGCTTGACTAGCCCCACCTCCCATCCGTACAAAGCAGCAGAACGACAGCACAGCAAACTTCATAGTCTTAACGTATGATAGAAAAATAAAAATAAGTATAAACGTGTACAATAATTCTCAAGTATACATAAATATATGCGCCCTTGGGTGCCTACAAGTACATCAATCATTCACACACAAAAAAAAAAACCAACGACATGTAAATTATTGCAAGGTAATATAACATTAAGACATACTGTGAACAGAAAGGAGGGCTTTAGTTAGACAGAATTTTTCTAGGTTTGTAGCAGATTATGTAAACATGTTGAATAGCTCCCTGCCTGAAAGGACACGCAAGTGATCTTCTGTAAGCTTGAATGTATTGAGTACGTGTGGAATGGTGAATTTTAACATTTGGAGACCGTAGTTCGTTCGTGTTCGGGGAATGTGCCAGTGTTCAGAATTTCTGATGGGACGCAATGAAATGTTCGGCTGTAATTGCGCTAAACATCTTAGGTTTAGGCTATTTCTACGAATTTCTGATCTTAACGACAACAACAATTGATGTTCATAAGCAACGCTGAATTTTAAAACCTTAAATTTCATAAATAAATGTGATGTATGATCTCTATAGCCTAAAATTGGCAACAGCCCGCAAAGCACACTTCTGAAGTGTATATATCTTTTTCTTTAATGTTTGAGTTCCAGATGCCCATACCAACTGGCAGTAGCGTAGGTGGGAACTAAAAAGCGCATTAAAAATATGAAGTTTCTGGGGAACCGGCAGAAACGACTGACACCTCCTTAGAATACCTAAGGCTTTTCTTAGTTTAATACATAATTCTTCAACGTGAGAATCCCACAGCATATGTTGGTGAAAGATAATACCTAATGTTTTGACAGTCTCTGAAAGTTCAAGTTCAAAGTTATTTAGTAGCAGTTTATGCGAGTACTTGCAAGCCGTTCGTTTCGCGCGGAAAAGAACGGCCTTGGTTTTAGAGATGTTGATTTGTAATGAATTACGACAAGACCATTCGGATAATTTATGTAAAGTTTCATTAGCTGCTCGAACCAACTCATCTAGGTTTGCTCCTGTAAAAAATAAGCTCGTGTCATCTGCATAGATAATGTATGTTATTGATCGATCTATGTTTACAATATCATTAATATAAAGGTTAAATAAGAGAGGGCCTAATATACTTCCCTGCGGTACACCACGTTTGATTTTTTTGGGCATAGATATTTCCCTATTTATTGACACACACTGGTACCGGTCGCCAAGATAGCTCCTTATTAAGTCGAGTGTAACGCCTCTGATGCCATAATAGGGCAATTTTTCTAACAATGTTTGGTGATCAATCGTATCAAACGCTTTTGTAAAATCTACGAATACGCCTAGTGTGAGCTTTCTTGCTTCAATGTTGCCTAGTATGACCTCTTTCTGATGTAGAAGTGCTGTCTCTGTCGATACACCTGACCTGAAACCATATTGTGCCGCTGTAATCACAGAATGCATGTCTAAAAATTTTGAAAGTCTAGTGAAAATAATTTTTTCCAGAGCCTTTGAAAATACTGGCAATACCGATATTGGTCTGTAATTACTCATTTCGTTTTTGTCGCCACTTTTGTAAAGTACCGCGACCTTGGCTTTTTTCATACGCTGAGGGAACAGACCTGTGTTTAAAACAAGATTATATATATGGGTCAAACAAGGTACTAATAAATCGAGGACAAAAATAACTGGTTCCATTTTTATGCCATCAATGTCTTCGCTTTTACTTTGATGATGTATTTGTGTGATATGTTGTGCATAGTAGTAAATTTCTGTGCACCTTGTCGAGGTAACATCAAACACCTTTATTTATTTAGTTATTTATTTATAAAAAGCGCGCACGTTTATACATATTTCTGCATGTTTCTGCGTCCCCCTGTGCTATCTTCAGTGGCTTAATATATTCGCGCGCAACCTTCCTATGTGTGAAGGCTCTTCGACCTGCGCTTTAGTGTTTTTCAATGTCACATATTTGTGACTTAATTTTGTTTGCGTTCGACGAGGAAGAGCGGCCAGCGCCAACAAGGACGCGCCAAGCTTTCCTTTATAAGAATTCCGTTCTTACGGAGAAAACAGAAAGACGACGGAAGCAGGTGAGGCGTGGAGAGAGAGACACATCTCCAGCGTGGCGAGTTTTGTTTGGAACACGCAGTACATGGTTCGTCATCGCTAGCTGTGCACGGCACGGCGTGTCTTGCCCCTCCCCCCCCTCCCTCACCCCCTCAAATCGGCGGAAAACGCCGGCACGCATGCCCATTGCTACTTGCACGGAGGAAGCCACCGACCGATCCAAGCTTCCGGTCACGTAGGAAGCTCGCGCGTACACCGCTGCATACGCTGCAACGCACGCGAACTCTCACGCTCCCCCACTGTATATACGCCGCACCAATGTGAACGGGAATACGCGAGATTTGCGCTCGACGCAAGCAATGTTCCTCGCTTTCTTTCTTTTTTTTTGCTTTTCTTCTTCTTCTAGCTGAAATTGCAGTTAGTCGTCTAAGACTCGAAGCAGCGTGAACGACAGCGCGCTGCCCTGGAGAGTGGCCTAAGGCCCCTAGATAGACCTCAGGGTGGAAGCCTTGTGAATGCTTGATTGTGGTTATCCACATCAAAGGATGCAGCGCACCGCGGTAGCGTCCGCAGCGCCCATTCCCGATAAGTCTCCCTAGAAGACCGGCAAGGGGTTGTGATGCTTCTTCTTAATAATAATAATAATAATAATAATAATAATAATAATAATAATAATAATAATAATAATAATAATATATTTATGTCCCCCCCCCCCCCCCCCCCACTGCAGGCTTCTCCCTCACAAATACTGCTTCGGTTCCTCACAAACACCATCCGTATACTTTTAAGAGGAAGCTTTAGCTCGGGTGCTATTATATATATATATATATATATATATATATATATATATATATATATATATATATATATATATATATATATATATATATATATATATATATGTGTGTCAAAGGAGAATTCGTTTTGCTCGGCAACCACTGCTCCAAGTTTGACGAAGTTTGTTGCATTTAAAAGACAGACTTAAAGTCTAGTGACTGTTTGTTTCGAATTTGATTTAGGTCGTCAATTCTCCGCCAAAAAGTGGCAAAAATGAAAATTTTTCAGAAAACGAAACTATCAAGTTTACAACTCTGTAACTCAGCAATGAAAAATGACATCACAATTATGTGAATTGCATCGAATAGGACATCTAAAGTGGACAAAATGGATATATTACAAGTGAATCTAAAGAAATTTAAGAATATGGAAATACAGCTTTTGCAGAACCCTTGCACACAACGTAACAAATTCACGTAATATATAAGATGACATACCAAATTTTCCCGCTTTCACCGATCTAATGGATACCGTTTGCAGAACCGCGGTACATGTTCTTGGTGCATAGCTATTAATTTGGGAACTTCGGGCTTCTACATCTTTTTCAAACTTCCGAATTTTTGAAAATCTTTTTAAACAGGATAAGGCTCTAAATCGAAATTCCGCTTCCAATAGTCACTAGAATTTAACTTGCCCTTTCAAATGCAACACATTTCATTAAAATCGGTGTAGGGGTTATCTCTGAAAAACGTTTTCGCGCTTTACATGTATCTGAATTGGCCGCGTCGGAGTTGGGCCCGAGCTGAAGCGTCCTTAATTATCTTAAGCAAGTTGCATACTCCGTCAGCGCGAAGTGCAGTGCAGGTGCTGGATGCTCCAGTGCTTGCAAGCCTCAAGTAAGTCCTATGACTCACCCGCAGCCTCCTATTCCCTTGGGCCATTGCACATGTCTTCAACACACATCATCTATGGGACTAGACTTTTCTTCGCTGCACACACAGTGATCACTTCCTTCCTCTTTTCCTCTTTCTATTCCCCCTTTCCTTTACCCCCCATGTGAAGGGTAGCAAACCGGACGGTCGTCTGGTTCACTTTTCTCTCTTTGCTATCTCTCTCTCGCTCTGATTGTGGTTTGCTGGTTGTGATTGTGTATGTTTGTAGAGAAAGAGAGGGGAGAAAGAGAAAGGGAGGGAGAGAGATTTACTATGAGAGAAAAGCTGCGAAGTAGTCTTGAACTAAACTATGTGCTAGCCTGCTACTCAGCGTCGGGGAAGGGGAATAAAAAGAAAGAAAGGGGAAAGCGAAGACGGTGATGATATGAAAAGAAAAGGCATGCATAAAAATAGTATTTCGGCCATGAGCCTAAAAGCTGGCCTTCAGAAAGCGGCCGGTTATCGATGTTCGCAGGCTCTCTGTTTGTGTTAATTTTGCATTATTGTTTCATATTCTTTGTCTATAAGGACAAAACATACTGCGTACGAAATTAATCTCTAGGGCCCCTCACCCGGTCTGGCCATCTCGAACTGACAGGCGCAGTGCATACAGTGCGCGCTAACGATCGTGCCTGCAAAGTATTACACCGCTACGCGCCGCGACAGGAGTTGAAATTTCAAACCAAACGCCCTGCGCCCTGCTCCTAGCGGGCGCCGTGCTCCCAGCCGGAGAGTCGACGTCAATCGCGGAAATAAGCGCGCCTACGTAGTTCGCAGTGCTGTGACGTCACTCGCAGTGATGCGTGACCTTGAGAACTATTCAAGGCAACTGCAGTTATTTATTTGATCTGTTGCTTCAATAGACGAACTGAAGTTTAGAGAAATAAGAAACCCTACTAACAGGATGTCTGCTTCTCTTTGTTTTACTTCGTACCGTAGCAAGATAGATGTACGTTCGTTTCGTCTGCTCGTCCCCACGTAGTGCAGTGACCTGGGCAGAGAGTGAAATTATGCCGTTTGCTACTGTGTTCCAGCGCGCGATCGTGCTATGTGATCCGCTTGTGTCTGCCTCCGTATTCGCTTAGTACTGACTTATACCGCTAGTCAGGTGTCCTCGACGGCGTCCTCTTCTAACCCCAACCACCCGCACTATCCCTCACAAGATTCCACCAATTTAAATGCCAAAGACATCCTTGCTCATCAGCGTGGAGTCCGCAGAAAATACCCGCCGCCTCACCCACAACTTAACGGGGAAGAGGCCGCCGATTGGCGTAAAATACAGACCGGGGTGTTCCCTCATTTAGAATTGCTAATCGCCATGTATCCCACTCGTTATAGGGCCAACTGTCCTTGGTGCGGTGGCATACCTACCCTAATACACATAACCTGGGAGTGCACTAAGCACCCTCACAGGCCAAATACCAGTAGGACAATGGAGCAGTGGGAGGCACAGCTCGCCCGCTCCGACCTGGCAGGACAAAAGTCCTTAATTAGCCAGATCAGGCAGGCGGCAGAGGCCAGTGGGGCCCTGGACTGAGAGGCTCCGACCACCCCCTCCTTCAAATCTTTACAATTGCAATAAAGTTTCTCTCTCTCTCTCTCTCTCTCTCTCTCGGGCACAGCGCGCAAAATCGTGCGCTGCGTGAAACGAGACAAACGCAACAGCTCGCACGCGAGGCCGTCACCGGAAGTGTGCTGCGCAGGAAAAAAAAAAAAAAAGGAAAGAAAGGCGGGGCCCGTGACGTATGCGTCACGTGATCCTCCGGCTCCGGTATGGGAGAACGCGGGGAAGGAATTTCGCATGCGGAGCCTAGACGGGAACAGGTAGAGATTGTGACGTGTTCACGGGGGACGCTCGCCTCCTGAAATCAGGGGTTCGCGGCGCTCGAAATATTTGTATCGCGGCTGTTTATTGACGAATTAAAAAAATATACATTTCCTGCGGTATAACGTTCCCTGGAGGACACGTAACAACTTCCAGTGCTTTAAAAAAAAGATTGCTTTGCGGCCGGGCGAAGGGTCTTTTACGTTTTGCGAAAGAAGTGTTGCTCGTCTAATTGTATTAGGCTTGCGTTCCGACTGGTAGTCCGAGCGAAAGCCCCCAGGCTGCCGAGCGTTTTGCTTTTGCCTCGATTTCTCTATACGTACAAAAGGAAATCAACATTAATTAAAAAAAAAAGATAAGAAGAGGAAGAATATTGCTCGTTATTTTTCTTTGGTTTCGTTCGGGTTTTTGCGAGAGCAGCAGGCGGTATCGGTAACGGTACAGCTGTGCAACGGTCAAGCTATGCTAAAATATTGTAGTGCAAAACAATTTTTCACTGCGTGCCATTGAGTGTAGTCCACTTGATACACTTAAAGGGACAGTATAAAGGAGAACAAGGTTTTTTTATTGAAAAGCAAAATGTTTAGCCGGCGTATCCATACTATTCTGCAAGTAATTTGACAAATGAAGGGATATCAAGGCTCCACACAAAGGGGGGTGTTGGGGGGGGGGGAAGGGGGTGCTGCGAAATAAATTAACATGAAAAACGTGCATCTCTCTGTCATCATATCAGCAGCGGCAGGGTAAACGTGCTGGGCGATGGATTCAGGTATTCTTGTCAATCTTGACGGCTGATAAAAAAAAAAAAGAAAGTGAGAGAGAAGATTCTTCAAAAGAATCAATGAGCCGGTCATTTTTTTTTTACCAACTTCGCGCCGCGATACCTTTGCGCCGGTATAGATAGGCCAGTGTGACGTCACTAATTTCAATGTTATTGTCCATATTTCAGCCGTTGTGGCACAGTAAATATTCTTGGCTCCTTTTAAAAATAGTATAGTTCCTTCTCACCGATGAAAAAAAAAAAAACATAGCAAAAAACAAGTAGGCCTGAACAGACGCTACAAAAATCTATCATGACACGTTTCGTGCTGGTTGGCTAGTTCAATGTGACGTCACCACCCGTCTTTCTTTATTTCTTTATCGCATCTTTTCGGGCTTGTCAAGCCTGCTCTCACTATAAGTGTAGATTTCTTTTGGTATCGTAGACGAGTAACGTACTGACACTGCAGCACAACTTATATTTAATTTCCGTGTCACTTTAAGAGTAAGCGCCACTTCAAGTGCTTCATCTAAATACATGAGAGCAAAGAACTTGCTCTACCGGGGATCCAGTGCACCAAAATTCATCAGGTATGTTGTATATAAAAAACGACTGGCTGAAATAAAGTCTTGATTGAGACAATCAAGTTTGCTACAAAAATTGTTAGAATCGCAAAATTTAGGTAACTTAAGCTCCAAGCTGACAGATCGGTAATGCCGAAATTGAAAATGGCATCTAAGTTCTGCGAACTGCAGCTGTTGAGACATCAGGAGCGGGAAAAATCGACATGCTGGCCAGATAGGCTGACAAAAACAAATTGTAACGATGGGGCCCCTTGAATTACATCGACGTGTTACTCATCTCAACTGGCCTGAGGGCTGATTTAATGTAAACGCGTATAAATATTCCTGTAAGAAACATTCTTTTTAGGTAAGTGCTTCAGTGGTTATGGGCAATAACGACTAAAAGTTGAGAATTGCAGTGCAGACAAAATTTCCACTTCGCACACTTCAACAAATGTCCTTTGGCGCGAAAACGCCAGCAGGGATATTGTCACCTTGATGTTATTGTTCTTGTACGACTACGCTCATAGTAATTTCCATCATTTTGCAATTATACATTCTACAGTGCCTAGATAATCTTCTGACCGGCACTGCTACCTCAACCCTACATATGCTCTTTGCCGCATCTCAACTTCGCCATTGGCTTTCGGACATATTTCGCTACGGACAGCTGTCCATGCACTTTTCTGTTAGGATCCCGTTCTAGTGCTACCCAGAATCGACGTCTCTAATTGCGTGCCACCGCTCTAATATCGTGGCACCAATTTGTGGCTGGGGGGGGGGGGGGAGAGAAGAAAGCAAGGATAGGAAAGGCAGGGAGGTCAACCAGAAGAGCATCCGGTTTGCTACCCTACACTGGGGGGGGGGGGAAGGACTTCCGCAAAACCAATAGTGAACGCTGTAACTATTCCCACTACGCTGGAAACTCGTATACCAGATTTGTCATTGTCATGTGCTCTTAATACATGCAGCTCACAGAACTTGGATAGCTGTTCTTTTTCGTACGCAAGAATAGATTTGTAAACTTCGTAATTCACTTTTTTTTTTCTTCTTTTTGTATGGTGCGGTTTGCTTCGGGCATCTATTCTGGGGATGTATTCTGGGACGATCACTTTCGGCGATACCATCGCCTCGGCCATCAGGCGCACGCAGGTTGGCTGGTTGAGCAAAACCGGACGGATGAGCTGATTGGCTGGTTGAGCACTGCGTCATGCGAAGGCCATAGTGCCGGTAGTTGAGTAAACGCGTGCAGTCCATCTTTGAGAAGAAGCTGCAGAAGCGTCCTGCGGATGACGATGAATAAGCTTTTACTGAGCCGACGGTTGTTGGTGTCCTACGGTGGGAGCGCCTCCTTTCGTGCGGGAAGTCTTGGCGCCGAGTCGTCCGCTTCGCACGGTCCACCAGCTTGCAGTGGTCATCCGAGTGAGTGCTGGTCATTTGGTGCTCCCACTGCTAGACGGTGGGAGGGTTGGTAGTTGGGTGGTACAGGGGTATGCATGGTGTGTGGGCATTCCCCGCATCGTACGGGATTGTGCGCAGGGTGGCTCATCGCGCATAATTAACTGATCGTACGTAGTCTGCGGGTCGGTCTGAATAGCGGAAATCAGAGTTGGCATAACGTGCAGTTCGTAAACAAGGGCATTCTTAGAATGGTTACACATTTTTTCTTGCTAAAAACGAAATTTTGATGGCAGATAGAGCTTCACCTTGATCCTGGGTGTAAGCCCGCTCCCTGTTCAAGGAACTGAGGCTCAGGGGAGAAAAAAAAACTGACCATGATAGTATGTGACGCCCACTGTGATGTCCGGTTACGTGACAGGTCATAACAGATGCTGCCATGTAGAACGCCTGGCAATATTGACAAGTATTGTGACTTCCGCATATTCTGTACATTTGACTAATCACGTCCTATTTATTTATTTATGTATTTATTTATTTATTTTAAGCGTACTGCCAGCCTCTGGTAAAAGGCCTTAGGCAGGAGTGGTTACAAGACATGCACAGAAAATAACAGCATTTGCAATACATCTAATACAAGGCCCGATGTTCGACACAAAAAGAAATTGAACTAAGGAATAAAACGAGGCGTGAAAGGCATGGCGTTTCTCAAGAAAATAGCACGTAGAGCTATCAGTAAACTGCTATCATTTTGCGAAAAACAGACACAAAGAAAACTAGGAACCAAAAAAAATATATGCATACGACGTGTAGCAAAGGGTGTCGCGCGATATTATCTCGTTAAATACCCACAGTGAAATACGCGTGCGCAAAAATTACGGAAACATTGGCAGGTGAATGAAAAAAAAAATGCACGTGTGAGGTCACGCGTGTATTGGTGAGGTCACATTGGCGCATGACTCCAGCGTTAAACTAGTGGGAGCGTTCGCTACGTCATGCCGCACGTAAGTTAATTAGAACCCCAAGCGTTTCATAATTTCAAGAAAAGAAGTTACAGAGTTCGGCGAAACTCCGGCACGGTGCACGCATTGAAAACGGCAGTGCTGTTCTCAGACCTTGAGTGAACGCTGCTTTCGATTTTCACCCAAGAAAGGAGCCCCTCACTTTTTTTTTCACGTGTCACAAACTTCATCAAGTTCTCCATAATTTACTCCATTCGCGTGTCAATTCTTTATTAGTGAGCAGAGATTGCTTTATTTCCTTCTTTCTTTCTTTCATGAGCGACCATCTTCGCACAGTAAAAGTCTACTGCTTATTTTTTTTTACTTATCTTTTCATCTTTCACACTAATCATCTCGCGTACACCAAACATCTGGCAACGCTGACATCTTCCAAACTCGTTTAAAATCTATTACCTCGCGCTCTCACTCTCCTTCAGACCTCACGCGTTCCAGTACGATAATATTCAGTGTTCTCGCAGAAACAAACGCCCAGAGAAATTAATTATTCCACCCCGGTACGCCAGGAAGCTCGGAGCAAACGGGAAGGCAAATCGGCGCCGCCCCCTCCCCCATTCGTTTAGAACAATAGGTCCCCTCGTAATCTCGTAAAGAAACACTCGCCACCACCGCCGCCCGCGTCGCCATTGTTCCGGCAAAAAAAGCCGACGCGCTTCCGCTACGCATACCACCTGCCGAAAGCCGCTACTACACAAAACGCGAGACGCGTAACCCTTTTGTTACCTTTGCCCACGGAGGGCGTCCAAGGCACGCGGTGTTGATGTGAAGCGCGCGCCCGCGCCACTACACAGCGACCACCGAGCGCTGAATGATTACGCCGGGAGGAACAATGGCGCCCGCTACCCGCTCTGCTTCCATCACCCTCCCCCCGATCCCGCTCGCCTGGCAAAGGAAGCCGCGACACGCCCAAACACGTTGGATCAGCACCAAGCATGTTACAAGTGCAGTATGCGGGGAGCGACAAGGCCGTAGTACGAACCGCAATCTCCGAGATCGTTCCAGTAATGCGAGAGAAAGGGAGAGGGAGCGAAGAAGAGAGAGATAGCGATGTGGAGCAGTCAAACTGCATTTGGCATCGTGCTCCATAAGGGAGAAGTTGGGGGTTTTGGCGTGGGGGCAGGCAATGGGACCATTCGAGAGACAAAGGATTTGGCCGATGTCTCCTTTTCCTTTTCGCCATGTCGTTTGCGGGTCTTCAACTTGCCGCGCCCCTTGAAGCAATCTGCCGGCATTCGGGACATGTGTATCGACGTCAAAGGGTGTTTATCGTTGTCGTGAAAGCTACTGAATGGCAATGGGTTAGTGAAGGAGATAGCGCTAACGAATGAAACGTTTTAATGGTCCTTAATCGAAGGTATAATCGAAGGTTAGGCGGAAGGGAATGGAAGAAGTCTCGCGGGGCGTTTCAACGTCGCCACCTTTTTTTCATTAGGTAAATTAGTTACGCGCAAAACCGGAAGCTGAAGCCAGTGCCATTAAAGATAAGGTTGGCATCGATCTGATAGCAAGACGAAGCTACAAGGGAAACCCACACGGCCTCGTGGCAGAGGAAGCTCAGCTGTCAAAAAAAAAAAAAAAAAAAAACATTCGCCCTATATTATGGGATTCGAACACGGAACCACTGCATTTACAGGGCAGTCACCGTAGCTACAGAGTCAAAACGTAGTCACGCCCTTTACACCGCACAGGTCCTGTCCTGCACATGTAGTAGCGCTGCCACCTCTTTCTTGCAGTCTTCTGACGGCCATTTTCATCCGAGAAGCTCGTTTTTTTTTTCTTTCTGCGATTCCGGGATTCTAGAGGTCCGCTCAGAGTTCGCGCCTTTATCCTGGAAACAGTCCGTTCATCCGCGCCGCTGGGCGCGCTGGCTGCTCTGTACACCGGCATGTGCCCGTTGCGCAAAAGCTGCTTCGCTTAGATAACCGTTGTTCGCCGAATTTTGCGTAAATCCTCCTCGAGCGGACTAAGTTACGAGACCTTGGCAACCGAACGTGCTGGCGCACTAGGTGGACGCCATCTTTTTACTAACACGGAGGGCTATTGCGCAGAAACACCAGGTGCTGACAAAAGAGAGAGAGAGAGAGAGAGAGAGAGAGAGAGAGAGAGAGAGAGAGAGAAACGAAAGAAATAAACGGAACGAAATTTTCGCGAGAGCGGTATAAGGTTCTTTCATGTTATTTACGGGTGCTGCACAAGTGTCCTTCGTAAATCAATATAAGTTCGCTAATATTTATAGTATGCTTGGGGAAACATTTAAATTGTTGGCGAAACTGACGTTCGAACTATTTCCTGGTGCGCAGGAAGAAGCTGCGTTTCAGTTTCGCGGCATCCGGGGAGTCCATTTGCCAAGAAAAGTTGTCCCTGAGTGTAACAAGAAGAGTTATCGCCAGGTGTGGGCCAAAAGCAATATTGCAAAAACCACATCCTACGCAGGGATGTGGCTGTTGTTGACAGCGGCTACTAATTTATATAGTGACAACGGTCTAGCATCATCAGGCAATATGTTTCAACATTCACTAGCACGACGGAAGAGGCTACTTCTAAATCTACCATTTCTGGCGTAAATTGGTGCAGAGGGCGCAAACTTCACGTCGAAGAAAGTTGACAAAACATGACGTAATCTGAAGATGAGCAGCATTGCGCATTAGACATCATGCTATAGCGTTATCCAGCTCAATTCGTCGTTATTTAAAGCACGCTACCGTTATTTAGCGAAAGAAATCTGGAGCCTTCCGCTTTTAGTAAAAGTAACGATCTTTACGGGGCACGCGCCGTGACGGAAACAGATCTTTCCTAGTGCGCGGTCACGCCAGCCGTTTCCATAAACGAGCGCGGAGACGACACAAATAGCTCAGCTAGAACGTGAGAGAGAGGTCTAAAAGTAGGCAAGCGATTACACAACGACGACGCGCAAGTGACGTCACAACCTTCGCGACTGTCCATTTCGAGACGAGGCACGAAACGGCCCAACCCCTGAAAACAAAAGAACAGACGACAGAAATGACCCTCCGCTCTGTTCTTCAAGATCGTTAGAACCGCCATCGCTGCATGCCTACAGGTCCGTGCTACAGACAAGGGACACTTAGGGAAACCACTACGTGTATGTCACCGTGCTGTATACGCAAGCGCAAGAATGGAAAGCGGGGCGATTTGGAGTTGATTCATGACGGTATACTTCGAGGCCATAAAAGAAAGAAAGAACGACCGGGACGACAGAGGCCAAACACAAAGTGCTGCCGATCATGCGTTGGGAGCGGTGTTTTGCGCGCTGGAAGTAGGGCCTCCATTGCAGAAGCTAGAGACGGGTCAAGTACGGCAAAGAACAAAAGAAGGGGGAAGGGGGGCGACAGTGTGTCAGTGGGCAAAGGGCGTGGCCGTAGACTCCGTCGTATAAGCCGTTCCGAGTTGCCCGCCACTGATCTTCAACGCGAGAAGAACGGGACAGACGTGACCGCCGCCATGACAGCAATGCCGGGTATGCGCGCCGGGTATATATATGTAACAATGGTGAACGTACCGCCCACTCTCGTTCACTGCGTTGCTTGCGTGCTCGCGGCTGAGCCACTGACAGAGTTGATGTATTAAAACGAAAAACTCACCACGGGACGAGGTTAAAGGGGGCCGGGCCAGGCGTGGCGTCATTGTTTCCGGCCTTAACGATCGGTAGCCACCAAGCGCTCCGCCATTGCATACAGGAGCGTCAGGGGGGTATACAGTCAAGCATGCGAAGCGCTGTTTTGAAAAGGTCCACGGCGAGCTTTGTACCGAAGTGCCAATATACGTATATGCGTGCATTTAGGCGTACACGGTGCGAGAACGAGAGACGCATCTGCGGTCGCGACCGCAAAGCCGTATGCCACATTATGTTAAATGCGCGTTTTAAGCTCGCTGTCATGCGCACACCGACGGAGAAGCGGGGATAATCCCTGACCAAAGGAGAGGCGAAGAAATGCGAATGCCATTCGCAGAGTGTTAATCTCATGGGCTAATTGGCATAGTCATAAATAATCGCTGAAGTGTACACGGAAATCTTAGTTATATACATGTTTAGGCAAATGAAGGGAGACGGTTTGTCGCGTGGATTTCAGTGCAGCAGTAATTCTCAACGCTCCTCTCACAACGACAGCCACAACTACAAAGAACGAAACGTACTTAAACACTGTCGAAAATAAGGGCAGTGGATTCACGAGAACACGCCCTGAGGACGCTGTCGGTTCAGCTTAAGCTGTTTCGACCGGTAGGTAATATTTTTTTATTGACATTACTACGTGTACCCAGAGGCCATTATTGAAGCGGAGTCGCATAACAATATGGAAAAAAAAATACAACGAGAGTTCTAAAAAAACACAGCAAAATCGGACATCAGTGTCAGCAACAGTCACGCGACACATGTCAGTCAAAGAAGAAAAACACAGCATAAGATGTGGAGTGAGCATAGGTTAACACTTCTGGCATCACAACTGAGTCTCATGCAAATGTCGCTTCAATAAGGCAGCAAACGACTCCCCGCATGCGGTAACAGTATTAGGTAGGTTTTTCCACTCGCATATTTCATTTACTTTATTTATTGCACCTGAGGGCCCGAAGGAATTACGTAAGGTGTGGAAGAAATGATGACTGGAAGCTGTGGTGCAGCACCTAATTTCTCTAATTTGCTTACTGTTATGCTTTCTTTGGGAGGAGTATGTGGGAGGCTTCAAGTACTTCTGACAATCGATGTCGATGTTGTCATGGGCTAACTGGTCGAGAAACAAAGCCCAGAAAAAAGATGACAACCATTCCACTCTGTGAAGATGGAATGGCAGCGAAAGCTGACGACAGCCAAAGCTCTCAAACGAAGAGCAAAGTGCTTTCGCTGCCATTCCACCTTTAGAGTGGAATGGTTGTCATTTGTTCATTCAGCATCGTGGGAAGGTTATTCGTCGGTGGTCGTCTCGCGCCGGCGCCGTCTACATTGTCGTTGCAGTTCGTTCCGGCGCTCCTCGTACGCATGTTGTTCTTCGTGTGTACGAAATATACGTGTCCGCCCCATCGATACCGCAGCTGTTTTCAGCGCAGATACCTCTCCTGCTTTACATACTGCGACAACCTTGACATCATGCTATTGTTCCCGGCGAGCGTTCTAATTTGTTCCGCATTTTGACATCTGCGCCGCCGCACTGCACCCGTATGGGTTTGTTAGAAATCGCTAAGTTCGTTTCCGTTGCCGGACGCCGAAAAAACTACGGAAGGCTAGTCTGATATAACATTCGCTGTAAAAACGGCGACGGATTTCTAATGGTTCCCAAGACAAACCTTTCAGGGCATTACGGCTAATGTTACGACGGAATGAGTCAGTTTCAGAACGTGCGGCACGGCATTGAACCGCTTCTAACTTGTTAATTAATGCGTAAGTGTAAGGGTCCCGTATGATGGCAGCGTGTTCTAGAATGGGCCGCACGATGGTTGTATATATGCAGCGCTTTTCTTACCTCCCGAGGTTCCTGCTTGAAGTTTCTTTTAATAAAATTAAGGACTCGGGGCTGGCTTTTGAGGTTATTATTCAAGTATGTTTATTCCACGCGGTGGTTAAGATTACGCCGAAATGTTTAACATTTTCAGCAATAACAATGTTTCCATTATTTAAGCGTTAACTAAATTTTAAGACACTGTTTTTGTGGCCACGCGGGTGTTTATACATTTAGATGCACTTACTTTCATATTCAATTTATCCCACCATGGTAAGATGTGATTGCGATCGCTTTGTTAGATGGTGGCATCATCTAAAAAAAGTAATTTATCGGGTTATTATTCCCTTGAGCGGCCCTCCCCTTGTGAAACGTTCCATATGCCATTCAATAATTCCGCATGTTTCCATATAATTCTTACGGAATCTATACGTCCTCCGTGTAAATTGCGCAGCATTTCCGTTAGCTATTTATTTTGTTCCTTGTTCAGTTATTTGAGTTGGTAGTGACTGCCAACTTGCGTTGGTGGTGAAGGTTAACAAGTGTCGATTGAGGACAGCAAAGAAACAAACGAAAATAATTTCGTTCGCAGTGTTTGCAGACATTCCATGCATTCCATGCATGCCTTCGTAAACGGACATAGATCCCGTCTTCAGGTACACGTAGAAGAACGTCTGTGTCAGGACAACAAATTTTCTTCCGTTAGTACATGTGTAATGACGCAGTAAACACTCGTGAAATGCGTGACAGGGAAAAATTTCGTGCCTTTACACGTACATTGCGTCCGCATATTTTATAACCGAACGATTGGCTGTTTTATTACAGACGTTATCACTGTATTATGTTCGTCGTATTACGTGTTTTTCTTTTCTTTTTCTTCGTTTTACCGTGCACCCTCGTGATTCCCATCCCATGGTGGCAGAACTATTTAAAGGCCAAAATTTTCTCTAGCAATACCTAGAATAAGTTCAAGCACGTCACGAAGAAATACTCGTGTACCATATGAACATTTCGTCGTGACGGGCCTCTGCTGACATACACACGCAAATGAAGGAAGGAAGGAAGGAAGGAAGGAAGGAAGGAAGGAACGAACGGCCGTATGGATGAACATCAACTGCGCCGTATCACAACTGCTGTCCGCAGTAAAACAAAGAGCTACACTACGAGCGGGCCAGTTCCGGAGCGGTTAAAACATCGTCTGCTCTTCCTCTCTCGTCTGGAAGTGATCACGTCTGGAAGTGGTCAAGAGCCTCTCCGCCGGTAGCTCGTCACTGTCCCGGTTTGCGAAGACTTTCTTTGTCCCCGCGCGCATTATGTGCACGCCGGCTCAGGCCGCGAGAGCATACTGCGCTTTGTCGGCCCTTGTCTCTCGCTCGCAAAAAAGTGACCCGGCCCGAGCCGCTTCTTGACACCTCTTTTGTCGCGCTCGCTGTGGCCGCGCTCTCGTTTCGCGATGGCTCCGGCGGCGTGCCCCGCGCACCCGTTTAAACGTGCCCGCCGTGCATGTGCTTGCCCCTTTGTGTGTGCGTAATGCGTGCGCGTTTGTGCGCGTGCGCATTCGTGTGCGACTCACGGAAGTGGAGCCCCCACCGCGCGCATCTTTTTCTCCTTCCGTTCCTTTCCCTTTGCACTTCACGAATCCTTGCTATTCAGCTAGGTGTCTATTCGCAGTCGGGAGTTTTATCCGGTGCTCGTGCGCCTTGTAGCCGCAGCTTCTGTTCGTTTCCGTCTTTTATGTTGTCTTTATTTCGCGCGTCTCGGGAAAGAAGCGAACTCGCGTATGACGAGCGGGACCCGCTTTCCTAAATCGCAACTTTGTGGCGTTCGTGACGTCAGGCGGGAGACAAGCGAATTTTCACTCCCAGGATCGCGCGCCATATCCTCCCACCATTAATGTTGATTTCCAATGGCGGAGTCGGAGCAGCCGACGGGCTCCGCGAGCGAGCGCTCGACTCTGGCGCGGAGCAACGCCTCCATATCCGCGAGTGGAACACAACTTGCGCCGCCGGAGCAAGGCGGAAGCGAAAGTTCTGTCACCGAATTACCCAGGATACCTTGCGTGTTGTCATTTCATTCCGCTGTTTGCTCCCAGCACCGCTGCACCGGTCACTTGTCTCTTCAGCGCCGTTCACCTGTTGTTTTTTTTTTTTAAAGTGCGGAATGGATATCTCGCCAAGCGTGCAGCAGCTTTTGCTTCCTCGCGAGTCGTGGCCGGTGGCGCCTCCTAGCAGACAAACGTGGCAAAGGAAATACGTCACGCAGAGTTCCGGTCCACTCCGCCGATTTTGGCGGAGCATCTTTTTCTGCTCCACGGACTGACTCCCGCTCTGAATACCCTCCGACTCTCTCATTGGAACACCTTACTCCCGCCCTCACTATGTCATTGGAACAAACTTGCTCCGAAACGAGCAGAAAAACTTGCTCCGACTCCGCCATTGGAATTCAACATAAGCTTTCTTCGACCCTTAATGAGCCTGATTCCGCATCGAGAGGGACGTCAGATGCTCTCGCTGCGCACAAAACACCTGCGTTGACCCGAACTGGCTATTCGAGGCCTGTCCTGGTCCACGACAGAATCGACACGAAGCCCCAAGCATACGCTGCATGTCAGTGGCACCCAGACCCTCGGAGCTTCGCTCGTATGCCTACGGTCTCCACCTGGCCGACGCACGCGAAACGTTACTGGATGGCGTGCACGCAGGATCGAATTAGCTCGCGATTCCTAAAAACCCCTAATCCTTACGCGCACTCCAAGAAGGTTTACAGGCTATGCGGCTTATCGTGTCCGCGAACAGTAATAATCAGCTATCTTGCGCGCCTTCCTTTCTTTATATACCGGCGTCACACGTACACTTCTGATCGCGATCGGGGCCGATCCGGGTCGGATTTCTTGATCGTGATCAACAATGGTAGCTGCTACACGGTCCTAGCGATCCGGATCGAGTTATTATCGTCTGCTAATCGTCAGCAACTCTCAGAACTGCATAATGTATAGGCTACAAATTCAGATTTGCAAAATGTGGTTAAA
The DNA here is from genome assembly GCF_050947875.1 of Dermacentor variabilis. NCBI lineage: Eukaryota > Metazoa > Arthropoda > Arachnida > Ixodida > Ixodidae > Dermacentor > Dermacentor variabilis. Next base: position 81,338,369 of record NC_134577.1, on the reverse strand, counting down.
TTCGGACAGTATTTCGATGTTGCAGCTTATTATTGCTGGTAAATGATTTTTAAACGTTTTATTCAGCGGCCTTCACTTGTTGTTTTTTGCGTTTTCAGAATACTGCGCTAGAGGGCGCAGATGTCAACCTGCGATCGCGATCAAGGGGCCTGATGGCGATTGTCGAATCGCGATCGCCCAGATCCGGATCGCGCAGGATCGCGATCGCAAATGACCGTGTAGCAACACCCGACCCAGATCAAGCTCGATCCGGATCGGCCGCCACCGCGATCAGAAGTTGCGCGTGTGCCCCGGGTAATTCCATGTCACGAACCTCCAGGGACGCTGGTATTCAAAGAGAGAAATGAGCATGTATACGTTAAGCAAGCAAATCATTCACTTACATATAGCGTGAAGGGCTCTATTACCGAGTAAACCAAACCGATGCAGAGGTGCCATTCTGGACGGCGTCGAATTCCGCCGTATTGCCACGTTTTGTAACAGCGCCATTTTGAGCCAACCAAAGAGGTCGTAGCAGCCCTCTGGGGCTGCTCTCGGCCAATCAGAGCTAACGGCATGGTGGATTCGACAAGATGGCGGAATTTTTCCATGTCCAGAAGAGCGCCCCCGGAGAAAGCGCAATTTAAGGTGGTTTCGCAATTCATTTTCGCACTGCTCATTGCGGAAGGCAGTTTCGTAAACCACCATTCGTGCTGTCAAAAACTGACCTAGCTCTGTGGGGCATTTAATGAAGAAACCCTAATTTGTCACCTTGTGTCAATTGTTTTAAGACCGAGGACACACTTGTATAGGAAACTTACTGACAGTTGAGCGCTCGCCCAACCCATGTCGTCATTCTTCAACTGTGGCGCTTCTAACTGCAGCTGGCAGTACTGGAAGGTGCCAATGCTGCCTAAAAAGGCTCCCTGTAGCTCTGTACAATGTTTCAATCAGAAATTATCTCTGTGACCATGGTGACCGCTTTGTAATACTGCGCTGCGCCGCGAGTTTCGCCGTTTGCACGAATGTCCTGCACGTTCTACTTCTAGAATTAAGCCGCCCACATTTCGAGACGTTTGCCAAATGTGCGCGCAAGTGCTGCACTGTATTTGCACAGCCTTTCTTTCTCTCGACCCACCGTTTTGTTTTCCACGGGGCAATCGTTTGAAATCGCGGCGGAACCGGCTCGGAGGGACACGACAGGTGACCGCGCTGGAACTGTTTGAAGGAGCCGCGTGATGGTATTCACAAAATGCTCCGCGCTAGAACTTTTCACAAGCGCAAATCAATCAGTCCTGATGCTAGACGCTAGGCGTACTGTTATAAATTGACCAGGCAATGGCAACGAGCACTTATGTAAAAAAAAGAAAAAAAAAACGCTTTGGTAATTCGGCCCATGATGCTACGAAACACAAGACATTGTGTAAAGCGTAAGCGTACCTTCACCTTACTCCACAGAAACGCGTGAATCCATAATTCATATCTGCTACATCGTCTGCTACAGTTCATCGAAATATGCGATATACGCTTCTTGTGCCTGCTTCCACTTTGGGCAAAAGGAGGGCAGTTTTGCGCGAATTGGTATGTCGTGACTGTTTTTACGCTTGTAGCGCAGCTCAGAACGAGCAAAAAGGAAGGTGGAAGGGGTAATGAAAAGGAACGGAGAACAGAGTGAGCGCTAACTTCCAAGTGATGGTATATTTCGTGACGCAGAAGGCTACTTCATTGTCCAATGCAGAGAAGAACGACAGGCAATTGCTCTGGTTCCCAGCGCATACGACTCCAGACATTCCCGCAGTCAACCTTAACGAGGTAGCACACCGCGAAGCTTACCACGAGGTCTTACTCGCCGAGCTAAGAAAAGAGTGACTTCTATCGGTCAGGAGAATGCGGAGGAGGAAATCTGGAGACAAAAAGATATATTAACAAGATTTAGCGATATTACCAAATTCTATACCAAAATCAGAGGAGAGTATTACCACCGCCTCACACTAAACTGAACAGAGCTGAGTCCGTTACTTGGAGGCGACTACAAAGAGAAACTTATACGAGTCCCGTGCAACTAAAAACTTTCTACCCCGATATATACGAGAGCGATATGTGCAAGCTATGCAAGTCTGTTAGAGTCACCCTTCAACACATGTTGTGGGGGTGTGGGATATACCAAAATAAAATGGCAGTCTCCCCAGAAAATCTATGGGCGCGGTGGTCGGCCGTGCTGCTCAGCTCAGAACTCCGAGACCAACTTTGGGCCATCCAGCGAGCCAAGGAAGCCGCACGGGAGCAGCAGCTTCCAGTGGCCATCTAGGCGGCCCCAGGCCCGGGCCTCCCAATCGTCGGATTCCAAATAAAGTTATCGTATCATCATCACAGAAGGCTACTTGTACACTCAGCGAACCATGTGACATGAAGAGACAACACAAAACGAAGCAACAAAGCCGAAAGTAACCATGTGAAAAAACATATTCAGACAGCCTGTGGCGGCAGTCCTACACACGCCAGTTTATTGTTTGATAACGATAATGAAGTTGAGCTTACACATCCATTGCCAATAACACCTATGATAGCTTTTGCTTCGATGATTTATTTTGTAAGTTGATTATAACTAGAACCTAGAATGACGCACTCTTCTAAAACAGGTTCGCATCCACACGTTTTGCAGTGCTGCGCAAGAAACTCCCCAGCTGTAATACAATCCTTAGCATTGTAACCATGTTCGCGCAGCCTGCCATTCAGACATCGGCCAATTTGACCGACGTAACGTTTTTCGCACCTCAGCGGAAAACAATAAACAACACAATGTGTGCAATTAACGAACTTCTTTTTTATGATTCTTATCACAGCTAGGAGGAGCCTCCTTATTCGGATTAGTGACCTTGCAAATCCTCACAAGCTTGTTAGGGGCAGAAAACACCACACGAATGTTCGATCGCTTGGCGATTTTCTTAAAATTATGTGAGACGGTGTAGATATAAGGAATAATGCTTGTCCTTCTTTCAGTTTTGTTGCTTGGTTTTCTGTTGTCCCTTCCTGTCACATGGTTCGCTGAGTGTATAAGTAGCCTTCTGTGCGACGAAATAAACCATAAGCTGGAAGTTAGCTCTGTTCTCCGTTCCTTTTCATTACCCCTTCCACCTTCCTTTTTGCTCGTTGTGAGCTGCGCTAAAAGCCTAAAAAATGTCATTCCATTTTGGAACATGTTTATCGAGGGCGTAAACTACTACAGAAGCAAACTATATGTAAGCGGGCAAAGACACTGGATTCTTTACGAGACATGCCGACGGGACATAAACTGCCGCGCACGGTCATCTCCCCCTCCCCGCCCCCCACTGCCAGCAAACACCCCTGTTCAGCAAACACCAACTCGCCCAAGAAAAAGTGATTGTCAAATGTAACGCGTGGTCCTTGGTCGGCCATGCCCGACTCGACAGACCGGACGACACAGGGTAGCGAAAAGTGTAGTGTCGTGCGAGTCGCAGCCTGCTCTTCGGCTTGTGTCTGCCAACCGGTTATGAATGAGTGCATGCGTCGCACGCGAGCGCCCTGTGTATACCATCGCGACCAGCGTTTAGGGAGACCATAGGTTAGTCCAAACGAAAATAAGAATGCCCGCCACGCGTCGCTGAGTAGCGTAAAGATGAGCGTCTTAATGACAGCGAAGATGTTAGCGCGGCAAGAAAGAAACGATGGTGACCAGCAGGCGCAAACGGATGTCTGGTCAAACGGCGCAGCCGATGGTAAATCGTTCAGGCCCGTTTAGATCTCCGACGTATTCCACGTTAGGGGGAGCGCGTGACGTCACGCCGCCCCTCCTCCTCTCCTGGTGTCTATCTGCGCGTTGACCCCTGGGACATAGGCCCTCTTTATGGTTGCCCTCGCCGATTGACCCTCGCCACCCGCCGTAGGCTCTAATCCCTCTCTCACTCACCGCGAGCTATAGATAAAAATTATCGCATGCATATCACCTAGCGAAGGCCTATCTTTGATGTGCCTTTCCTTCGTGTCTTTTTTTATGAGGATTTATGAGGATTTATGTTTTTTTTATGAGGATTTGATGAGCAGTAAAAATTGACAGCAATACATAATATGCGATAAGCGAAGAGGTCTCTCTTATTTTGTGCGAGAAACTATAAATGATTTCAAAGGGTTACAACGGTTTATAATGCAACTTTTGTCCAGAAGCCGGCAGGTATTATTTTGCTTAAGTAAACAAGAAAATAACAGAACTCTACACTTAGCAGTGTACAAATAAAGAACGCGTTCCAAGTGAAATGCAGTTGGGCAGAAGGGAAAAAAAAGACCATAGAATGTCTCCCTCCACATCCTACCCCATAATCAGTTGGACAATATGCACTGTCAACGATCAATAAATTGTGGAGGAAAATCGCCGCCTTGACGACGCATGTTAGTGAGAAGGCCTATGCCTACACCAGCTGCTCCCGTAAAGGACCTCCACCTCGACACCGATGTGCCCAAACTCGCCCAAACGCAGGGTTGACTTTGGACCACTGGCGCCTCCTTGCGGCGGCGCCACGAATTTCATCATCATCATCATTTAATCATCATCATCACGAATTTAATCGCATGTAATGGCCGCGCCGGCCTCAGCAGAAGCTTTCGCCAGCTATACGTTGATTTAATACATTCTCGTCGTTTCTTTTTTTGCTGATTTGCGTTGCCGAAATACCACGTGAAACCAAATCTGATCAAAGATGTTGCGTTTTTCGGTGCACGAACAGTTGGTGAAACATGACTGTACTTGCTTAGGGCATTCACTTCACTCGTTTTTCACCGCAGCCTTACCATATGGGATGGCAGAAGACTGGTACGCGAGTTCTGTAGACAATAGTAAGTACAGTGCTCAGGAATTGAAACGCGATACTCGAAAGTCATGGTCGCCGGCGCTCTCTGCACCGACTGTGTGCGCTGGGCACGCTGAGCTGATGCATCGTGCTATAAAGAGCGATTCATATAGGAGGTTAGGAGGTCGTATGGAAGGTATAGGAGATCTTAGTTAAAATCAAGAAAAGGAAATGGGCATGGACAGGACATGTAATGAGGAGGGAAGATAACCGATGGTCATTAAGGCCTGGACTCCAAGGGAAGGGAAGCGTAACAGGGGGCGGCAGAAAGTTAGGTGGGCGGATGAGATTAACAAGTTTGCAGGGACAACATGGCCACAATTAGTACATGACCGGGGTAGTTGGAGAAGTATGGGAGAGGCCTTTGCCCTGCAGTGGGCGTAACTAGGCTGCTGCTGATGATGATACAGCGAAAGCTAGAACCTTAGTGACGCATTGTGACTGCATTTCGTCCCACGGCAATCCCACGGTAAAGCTCACCTGCGGCGTTGAAAAAAGAAAAAAAAAAGACGATGGCATCCGCGCGCTCCGAGTATTGCATTTCAATCGTGGAGCACTGTACATTTCCAACGCTGCTTTGCTATAGTCTAATAGATCTAACATTAATAATGGAGCCTTTCATACGGAAGAGCTTCGTGTCCCACGGGAATTACCAGTCTTCGCCTGCGCAGCTGTAATGGCTCTGAAGCTTGGGCTACGAAGGCGAACACTCAGATTTGCAGTTGCCATTTTGCCGTGGCATCCGTGCATCAGTCTTCCTTTTAGGGCATATTTTCCTTCCTCGAGCTTCCCAACTCTAGTTCCGTTCAGTACGTGGCTGTTTGCTGTGCATCGACGGCGAACGCAAACGCACCAGCGTGTTCACAATCGCCGCCATCGGCGTCTTTCGTCGCACTAAGCTGCGTGAAATGGACCATGACTGAAGAGTGGGCTACTTTCTAAGATATTAAGAATGACGAAGCATTGCAAAGACGAAAATAACTGCAACGGACAGAGAACGGGAACTTACCGACATATGTGCGATCGGCGATGCAGCTCAAGAAAGAAAGAAGGGAGAACTACGTCTCCTTTTTTTTTGTGCATAATTTTAGAGCGCAGCTCTTGTGCGCCCGTTGCTGCGTTGACAGTCGGCGTCTGCGTAACCTAGCGAACGAGCACAGCGAAGAATCAAAGAGCGAAGGCGAAGCGCAGCGGGGCATGAAAGACGGCGATAGCGAAGCGAGCGCGAGAAGGAAAGCCGAAGAGGAGGGTATGGCGAGAGCTTGAGCGTAGTGCCGCGCAAGACGGGCTCTGCGGCGACGACCGCTACGACATGGCACCAGAGTAACGCGCGTCAGCGCCGTCGTCTGTTCACAGATGACATAAGGAGAGTGCGTGCACCTATAATACCATATATGGAAACAAAGCGATGCATGAGCGGTGTTATGTCTGCAGTGGCTGCTATGAATCGCGCCCACGTGTCACCCACGCGCTGCCTCACGCGATCTCCCGATTAGTGGGGTAGTCGCGCTACACTTCGCTCCGTTTGCAATTTTCCGCAAGAGACAGATTGTCCGCGCCAGCCAACATATCGCGAAATGAAAACGCGTATAGTTTCGCATTAGGAAGTACCGTAATCATCCATGAATTCTTTCACTCCAGAGAGGAACGGTACAACCTGGGTAGAACCCGAAGGCGGTACAATGTCTCGCAGCATCTATATATATACGTAGCGTTCAGCTACTAGGAAAGAACTGGGGAACGAGACCCGACCTCGAAGGCGGGGCGCAGTTTAACACAACGTCCCAATTAAAGCTTTAGCTGCCACGAGGCGAGAATGGGACAAACTGAGAAGCTCCCCGTCATGACGCAAGGAAGAAAGTAATTAATTCTAGTGGCCCAATGGAAGCTAGAGCGCACACAAGTGCTTTAGCTCGTGCTATGTGGGACGCGACATGTTCGTGCCAGTCGTGTCAAAGAAGTGCAATGCAGTCAAACGCCTTTATTACGGAGTGCTTGGCGCCTCCGAAATTCTTCGTCATGAAGGTCACTTCATTGTAAAGTTCCCGCAGCGCATAGCTGACACAAAAACAGGGACAGAGTTAATCCTTCGTTATACAGGTCATTCCGTTCTAGTGGCGCTCGCTGTGGAGGTGCTCGACTGTAAATGGTGTCGCCATGAGAGAAGAATGCGTACAGTTTGAACAACGCGCTGCTATGCCTGCTGAACCAGGAGCATGAGAAGCCAAATAATATATATAGACGCACATTCAGTCTAACGCCTTTATAACGGAGTGCTTGGGGCCTCCGCAATCCTTCGTTAGAAAGGTCACTTCATTGTAAAGGTAGCGCAGCGCATAGCTGACACAAGCACTGGGACAGAGTTAATAGATTGAGAATTTTAGTAGGTCCCGTATCCCGGCAAGCGCAGGCGGTTTGCCGGTTTAGCGGGGGCGTAAGCGTGAGCGGCCAGATTGGTGGCGCCAGCTGGTGGCGCAAAGCTCAACCACATAAACGGAAAGCTAATCTATATTCTGCTTAGCTGCTGGTGTAAATTCTCGACAGCGGCGTAATCGTGTTCACAATTACGGCGCTGCCAAAAATTTGCACCAGCAGAGCAGCAGAATATGATGGGTTACTGCAGTTTTAGCTCTGTGTTTCTCTGGTTGAACTCTACGCCGCCAGGCGGCTACACCGCTCTGGCCGCTCACGTTTACGCCCCCGCAAATCCGGCAATCCGCCCAAACCGCCCCTATTTGCCGGAATAGCGGACAGGCTAAAAGTCTGTAATTTTACTGCGTCCGGCATTCCGGCAAGCGCGGTCGGTTTGCCGAATGAGCGGGGGCGTAAACGTGAGCGGCCAGATTGGTGGAGTCAGCTCGTGTTGCAAAGCTCAGCCACATAAACACGGCCAAATACATTATTCTGCTTAGCTACTGGTGTAAATTTTCGACAGTGGAGTAATCTTGTCCACAGTTACGCCGCTGCCGTAAATTTGCACCAGCAGCGAAGCAGAATATAGCAGTTTACAGCAATTTTAGCTCCGTGTTTGTCTGGTTGACATCTCTGCCACCAGGTGGCTGCACCGCTCCGGCCGCTCACACATACGGGTTACCTGATGGTCGGGTTGCCCATCCGGCAACCCGCTCAAACCACCGCTAAATAAATGTCTAATCCATCGTTATACAGGTCATTCCTTTCTAGTGACGATCGTCGTAGACGTGCTCGACCGTAATTGTACGGTTTGAACAACGCGCTGCTGTACATGCGGCGCTAGGGATATGGGACTTTTGTGTACTGCTACTGCATCGAAACAACAGTCGCACAAGCCTACATGTTATCGCTCACAAACACCGCAGTCACTCTGGTAATCTTTGCAGTCTCCTCATTTTCTCGTTAATCATACAATAATGAAGTATTTGTCAGAACATTCTTCTTGAACCACTTCGGTAGCAGCGAAGGCCTCTTAGCTCAATATCTCCCACGCAAAGCTCTTAAAGAATACAAACGCGATTTTGAATATCATATTTGGCAAGAACGCGCTTTTTGAGAGCCGAAAGAAAAATAGGGGGGCACTTAAGCTTAGCCTTCAAGGGTACGACGCGATAGCTTAATTGTTCGATTCAGAGGCTTTTACAGTCACTGTTGTTTGTTCGCATTGATTCGTTTATAACGATTATCACATCACAGGCTCTGTATCGTTTTGTGTGAACTGTTGCACTGCGCAGTTCACGCGCATAACGCTGCCTACACATTTATTAGTACGCAGTGTTCTGCACGCAATGGAACGTGTTTCAGGCCCGCCTTGTCGTGATAGGTGCATTGGCCTAGCCTCCGCTTGTTGTTCTTGCAACGCACGGTCCTCTAGACGCCTAAGCTGCTTGACCTCCGCCTCTCGCTCTCGCAGTGCAGGCAGTGCAGGGTCTTCTTGACGCCTCGGTCGCTTAGCCTGCGGTTGTCGCGCCAGTCTCGCCTGCCTATTGAGCTCCTGTCGGTCGCGATCGCAAATCCGTGGTTTGCGACGCGAGGCTTCGCTTCTGGCGTTTCGCCGCAGCTTCCCGCGCACGCAATTCGGCTTCTGCGCGTCGTCTACAAAGTTGGCGTTCTGTGCAATCAGCATTGCTTTGCGTTTTCTCCTCACCTGTCTTCCGCGATCTTTGAAGACGCCGAGGCGGTTGTTGAGATCATACTTTTCTACAATATATATATATATATATATATATATATATATATATATATATATATATATATATATATATATATATATATATATATATATATATATATATATATATAAAATACAGGGGAACTGCTATGCTACAGTCGTTGACCCACGAAGGGAATGATGGGAAGTACATGGATTTGTCTGATCTTCGTGCTTGTGGATTCAGACGTTCCTGCGGCTTTGTACATTACGCCTTATATGCTTCTACTGTTGTAAATTTCAGGCCAATCTATGCTCTTCGAAGTGCAAGGGGCTCTGCGAACACGCACAATCGCTACTAATTGCTGCGATTGAGCGTCTCGAGGTGGCCAAATCGAAACGCGCCAAGCGCCTCGAGGCAGTGGCATGCCCGCGATAAATTCGTAAGGGCGTTTCGCGTCACTTGTCGATGCATGCGTCCGTGGCTTAATGGTTTCGATATCGGACCTCTGTGCTAGAGTTCCTGTGTTCGAACCCTGCCGTCGGACAATTTTAATGGCGCCTATTTAATTATTTATTGCGCAGTACATTGTCGAAAATGACGAGTTTGCAAAGTCGCAAAGCCGGTCGAAGCCAAAAGGATTAAGTTTGGGCAAATCCATGGACTTCCCATAATTCCCGTGCTGGTACAACCGCTCCCATTGCAGCTCCCGTAGAAACCAGCGCCAGAGTTCCCTCTAGTAATTATTGTATGAAATTCTATGCGCGCCTCCCAACCCGACGTCCGGACTCAAATCCTAGAATGTGAACATTTCTTATTTAGAGCTAAAATCGTTTACTTTATAAAGTTAGATGATTGTGACTGTGAGGTAGGCTTCTCGACACGCCCGTGGGACGCCGCCGCCTTTTCCGCTGAACGGGTGCATTAATGCTTTCGCGTGAAAGCTCACTGCCCTTTCCCTCTGTGAAGAAGGATGACGAGCGAAGTTGTGTATATGGGCCCCTTAACGGCGAACTGAACATCCGCCGCGGGTCGGCCAGGCATTTCACTATCTTCGGGGTCGGCCCACCTATAATGGGGAGTGCTTAATGCCTGCTTCACCTCCACCGTGGGTAGGCGCAGCATTTCACTATCTTCGGGATCGGCCCACGTATGGGGATCGAGGGCCTACCGCCTGCTTCACCTCCACCGTGGGTCGGGCCGGCATTTCACAATCTTCGAGATCGGCCCACGTATGGGGAGTGCTTGAAGGCTAAAGCCCATGAGCGCGATCTTGCGCGCGACAGCGAGGAGCGACGGCTTCGAGCGACGGAACAGGCCGTCGCGTGAACAGATCGCTCGGTGTTGTTGCGCGATCGCTCGGTTCTGCAAATCTCAGAATTCGTAGCTATGAGCGACTAGCTAATAGCGTGAAGCCGAAACTGGATGTACATCACTCAAGTGCTACCAATTGTGGCACGGAACGAGCAAATAAACGATAGAATTTTTATATAGTGCAAGGATAGGAACCTACTGGAAGACGATCAGAAATATTTTAAGCTGCTTTTTACAGTAAAGTACATCAAGTGAAGTTAATAAAGCGCGCGTCACGCTAGTTTCGGCGCCTATATTGCTGCCTTCATACTGGACCACCGGGGAGACTTCGCTCGAAGCCATGGCTCGCATGGGGTACGATTTGTAGGCGACGAGCGAACGCTAAAGGCATCTCCATCGGGTCGCTTGTCGCTGTCGCGCGCAATATCGCTTGCATGGGAGTTATACTTAACGCCTGCTTCACCTCCACCGTGGGTCCGCCCGGCATTGCATTATCTTTGGGATCGGCTCACGTATGGGGAGTGCTTAACGCCTGCGTCACCTCCGCCGCGGGTCGGCCCGGCATTGCGCTATCTTCGGGATTTTTTTCTACACGCGGGCATCATATTGGGGAATGTAGCCTTTAACAGCTTCGTTATAAAAATACTCAACGTCAGCGCCCGACCCTTCTTCGCAAAAAAAAAAAAAAAAAAAAAATCGCGTTACGTGAATGTCACCGTGTAGGTGTGATTTTGCAGTGAACCCAAGTTGGTGACAGAAAAAGGCTCATTAAAGAGCGACAGATGTCCGTTGGCCTTTGGGGCACACATCCAGTAGCCCACACCCTGCGACCCAATGGACACGCACATAGTGGAATGTATTTTGTGCATTTTTGATCCAGCGTGGGTGAATTTTTTGTGCTCTTTCTCTATTTACATGATTAAGTACGCGACAATGTTACCGTGCACAGCAAAATAACATATAGAATATAAATGCCGGTGCTCCACGTCTTAGCTTACCGCCGTGAACTTTGTTGGCGAGGTGCGTTTGCATCGCAATTTGCACTAATTTATATATTATCTGATGCCATGAATGTGGCCTGCCTCGTACAAGTGGTGGCTTTTCTCAAAAGCAGACACACGAAAAGGCGTTTTCCCGTACGTCAGGCCTTAAAACCTGCAGTGCGAAATAACTGCAAGCACCGTGAATGCCTTCGTCCCTTCGTCTGCTTCACATGACAGTGCTATGACTTCTGCCGTTCGCGGCGCTGTTCGCGGTAGTCTGCAGTACGTCGCTGACGTGCTGCTGCCGACTTACGACGGCCGCCCGATGCGTATGCGCCCGCGAGAGGCGGTAGTTGAAAACCTTTTCTAAACTTCTTCCAGAACGTGACCGCAACAGGTAAGTGCGCATAGAAAATGCTGCACCCCGAAGCAAATAAGTAGGCCATCTGGGGAGGTATCCTTTAAAGGTCCACGTAGTGGACATGTCCATTTCGTCTGCTGTTGAAGTTCTGATTGGCTGGGCTACGCAGCGCGTCCACAGCCGCCAGGCACCACAGCCAATCAGCGCTTTAGAAGCAGACGAAATGGACATGTCCACAAGGAGGACTCTTGCAGAATACCTCCCCTGGTAGACGCTGGTGGCAGACCGGGAGTTCCACCATGAAGTCACCTTGCAAACTCGTTTTCGCTGAAGAAGGATCCATCTGAGAAGCTCATTTGCGTACAGATCTCTACTACTGTGACGCGGTAGTCGGCATCTGCGACTGCGAGAACGAGCAGCGAAAGAAAAACCTTCGTATAGTGGCGACATTCTGAGCCACTCTGATCAGGGCGTCGAATGGCAATTAAAGTACTTGCCACCTATGTTCTCTGCTGATTTTGGAAAGTTCCTCGCCGAATTGAACCGGCCTGGACGGCTGCCCATTCTTCCGTGGTGGAGATTTTCAGAACAGCTGGTGAAAGGAAATTCCCCATTCCTTGAGTATGCCTGACATCGTTGAGAAATGCATGCGTGGGGTAGCTGGTGGCGATCTCTTGCATAGATAAGCCTGTTGCCAGGAGCCTGGAAAGGGAGAACGAAGGTAATATCAGGAATATCAAGAGAGAATAGATGTAACAAGACTTTAATTTATTTATTTTATGTATTTGTATATATTAATATATGCTGGTTAAGAATGTACTGCCAGTCTGAATGCCAGACTATAGGCACGAGTTGGCGATACAATGGAAGTAACACAATGCAGAAAATTTTGTCACAAAAGTGGAGCAATGTAGAATGCAGAGCTACCAAAAATGCAACCATAAAAAGATCAGTCGTTCAGAACAGAATCCCGAATGAGATGTAGAGTGAAATAATGTAAGGAAGTACTACGACACAGAAAGTAAGTGTAGTGACGAAACAAATTCTTGCGTAGCGCAAGACGTCGCGCGCGTTCAGATACGAGAATCGCTAGCCTTAATAAGCGCAATGCTGTTCCAGCTTTAGAATGCGCTTAGTTTATGACATATTTAGGTCAGGCCCTACAAGTGCTCGCCGTGCTAGAGCCGCTTATCGCAGCTCTTTATATGCTACAAAGATTTTGTTTGGCGCTTGTGCTGTTCACGCAGGGGAGGCCCACACACCAGCTTCGCTCTAGCGCCTCTATATTTAAGTTCACTCGAACTGGTGACTACAGACTTGATGCGAAACCTGATTGTGGCTTCATGGATGACATTTGTGAATGTTTATCATCAGAGTGTTGAACTTTCTTTCACCTTTGCGCATCCCTATATTGCTATGTAATCATCATCCCTCATCGCATCTGCATGTCCCCGTTCCCCCTCCCCCTGTGCAGAGTAGCAGGCTAGAGCACCTTAGGTCAGGCCGACCTCTCTGCCTTCTTTCAGTTAAATTATCGCTATCTAGGTCAGGCTAAGAAGTGTGAGGGTTTCAACGAAAATAATATTTGTTGGCCTTTATATTCCAGTTCAGCATATTACTTTTAATGATTTTTTTTTCTGTTCAGACTTCTCAGTGAGCCATATACCCAGTTTTGTATGTGAAACACATTGATATTGAATGAATTAAAAGTGTTTTCGGCAAAACAAGGATCTAAGTCGCCTAAGGTTGCTGCTATGTGTTATTGTGGAGACACTGGCTACCCGTGATTCGGCTCGCGTATAATACCATCCTGTAGACCAGGTCCAATAAACGGTCGAACGAGGCCTCCGTCATTCTGCATGCAGAAATTCAACACTTTGATGTCCTTCACGAACCGAGTATGTCGTTTTGGCCCAACGAACCATGTGACGTACTGCATGCACTATTGCATGGGCATTACAACTCTGTGAAATGCATCTGTCGTGTGGAATGCCTGAAGGGGATGTCACTTTGCTACGTCATTTAACGACAAAACCGTATAGTGGGACGTTCACTTCTAAAAAAGAAATTATTGGCGTTGTATAAAGGCTGATAAACATTTGATCGTCGTGCAGCTGGAATGCCGTAGCTTGTGCGTTCTCTATAGAAAGAAAAAAGACCCACATGCCTAATATCCAATAACCTTATAAGAACTTACAGTTGCCGCATATAAAACCCGTATATTGCCATATATAACATGGCGCGCGTCCCGTATGATCGGCTAATGAACTCGTGGGCTCCCACATAAAGCCCGTATGTTCCCATAACCAGATGGGGCAAGTCTCAGGATTCCCATATAAATTTATGGGGGTCTCATATGCAGTATAAGAAACCCACTCTTCCCATATATCATATGGCGCAAGTCCCATATAATCCCCATTATGAACTTATGGGGGTCCCATACAAAACCTGTATGTTTCCGTATGCTACGTGGGGCAGGCCCCGGATGGTCCACAGCAAAATAAAAAAAAAGCGCATACATTTGCTTGACCCATCGATATGGCTGACAGTGTTGCCTGTGATAATTGCGGCATCGAGGAAACAATGGGACACATCCTCTGTCATTGTCCTCGCTTACAGCTCCCAGAGACAGTCGCTCGTTACGGAGTTGGAACGCCTCGACGACCGGCCGCTTTTCTGAGCAGACGATCTTGGAGTACCGGCTGATGCGATCTTCACACCAGGGGCGGGGGGGGTAGGGTTATTCTGTAAGAGTCCACCTAGTGGACTGTCCATTTCGGCCGCTGCTGATTGGACGCAGAGAGAGAGAGAGGAGGAGACGAGCCACTGCGGGATTACCGGCAATAAACGGGCCGATCAAGCTACCCGCTAAGCCCATACTGAGGGCCACCGCGTACCAAGACCACTTTCCAGAGCTGACGCAGCACGGAAGCTCCGCCTACTTGCTCGCCAGTGCACCACGTCGCAACGGAATGAGCCACATTTCAGGAATTCCCGACTATACTCCCTTGATCCCACATTAAACCTTCGAGTCCCATCAAAGGTCCGCCGTGGAGACGCCACGCTTTTGTATCGACTGTGGCTGGGCGTTGCTTTTACCAAATGCTATGCGGTCCGCATACGGATGGCCGACACCGCAACCTGTGACCACTGCGGCGACGAAGAATCGATTGGCCATATCTTGTGCCACTACCCGCAGTACAGCCCAAAGGGGGAATCCCCTCGCCACGAACTCAACCCGCTGGACGACCGACCACTATCGGAAGAAGGAATTCTGCACCATCGAGAGGACCTAACGTCACAGAAGACCGTGCAAGCGCTACTGCGCTTCTTGCGATTTTCCGGCCTTTGTGTGTGTCTCTCTTTGTGAATTTTTTAAGCCTTTCCTCTCTGTCCTTTTTCTAACCCCTATCTCCCAACCCCAGAGTAGGGCAGCAAACCGGAGACTAATATATGGTTAACCTCGTTACCTTTCCTCTTCATCTCTCTTTCTCTCTCTCTTGCGGACAGAAATTCTCACTTTTTCTCAACACCTGCAGCTCCTCTTTTCCTTCACTATGACCCCGCTCTGGTATCATTGGCCCAAAATATATCCTCCAACGGGAAACGCGGACCCTAATCGCCTCGTGTGTCTGCTCCTTTCCCCACGATCCTTCTCGGGTGAAATAAGGCTCTCCGGACACTTCGGGGCGGTCACTACACCAACTATCACTTTTGCTCGAAGTTAAGCATGTGAAGACGATGTCCAGTGGTGGGTCCGCTCCTGCGTCTGCAGCGGGTGACCGCAATCTGCTTCGGGCGTTCCCTGGAAAAAAGGCAGTTCGCGAAAGTGTACTTCGCACTGTGAAGTTGAGAAGTGACCAACCTCTAGACTACGGAAGGTGGATCGTGGACAACGCATTCTATAAGTAGCTTTTGCAGTGTCTACATAAAACGGGCCTACATCTTAAATTTGATTTCATTCTGAGGTTAAGCCACGTCGGTCAAGCGAGTAAAAAATCAACACCCATATGATTACACGAACGTATGGAAATCCCATATAAATACCCTTATGTTATCATGTGTTATCTGGGACCGCGCTTAGTATGATGAAGGACTTTTATGACTGATCCCCGAAAGGTCCTATGGTATAATTGGACATGTGTCACGCGGATTTTTTTTCTTTCGACAGGGTCGCACTTTGGTTACTTGAAATATTTGAAGTTACTATATCCCGGATCGCAGTGTCGTAGTTCCCGTACGACGTGCTATACCCAGGCACTGTCCGCTCGGCAAATATGGCTCGAGCGTACATTGACGTCTTCCGCTTGCGCCGGTAACGATGCAGCAGCGGCATCTGCGTCGCGAGCTTCCGCCCGGGCAGTGTACGTACCCAGCCATACCGTCGTTAAGCAGTTAAGGCATGCGCAAGCAAGCGCACAACGAGCAAACGGCAAAACAAACTGGCGCGGTTTGCAAGGTATCCCTCCTCGGCCCCAAAAAGAGCTTGATGTGAATGGAGCGGCGGCGACTGAGCCCGGACAAGCATGACTTTAGGCAAAATATACTATAGATAGACTGGTATAGATAGACCGGTATGGACCGAATAGTTTACCGGTATAATAATAATATTTGGGGTTTTACGTGCCAAAACCACTTTCTGATTATGAGGCACGCCGTAGTGGAGGACTCCGGAAATTTCGACCACCTGGGGTTCTTTAACGTGCACCTAAATCTAAGCACACGGGTGTTTTCGCATTTCGCCCCCATCGAAATGCGGCCGCCGTGGCCGGGATTCGATCCCGCGACCTCGTGCTGAGCAGCCCAACACCATAGCCACTGAGCAACCACGGCGGGTAGTTTACCGGTATACCGACCGGTATAGACAGGTATAGTATACCGGTATACCGACTGGTATACCGGTATACCGCAGTGCGATGGAGTGCGCATAGCATCTGTTCATTCACTGTTGTGATCTGCGGACACTCGACGCCGGTCGGCAGACGCTAAACTATAAAAAAACGGCGTATTTCGTCAGCACGCGTGAAAGAGGCGGGCTTCGATCGGCTTTCTCCGGCTAAGTCAGGCTATGACCGCAGTTTACATGATTGCGACAACAGCGTATGGCATTTCGCATACCTCGTAGCGACACGGTTTACATGTGGTGAATTGTCCTTCGTCCGAATCAAGCCGGAACCTGTTTTCGGCGATTTGCGTTCCGCTGGCGATTGGAGGAGAATACACGCGGGAAGCCAGGCGTCTCACTTCTCTTCCTGCACGAATGCGTTACGCCAGTGTTTCACATGCGTCGCGTGGGACAACTACCCCGACTCGAACTACACTCTATGCGGTCGCATTAACGCGATTCGCCTTTCGGGTGCATTACCGCCGTTTACTCGGAGGTGACGTGCTAGAAATGCGATGCGGTCTGCCATTGAGTGTATAGTCGCCTTCGTGTAAACGTCCCCTTATAAACGAGCCTTGACGGGTTGTGCCATTTTACGTTCAAAAAGGCGCGATGTGTGGAAAATGTTTCGCCCAGACGCTTGTCCTCGTGGAACGCCTCTGGAGTCTTCGCCGAAGTTCTTGCTTTACGGCCATAAGAAAACCTGGTTCACTAAAGGGTGGTGTCCTTCGTGCCTCGTTGGCGAGAGACGGAAAGGGATTCGGATCGCAAATTGGGACATGTGCCCTAGGGTGAATAATTACGAATTTAACAGGCGATACCTCGTTGAATCAGCTAACAAAACAAAGCGACAATGTCGCAGAAGTAATGTCCGCTTGCCACAGTTGTCCGCAACTGACCTGACCGAACTGTAGGATGAACTGAACTTATGGATTTCCGAGAAAATTTTCGTTAAATCTGTCCGAGCTCTTTTCTAACGAACGCAGTGTTGCGTTTCGCCTGCGACACGCGGTTTTGCCGGCGCGACTGCGGCGGGGCGGCAGACATTTTGGCCCGTGCGGCGTCGCCGCAACGCTCCCCGCCAGGCGTTTCCAGGCATGTTCCGATGCCACGTGTCTTCATGTGCGTGTGTGAGTGTATGTGCCATTGTGCCCGAACCAGGCGATGCGACAGCAGGGGTCATCCTCCCCTTCCAGTCATTGTGCCTGAACCAGGCGATGCGACAGCAGGGGTCATCCTCCCCTTCCAGTCATTGTGCCTGAACCAGGCGATGCGAAAGCAAGGGATCACCCTCTCATTCCAGTCATTGTGCCCGACCGGCAGCGCTACGACAGTGTGCGTCACCATTAGCCCATTGTACATTCACGTGCTCGTCTATTGAGGGGTTCCTTCTTGCCCTCAACTGCGAGAGTATAAAAACAGCTGCCCCCGGACGCCAAAAGGAGGGCTCCGATTTCTTCTGTTGAGTAAAGTGCTCTCCCGTCTCTCTACTTCGGTCAACCTGACCGCCAACTCTTTGCGATGTTAAAATAAACAAGTTGTTTTGTTGTTACCAGTCGACTCATGCTTTGCCGGGACCTTCGGATGCTTCCAGTTGTACCCCAGGCCGCCAGGCCAACGCTACCCTTGGGGCTTGCGACCCAGGTACAACCACGGGCGTCAGCGCCGAGTTCCCAACAGATCGTACCAGCGGTGCGATCAAAACATCTGGTTGGCAGCGGTGAGATCGCCTCCGACTTCAAACAACTGTCTGCCAGCGGTGAGATCGCGACAACGGAGGCCAGCAGCGAAGAGATGCAGTTGACTGTATGCTGAGCAGCTCAACGACGATCCGGGAGCAGTGCAACGAGCCCTGTGTGATGACTGGTTGCCTGCAGCGGAACGACTGCGCTGGACTCTTGGCTGCGAGGTTTGGTGAGTGCGGGACTTTCTTCTTCTGAGCTTTGCCAGGCTTTTGTTAGTGTCAGAAACAGAGCTGGTAATTGTGGTTGTCGTTGCTGCCGGGTTAGTTTGCGGCAAGACAATAGTAAGCAGTAGAGAAAGCAGCATTCAGAGCAGCCATGGATTTGAAGTCGTTGCGCAAACCGAAATTGTTGGAGCTTGCAAGAGAGTTGGGTCTGGATGTCTCGGACAAACTCAGAAAACCAGAACTGATAAAGGCTATTCTTGAGTTAGAGGCTGAGGATGACGAGCTGTCGGAATGCCTTGAGACCATTGAAGAGAGGGAGACTGCAAAAAGACAGGAGCGCGAACTTAAAGAGCAAAAAGAAAAAGAAGAGCGCGAACTTAAAGAACAGAAAGAGCGAGAGCAACAAGAGCGTGACCGTCAACACGCTTTGGAAATGAAGCGTCTTGAGGTAGAGATGGAACGCGCTCGTAATGGAAGTCAGGCACACGGTGCAGGAGAACGCGTATTGTTCAAAATGACTGACCTGATGCGGCCGTTTAAGCTTGGAGAGGACATTGGTTTGTTCCTGGTTAACTTTGAGCGAACGTGCGAGAAGCAGGGGTTCTCTCGGAAAACGTGGCCACAGCGCTTGCTCACTTTGTTACCCGGCGAGGCGGCCGACGTAGTCGCTCGCTTGGATAGAGAGGAGGCAGAGGATTTCGACAAAGTAAAATCGAGTCTGCTAAAAAAGTACCGGCTGTCTGCGGAGGCGTTCCGTCGGAAGTTTCGGGAAAATGAGAAAGGCAGAAGTGAGTCATATACAGAGTTTGCGTATAGGCTTATGTCAAACATGCAGGAGTGGCTCAAAGAAGAGAAAGCGTTTGGTGACCACGATAAAGTTCTGCAGTGCTTCGGGCTAGAACAGTTTTATAGTCGGTTACCGGAGAACGTGCGATACTGGGTCTTGGATAGGCCAGACGTTTGTACGGTGGCTAAAGCCGCTGAGCTAGCCGAGGAGTTTGTGACGCGTCGGGCTCGCGGAGCTAAGGACGGTCGAAAGGGTGAATTTGGCTTGAAGTTTGAGAGGCCGAAGTTCACACCCATGAGAGCAAAGGGGAACACGCGTAGTGCGGATGCGAGTGGAAGCAGTGCGACCGAACCTAAGGAGACGGCGGCAGCCGAAGCCGAACGCAGAAAGCGGTTCGAGATGAGGCAAGCGCGCGTTTGTTATACGTGCCAGAAGCCGGGTCACTTTTCGGCGCAGTGTCCGGAAACAACACCAAAAGTTGTGTTTTTTTCAATAGGCAGCACTGACGAGAACATGAAGCTTCTCGAGCCTTACATGCGAGACCTCCTCGTGAACGGGAAAGAGTGCCGAGTGCTTCGCGATTCCGCAGCTACGATGGATGTAGTTCACCCGTCTTACGTAGAACCCCATATGTTCACGGGCGAGTGCGCATGGATCAAGCAAGCCGTGGAAGCTCATAGCGTGTGTCTGCCGGTAGCAAAAGTGCTTATTGAAGGACCTTTCGGAGCGCTTGAGACGGAGGCGGCAGTGTCATCTATGCTGCCACCCCAGTACCCGTACCTATTTTCAAACAGGTCCGATCACCTCCTGCGCGAGAAGGGGCTTTTGTTTGGTGAAGCTAGTGTTCAGGCCTTAACCAGGTCGAAGGTTCAGGAGCTCGCTGCAAAGGCGGTAGTTGCGGGGCCGATGTTATCAAACAACGAAAAAGGGTCAGAGGCGCAGCAAGCTGATATTCAGAGCACGCCCGAACTGAATAAACTTGAGTCTGTAACGTTAAAGGCACCAGATACCGGAGAGGAAAATCCCGATGCGGGAAAGTTAGAAGAGCTATCTACTGATTTGCTCATCGCGCCTACGTCAGACGGACTTAATAGGTTGCTAAAAGTCAGCCGGTCGGCTTTGATAGCCGAGCAAAAAAAGGATGGCAGCCTGGAAAACGTGCGCTGCAATGTCAAAGAAGGTATCGCCAGGAAAACTGCGCGTTTTGTGGAAAGAGGTGGAGTCCTGTACCGGAAGTATCTAGACCGCCGAGGAGTGGAGTTCGATCAGCTGATCGTGCCTCAATGCTATCGTCAGGATCTGTTGCGCTTGTCACACGGGGGTTCGTGGTCCGGACACCTAGGAGTTAAGAAAACTAAGGACCGTCTCTTGCAAGAGTACTATTGGCCAGGGTGTTTTCGGGACGCAGACCACTTCGTGAGGTCATGTGACACCTGTCAGCGGGTGGGCAAACCAGGGGACAAATCGAGGGCGCGGTTGAAATTGGTACCTATCATTACGGAGCCTTTTAGACGGCTCGTTATTGATACAGTGGGACCTCTGCCGGTAACAGCCACGGGGTACAGACACATTTTGACTGTGATCTGCCCAGCGACAAAGTTCCCTGAAGCAGTGCCGCTTAAAGAACTCAGCTCAGTTGAGATAGTCAATGCACTACTGTCCATATTTGCGCGAGTTGGTTTTCCTGCGGAAATCCAATCAGATCAGGGCACAGTGTTTACTAGCGCTTTGACGACAACTTTTCTCGAAAGGTGTGGGGTAAAGCTGCTACACAGCTCAGTGTACCACCCACAGTCGAATTCCGTTGAGAAGCTCCACTCCGTCATGAAGCGCGTGTTGAGAGCGTTGTGTTTTGAACATCGAACTGACTGGGAGCTGTGTCTGCCTGGGGTGATGTTTGCTTTAAGGACCGCGCCGCATGCGGCTACGGGGTTTTCGCCAGCTGAACTGGTGTACGGTCGCTCGCTTCGATCTCCGCTTCGCATGCTTCGAGAATCATGGGAAGGTAGGGGCGACGACCCAGTCGTGGTGGAGTACGTACTTAAGCTCCTCGAACGCTTAAGAAGGGCACAGGAGTTGTCAGGTGAAGCAATGACAAAGGCCCAGCAGAGGGCCAAGGTTTATTATGATCGGACAGCCAGGGCCCGTCGTTTTGAGGTGGGCGATGAGGTCATGATATTGCGCACATCGCTAAACAACAAACTAGACGTGCAGTGGGAGGGCCCAGCACGAATTGTTCAGAAACTGTCGGACGTTAACTACGTGGTAAGTCTGCCAGGAAAGCGGAAAGCACAGCAAGTTTACCACTGTAATCTGCTCAAACCTTATAGACAAAGGGAAGCAGTGGTGTGCATGATGGTAAACGTTCCTGAAGAGCTTCCGGTCGAGCTTCCGGGACTAGGCTCAGTGACGAACAGGGAAGACACCGGTCAAGTCATTAGTGACCTTATCAGTAAAGCACCGCTGTCGCCCGAGCAGAAAACCGAACTACACCAGCTATTACAAGAGTTTCAAGGTCTGTTCTCTGAGAGGCCTAGTAGGACTTCTGTACTTACTCATGATATAGAACTTACCTCCCCAGAGCCAGTACGATCCAAGGCGTATCGGGTGTCACCCCGCCAGAGCGATATTATGGAGGCTGAGGTAAAGAAAATGCTACAGCTCGGTGTTATTGAGGCAGGTGAGAGTGATTATACCTCCCCTTTGATTTTAGTTGAGGTACCGGGCAAGGAACCTCGTCCTTGCGTCGACTACCGCAGCCTTAATTCCATCACTAAGGATCAAATTTATCCGATCCCTAACATCGAGGAGCGCCTTGAGAAAGTTAGTAGCGCTCAGTTTATTTCCACCCTAGATCTTGTCAGGGGTTATTGGCAGGTTCCACTTACAGAAGAGGCTAGTAGGTATGCGGCGTTCATTTCACCAATGGGAACATTCCGTCCTAAAGTGTTGAGTTTTGGTTTGAAGAACGCGCCATACTGTTTTTCAAGCCTCATGGATAAAGTGTTGCGGGGAAAGCAAGAATTCGCTTTACCGTATCTAGACGACGTAGCGATATTCTCCGCATCCTGGTCTGAGCATGTGGCACACTTGCGGGCAGTGCTAACCCGCCTGCGCGAAGCGGGCTTGACAGTAAAGGCTCCTAAGTGCCAGTTAGCACAGGCCGAGGTTGTCTACCTCGGTCACGTGATTGGTCAGGGTCGTCGCCGCCCCTCTGAAATAAAAGTGGCCGCTGTGCGAGACTTTCCGCAACCGCGCACAAAGACCGATATTCGGTCGTTCTTAGGTGTCGCCGGCTACTATCAGAGGTACATCCCTAGGTACTCTGATATCGCGGCTCCCCTGACGGATGCTCTAAGAAAGACAGAGCCTCAAACAGTCGTCTGGGACGAGACAAAGGAAAGAGCTTTTGGCGCCCTAAAGAGTGCCCTAACAAACCAGCCTGTGCTACGATCGCCAGACTATACAAAAGGGTTCGTTGTTCAGTGCGATGCTAGTGAGCGAGGCATGGGCGTTGTACTGTGCCAACGGGAAAATGGAGAAGTAGAACCCCCCGTCCTGTATGCTAGTCGTAAGCTGACCAGTCGTGAGCAGGCGTATAGCGCCACCGAGAAAGAGTGTGCGTGTCTCGTGTGGGCCGTTCAGAAATTGTCATGCTATCTAGCCGGCTCGAGGTTTATCATTGAGACGGATCACTGCCCTCTCCAATGGCTGCAGACCATCTCTCCCAAAAATGGCCGCCTCCTGCGCTGGAGCCTCGCTTTACAACAATATTCCTTTGAGGTGCGTTACAAAAAGGGGAGTCTCAACGGTAACGCCGATGGCTTAAGTCGAAGCCCCTAACGTAGGAATCAGCCTAAAAATTGTTTGTTACTGATGTTTTTCTTCCTGAGGCAGGATTTTTTTTTAACATATTGCTTTTGTTTAGTGTTTCAAAGTGATGATATGCTTTCTAGTGCAATTTTTCAATTTATGGACGCGTTCTGAGTGATGCTAGACTACTGTAAGGAACTAGGCAGTGGTATAAAAAGGGGAAAGAGCCTGGCAGGGCTTAGTGAGGGTTGTGCCGTGCTTGCTGACTGAGCGGTTGAGTTTCAGCGTAGTTCTAACGCTTGCCGGGAACGAGAGCAAAAATGTGAACTCTCCCGAAGTCACTTTGCAGTGTCCCGTGCGAACCGGAACGAGAGAACGAGGCCTTCTCTGTGCGCTGCGCTCAAGAAACGTCGAGGGACGCCCGACTTCGGTTATGAGCATCATCGAGCGACATCCCTCCGGACAGCGGATGCAGTCCCCTGTCCATCGGGATCTCCTTCCCCCGGCGGGGCGGTCTGTTGCGTTTCGCCTGCGACACGCGGTTTTGCCGGCGCGACTGCGGCGGGGCGGCAGACATTTTGGCCCATGCGGCGTCGCCGCAACGCTCCCCGCCAGGCGTTTCCAGGCATGTTCCGATGCCACGTGTCTTCATGTGCGTGTGTGAGTGTATGCGCCATTGTGCCCGAACCAGGCGATGCGACAGCAGGGGTCATCCTCCCCTTCCAGTCATTGTGCCTGAACCAGGCGATGCGACAGCAGGGGTCATCCTCCCCTTCCAGTCATTGTGCCTGAACCAGGCGATGCGAAAGCAAGGGATCACCCTCTCATTCCAGTCATTGTGCCCGACCGGCAGCGCTACGACAGTGTGCGTCACCATTAGCCCATTGTACATTCACGTGCTCGTCTATTGAGGGGTTCCTTCTTGCCCTCAACTGCGAGAGTATAAAAACAGCTGCCCCCGGACGCAAAAGGGAGGGCTCCGATTTCTTCTGTTGAGTAAAGTGCTCTCCCGTCTCTCTACTTCGGTCAACCTGACCGCCAACTCTTTGCGATGTTAAAATAAACAAGTTGTTTTGTTGTTACCAGTCGACTCATGCTTTGCCGGGACCTTCGGATGCTTCCAGTTGTACCCCAGGCCGCCAGGCCAACGCTACCCTTGGGGCTTGCGACCCAGGTACAACCACGGGCGTCAGCGCCGAGTTCCCAACAGATCGTACCAGCGGTGCGATCCAAACAGCAGCTTGTCTTTTCCCCTCTATAGCACTTCGGCACACTCGGCGAGTACTAAGTACTAAGCTTTTTGCAGCGATGAGGGCATCCAAAAGCGTTCTTTAGAGCTGCTAGGCACCGGTCTGGCTTGGTGCACGTCTGCGAGGAACGTATCCCCATACCACCTGGTGATAATTTCAATAAATATGTTTCCTCTGCAACCAAATTCCTCTACAACAAGCAGGCGAGTAATTGCCTGCTTCACGCCAACGGCGCAGTGTGTCGTTCTTGTTGTTGCTCAATTATTTGTCTTTCTCTAGTTGTTACATTCATTGCGTTGGGTGCATTTTTTGCGTATGTGTTGCCCTCGATCGTCGCCTCGATTGTGCGCAAGTTTCAGGCATAATCCACCAGTAATCGCGACGGTTAATTCACTCGATAGTTTCTTATTTTGTTGGCAAATACTAACTGCGCAATAATCTGCCCACTGTACTGCAGGAGCTAGAAAATGCTTAAATAAATAAATAAATAAATAAATAAATAAATAAATAAATAAATAAATATTCAGTACAACGCTGCGAGGAGGTGTTCTTCATTGACTTCAATGTGTACCTTGGCCCATGCTTTCTCTCGTGCTTTTTTGTTCAGGCGACCAGAAGAACCGTGCTCGCCGCCAACGGTAACTGTACGTTCGGGCGCGAGAACATACACCGCACGGAGAACACGAATCGCACAAGCCCTACAAACATGGCCAACAACATGTCCCTTTGTGCCAGCGGTCATTCTCTCTCTCTCTCTCTCTCCGGGTAAGAAGACCGTAGTTCCCGCTAATCACGTGTCTGCAAACCGACGGAGGAGGGCGCGCACAAAGTTGACGAACGGCCGCCGCGCGTCCCGCTTTATTAACGAGATTCGCACAAAAGGTAACGCAACAACAGAAGAGCCCTCCCCCCGCCTCCTTCCCATTTCCCCCCTCTAGGCTCGAGGCATCACGCGAAGACGTTATTCCCGATCGCCTCCGTATACAACCGGTGCGAGCAAAGTCCATCATCAGGTGCGGCCCGGGCAGCGCGGACAAAAGAGATCTGCCGGCCATTGCCGGCGGGGCCTCTTATTCGACACCGGCACGACGAAAAAGAAAACACGCCGACAACGGCGGCGGCGGCGCGCGCGCGAACAGAAGAGGCGGTGGTCAGCTACTTCTCCCAGCGGAGGCTCTGGCGAGGAAAGAGAGAAGCAAACGCGACCGGCAGCACAAACAATAGACCGAACGGCCTTGGAGCAATCGTCGCCCCGTTGCCTCCGGAGATGGAGCCGGCGGTAAAGCCGTTTTCGCCGGCTTTTATTCTTGACGCCACTCTGCAATCGGCCGCGGCGTTAGCTTTTAAAGGAGCGCGGCAGCGGAGAGGCGAGATCCTGGAGTCAAATTGAGCGCATCCAGATGGCTGAAGGGGAAAAAATAGAAAAGAAAGAAGAAAACGCACCTCGTTCAGCCGAGGAGGTGAACCGTCCTGCCGCCGAGTAGTGTGTATGCTGTAGCCCCCTCTCCCACCTACCCGACTCTTTCTCTCTCTCCATCACGCGTGTTCACCTTGCCTTCTTCCCTACGCGGATCTTCTTCAAAAGAGCTTCCGCTTGTTTTCTTACGCTTCGAAGAGAAGGAGGATTAGGAGACGCAGTCCAACTGGAACGGCACACGCCCTGGCGTCCGAGACGGTCCGTGTCGCGGGCGTGTGACAACTGCATATTTTTCGAATCGGTGGTGGTTGCTTAGTGGCTATGGTGCCGGGCTGCTAAGCACGTGGTCGCGGGATCGGATCCCGGCCACGGCGAAATGCGAAAGCAATCCTGTACTTAGATTTAGGTGCACGTTAAACAACCTCAGGCTGTTCAAATTTCCAGAGTCCCCCACTATACGGAGTGCCTCATAACCATGTCGTGCTTTTGGCACGTAAAACCCCATAATTCGTTTTTTTTAAATTTTTTTGAACGGCAGTCCCGTTCGCGAGGCCAGTGCGAGTAGTTGCGGATGACAAAGAATGACCGCAGCGTTAACACGACGCACGCAGGAAAGGTGACAAGGCTTGACTTTACAAGGATTTGCACCGCTTTCCAGTCTATGCCTTTCTCATCTTAGCCCCCAATACGCATGCACACTCTCCGCCCTACTTGGTCACGCTGGACGCCCACTACTGTTAAAACGATCGAGACTGGTGACTGCTTCAAACATAAACAGTTTATTGAAGAAGTAAAGTAGCACGCGCTCGCGACAAGGAGCCGTTCTCTTGCTCTTCGTCTTCGACTGCCTTGATGATGTTTTACAGGCGCCCGCCCGCCCAACTGTCACTGAGATTGGTTTTGTCGGGCTACTTGATACACCCTTTAAGAGTGTAGATGTTGTTCACAGATCTTCCGAGAAATTCTTTGCTGCCTGTCCGAAGTAGGCAAGCTCTCGTTATTCCGTCGCGTCCAGGGTAAAAAATTTAATTCTTTTTTCAATTCGGTGCATTTTCCAAAATGTTCTTGGACCCCGGTCTTCAATTACCACCACATCGCTTTTGGACAATGGTTTCGCTTGTCGAGTCTTGGCTTTGATAGTAGCTCCTATTTCCGTAAGATATTCGCGATTCCATCGTTTCCATGAAGCTTTCACGAGTTTCCACCTACTTCGCCATGCGTCTTCAACGTCTCCATTGTGTGGCCTTGTGTGCCCGTCTTGAAGCTGTTGCCGTCCTATGTTCGCCATACACGTAAGTTAAAGCCCGATTATTAAGCACTCCTTCAACTTCTGCTACAATTGTGCGTAGATCCTCCTCTGAGGTTGTACTTCTTGAGATGGTTTTTCGCATCGATGTCTTCAAGCTTCGTATGAGGTACTCGTAAAATCCTCCCCACTGTTTTGATCGCACCGCTGGTACGATCTGTTGGGAACTCGGCGCTGACGCCCGTGGTTGTACCTGGGTCGCAAGCCCCAAGGGTAGCGTTGGCCTGGCGGCCTGGGGTACAACTGGAAGCATCCGAAGGTCCCGGCAAAGCATGAGTCGACTGGTAACAACAAAACAACTTGTTTATTTTAACATCGCAAAGAGTTGGCGGTCAGGTTGACCGAAGTAGAGAGACGGGAGAGCACTTTACTCAACAGAAGAAATCGGAGCCCTCCCTTTTGCGTCCGGGGCAGCTGTTTTTATACTCTCGCAGTTGAGGGCAAGAAGGAACCCCTCAAAAGACGAGCACGTGAATGTACAATGGGCTAATGGTGACGCACACTGTCGTAGCGATGCCGTAGCACCATGTCGAGCACGATCTCGTAGCACCCTGTCGTAGCGCTGCCGTAGCACCATGTCGAGCACGATCTCGTAGCACCCTGTTGTAGCGCTGCCGTAGCACCATGTCGAGCACGATCTCGTAGCACCCTGTTGTAGCGCTGCCGGTCGGGCACAATGACTGTAATGAGAGGATGATCCCTGCTTTCGCTTCGCCTGGTTCAGGCACAATGACTGGAATGCGAGGGTGATCCTTTGCGGTCGCATCGCCGCAGTCGCGCCTGGAAACACCTGGCGATGAGCGTTGCGGCGACGACGATCGGGCCAAAAATGTCTGCCGCCCCGCCGCAGTCGCGCCGGCAAAACCACGTGTCGCAGGCGAATCGCAACAGACCGCCCCGCCGGGGGAAGGAGATCCCGATGGACAGGGGACTGCATCCGCTGTCCGGAGGGATGTCGCTCGATGATGCACATAACCGAAGTCGGGCGTCCCTCGACGTTTCTTGAGCGCAGCGCACAGAGAAGGCCTCGTTCTCTCGTTCAGGTTCGCACGGGACACTGCAAAGTGACTTCGGGAGAGTTCACATTTTTGTTCTCGTTCCCGGCAAGCGTTAGAACTATGCTGAAACTCAACCGCTCAGTCAGCAAGCACGGCACAACCCTCACTAAGCCCTGCCAGGCTCTTTCCCCTTTTTATACCACTGCCTAGTTCCTTACAGTAGTCTAGCATCACTCAGAACGCGTCCACAAATTGGAAAATTGCACTAGAAAGCATATCATCACTTTGAAACACTAAACAAAAGCAATATGTTAAAAAAAATCCTGCCTCAGGAAGAAAAACATCAGTAACAAACAATTTTGAGGCTGATTCCTACGTTAGGGGCTTCGACTTAAGCCATCGGCGTTACCGTTGAGACTCCCCTTTTTGTAACGCACCTCAAAGGAATATTGTTGTAAAGCGAGGCTCCAGCGCAGGAGGCGGCCATTTTTGGGAGAGATGGTCTGCAGCCATTGGAGAGGGCAGTGATCCGTCTCAATGATAAACCTCGAGCCGGCTAGATAGCATGACAATTTCTGAACGGCCCACACGAGACACGCACACTCTTTCTCGGTGGCGCTATACGCCTGCTCACGACTGGTCAGCTTACGACTAGCATACAGGACGGGGTGTTCTACTTCTCCATTTTCCCGTTGGCACAGTACAACGCCCATGCCTCGCTCACTAGCATCGCACTGAACAATGAACCCTTTTGTATAGTCTGGCGATCGTAGCACAGGCTGGTTTGTTAGGGCACTCTTTAGGGCGCTAAAAGCTCTTTCCTTTGTCTCGTCCCAGACGACTGTTTGAGGCTCTGTTTTTCTTAGAGCATCCGTCAGGGGAGCCGCGATATCAGAGTACCTAGGGATGTACCTCTGATAGTAGCCGGCGACACCCAAGAACGACCGAATATCGGTCTTGGTGCGCGGTTGCGGAAAGTCTCGCACAGCGGCCACTTTTATTTCAGAGGGGCGGCGACGACCCTGACCAATCACGTGACCGAGGTAGACAACCTCGGCCTGTGCTAACTGGCACTTAGGAGCCTTGACTGTCAAGCCCGCTTCGCGCAGGCGGGTTAGCACTGCCCGCAAGTGTGCCATATGCTCAGACCAGGATGCGGAGAATATCGCTACGTCGTCTAGATACGGTAAAGCGAATTCTTGCTGTCCCCGCAACACTTTATCCATGAGACTTGAAAAACAGTATGGCGCGTTCTTCAAACCAAAACTCAACACTTTAGGACGGAATGTTCCCATTGGTGAAATGAACGCCGCATACCTACTAGCCTCTTCTGTAAGTGGAACCTGCCAATAACCCCTGACAAGATCTAGGGTGGAAATAAACTGAGCGCTACTAACTTTCTCAAGGCGCTCCTCGATGTTAGGGATCGGATAAATTTGATCCTTAGTGATGGAATTAAGCCTGCGGTAGTCGACGCAAGGACGAGGTTCCTTGCCCGGTACCTCAACTAAAATCAAAGGGGAGGTATAATCACTCTCACCTGCCTCAATAACACCGAGCTGTAGCATTTTCTTTACCTCAGCCTCCATAATATCGCTCTGGCGGGGTGACACCCGATACGCCTTGGATCGTACTGGCTCTGTGGAGGTAAGTTCTATATCATGAGTAAGTACCGAAGTCCTACCAGGCCTCTCAGAGAACAGACCTTGAAACTCTTGTAATAGCTGGTGTAGTTCGGTTTTCTGCTCGGGCGACAGCGGTGCTTTACTGATAAGGTCACTAATGACTTGACCGGTGTCTTCCCTGTTCGTCACTGAGCCTAGTCCCGGAAGCTCGACCGGAAGCTCTTCAGGAACGTTTACCATCATGCACACCACTGCTTCCCTTTGTCTATAAGGTTTGAGCAGATTACAGTGGTAAACTTGCTGTGCTTTCCGCTTTCCTGGCAGACTTACCACGTAGTTAACGTCCGACAGTTTCTGAACAATTCGCGCTGGGCCCTCCCACTGCACGTCTAGTTTGTTGTTTAGCGATGTGCGCAATATCATGACCTCATCGCCCACCTCAAAACGACGGGCCCTGGCGGTCCGATCATAATAAACCTTGGCCCTCTGCTGGGCCTTTGCCATTGCTTCACCTGACAACTCCTGTGCCCTTCTTAAGCGTTCGAGGAGCTTAAGCACGTACTCCACCACGACTGGGTCGTCGCCCCTACCTTCCCACGATTCTCGAAGCATGCGAAGCGGAGATCGAAGCGAGCGACCGTACACCAGTTCAGCTGGCGAAAACCCCGTAGCCGCATGCGGCGCGGTCCTTAAAGCAAACATCACCCCAGGCAGACACAGCTCCCAGTCAGTTCGATGTTCAAAACACAACGCTCTCAACACGCGCTTCATGACGGAGTGGAGCTTCTCAACGGAATTCGACTGTGGGTGGTACACTGAGCTGTGTAGCAGCTTTACCCCACACCTTTCGAGAAAAGTTGTCGTCAAAGCGCTAGTAAACACTGTGCCCTGATCTGATTGGATTTCCGCAGGAAAACCAACTCGCGCAAATATGGACAGTAGTGCATTGACTATCTCAACTGAGCTGAGTTCTTTAAGCGGCACTGCTTCAGGGAACTTTGTCGCTGGGCAGATCACAGTCAAAATGTGTCTGTACCCCGTGGCTGTTACCGGCAGAGGTCCCACAGTATCAATAACGAGCCGTCTAAAAGGCTCCGTAATGATAGGTACCAATTTCAACGGCGCCCTCGATTTGTCCCCTGGTTTGCCCACCCGCTGACAAGTGTCACATGTCCTCACGAAATGGTCTGCGTCCCGAAAACACCCTGGCCAATAGTACTCTTGCAAGAGACGGTCCTTAGTTTTCTTAACTCCTAGGTGTCCGGACCACGAACCCCCGTGTGACAAGCGCAACAGATCCTGACGATAGCATTGAGGCACGACCAGCTGATCGAACTCCACTCCTCTGCGGTCTAGATACTTCCGGTACAGGACTCCACCTCTTTCCACAAAACGCGCAGTTTTCCTGGCGATACCTTCTTTGACATTGCAGCGCACGTTTTCCAGGCTGCCATCCTTTTTTTGCTCGGCTATCAAAGCCGACCGGCTGACTTTTAGCAACCTATCAAGTCCGTCTGACGTAGGCGCGATGAGCAAATCAGTAGATAGCTCTTCTAACTTTCCCGCGTCGGGCGTTTCCTCTCCAGTATCTGGCGCCTTTAACGTTACAGACTCAAGTTTATTCAGTTCGGGCGTGCTCGGAATATCAGCTTGCTGCGCCTCTGACCCTTTTTCGTTGTTTGATAACGTCGGCCCCGCAACTACCGCCTTTGCAGCGAGCTCCCGAACCTTCGATCTGGTTAAGGCCTGAACACTAGCTTCACCAAACAAAAGCCCCTTCTCGCGCAGGAGGTGATCGGACCTGTTTGAAAATAGGTACGGGTACTGGGGTGGCAGCATAGATGACACTGCCGCCTCCGTCTCAAGCGCTCCGAAAGGTCCTTCAATAAGCACTTTTGCTACTGGCAGACACACGCTATGAGCTTCCACGGCTTGCTTGATCCATGCGCACTCGCCCGTGAACATATGGGGTTCTACGTAAGACGGGTGAACTACATCCATCGTAGCTGCGGAATCGCGAAGCACTCGGCACTCTTTCCCGTTCACGAGGAGGTCTCGCATGTAAGGCTCGAGAAGCTTCATGTTCTCGTCAGTGCTGCCTATTGAAAAAAACACAACTTTTGGTGTTGTTTCCGGACACTGCGCCGAAAAGTGACCCGGCTTCTGGCACGTATAACAAACGCGCGCTTGCCTCATCTCGAACCGCTTTCTGCGTTCGGCTTCGGCTGCCGCCGTCTCCTTAGGTTCGGTCGCACTGCTTCCACTCGCATCCGCACTACGCGTGTTCCCCTTTGCTCTCATGGGTGTGAACTTCGGCCTCTCAAACTTCGAGCCAAATTCACCCTTTTGACCGTCCTTAGCTCCGCGAGCCCGACGCGTCACAAACTCCTCGGCTAGCTCAGCGGCTTTAGCCACCGTACAAACGTCTGGCCTATCCAAGACCCAGTATCGCACGTTCTCCGGTAACCGACTATAAAACTGTTCTAGCCCGAAGCACTGCAGAACTTTATCGTGGTCACCAAACGCTTTCTCTTCTTTGAGCCACTCCTGCATGTTCGACATAAGCCTATACGCAAACTCTGTATATGACTCACTTCTGCCTTTCTCATTTTCCCGAAACTTCCGACGGAACGCCTCCGCAGACAGCCGGTACTTTTTTAGAAGACTCGATTTCACTGTGTCGAAATCCTCTGCCTCCTCTCTATCCAAGCGAGCGACTACGTCGGCCGCCTCGCCGGGTAACAAAGTGAGCAAGCGCTGTGGCCACGTTTCCCGAGAGAACCCCTGCTTCTCGCACGTTCGCTCAAAGTTAACCAGGAACAAACCAATGTCCTCTCCAAGCTTAAACGGCCGCATCAGGTCAGTCATTTTGAACAATACGCGTTCTCCTGCACCGTGTGCCTGACTTCCATTACGAGCGCGTTCCATCTCTACCTCGAGACGCTTCATTTCCAAAGCGTGTTGACGGTCACGCTCTTCTTTTTCTTTCTGCTCTTTAAGTTCGCGCTCCTGTTTCTCTTTTTGCTCTTTAAGTTCGCGCTCCTGTTTCTCTTTTTGCTCTTTAAGTTCGCGCTCCTGTCTTTTTGACCTCTCCTCAATAGTCTCAAGGCATTCCGACAGCTCGTCATCCTCAGCCTCTAACTCAAGAATAGCCTTTAGCAGTTCAGGTTTTCTTAGTTTGTCTGAGACATCCAGACCCAACTCTCTTGCAAGCTCCAACAATTTCGGTTTGCGCAACGACTTCAAATCCATGGCTGCTCTGAATGCTGCTTTCTCTACTGCTTACTATTGTCTTGCCGCAAACTAACCCGGCAGCAACGACAACCACAATTACCAGCTCTGTTTCTGACACTAACAAAAGCCTGGCAAAGCTCAGAAGAAGAAAGTCCCGCACTCACCAAACCTCGCAGGCAGGAATTCCGCGCAGTCGTTCCGCTGCAGGCAACCAGTCGTCACACAGGGCTCGTTGCACTGCTCCCGGATCGTCGTTGAGCTGCTCAGCATACAGTCAACTGCATCTCTTCGCTGCTGGCCTCCGTTGTCGCGATCTCACCGCTGGCAGACAGTTGTTTGAAGTCGTAGGCGATCTCACCGCTGCCAACCAGATATTTAGATCGCACCGCTGGTACGATCTGTTGGGAACTCGGCGCTGACGCCCGTGGTTGTACCTGGGTCGCAAGCCCCAAGGGTAGCGTTGGCCTGGCGGCCTGGGGTACAACTGGAAGCATCCGAAGGTCCCGGCAAAGCATGAGTCGACTGGTAACAACAAAACAACTTGTTTATTTTAACATCGCAAAGAGTTGGCGGTCAGGTTGACCGAAGTAGAGAGACGGGAGAGCACTTTACTCAACAGAAGAAATCGGAGCCCTCCCTTTTGCGTCCGGGGCAGCTGCTTTTATACTCTCGCAGTTGAGGGCAAGAAGGAACCCCTCAAAAGACGAGCACGTGAATGTAAAATGGGCTAATGGTGACGCACACTGTCGTAGCGATGCCGTAGCACCATGTCGAGCACGATCTCGTAGCACCCTGTCGTAGCGCTGCCGTAGCACCATGTCGAGCACGATCTCGTAGCACCCTGTTGTAGCGCTGCCGTAGCACCATGTCGAGCACGATCTCGTAGCACCCTGTTGTAGCGCTGCCGGTCGGGCACAATGACTCTAATGAGAGGATGATCCCTGCTTTCGCTTCGCCTGGTTCAGGCACAATGACTGGAATGCGAGGGTGATCCTTTGCGGTCGCATCGCCGCAGTCGCGCCTGGAAACACCTGGCGATGAGCGTTGCGGCGACGACGATCGGGCCAAAAATGTCTGCCGCCCCGCCGCAGTCGCGCCGGCAAAACCACGTGTCGCAGGCGAATCGCAACACCACCATAAGGGCGCACTCGGTTATAGTTTTCCATTGTATTTGGTTTATACTGCAGTATTGCTTCACCCATTCGTGCCCAACAGCTTCAAGCCTTCCGTTGATTTCCTTCTCGGCCCTTGTAAAGGACCTGGCGTTGTCCGAGTAGATTATGGTAGGTATACCCTGTCGTGGTGGTGAATCGCCGGAAAGCTTGTAAAGGAAACTGGATGGCGACATGTCGTTGGTCATTTCCAATTGTACTCTTGTCATTATCGCGCAGGTGAAAATTACTACGCATTGTTCGATGATCTCGTATTTGTTTTTCACATAAAGTGTTCCGGTGAAGTTAAACCCCGTGAATTGAAATGGTCCCGATTCGTTGTCTCTGTTCGCCGGGAAGGGAGGCACGATTCGAGCGGCCGGTCTTGTGGTATGCCTCTTGCAGATTATACATTTGTTTAAAACTCTTTTTTTGCAGCTTGGTGACCTTGCAATGTGCAGAACTTAATCTGCGGTTGCGCTAGCGTTGCGCGAACTCCGCCATGCAATATTATTTGATGAACGGGACGTATCAGTAGTTTCGTGAAATGCCCGACCTTTGGAAGTATACGATGAGGTGCCGGCTTGATTCTTGTGTGTAGTGCAAACGTCCTTACTGT
Source organism: Dermacentor variabilis (assembly GCF_050947875.1). NCBI lineage: Eukaryota > Metazoa > Arthropoda > Arachnida > Ixodida > Ixodidae > Dermacentor > Dermacentor variabilis. The sequence goes on along the minus strand of NC_134577.1, from coordinate 81,303,752 downwards.
GTTGTGAGTCCCTTGTCATCATAGTACACTTCTTGTCCATTTATTTTAAAGGATCTAGCGCTTGAATCAGCATCGCCAATGTGTTTGTCTGAGTAGTACTTATACGTTTGCCGTATCAATTATGTCTTTGTATTTACGATCTGTTTTCCTTTTAACGGCCCCTTGTAATGTTATTTTCTCTTGCGTTGTCTATGTATCCTGATACCAGAGTGCTAATACCCATGCTGTTACTCACAGAAGCCGCCCGTATCATGAGTAATTTCTTTTTATTTCCAAGACTGGTTTAACCCATTCGGGTCCATGCCACCATAGTTTCGAGTTCATCAACGTCTTCGCGCTGATACCGCGTGTGAGTAGATCGGCCGGATATTGCCTTCACTTTGAATGAACGGGACCATCCCGTTTGTAGTGTTTCCTCTGTTATTTCTGCGACTCTTGCTAACGAATGTATCCCTCTTGCTTGTCCCTTTGATACGATGAAGTACATCGATTGAGTCGGTCCGGCAGTCTGTTTCCGGAATTCTTTCGGTGAAGTGACCTTCGATGTGGTCGCTTGGTCTTGATGCTACCACCGCTGTCATATTAGCTCAAGTCTTGCTAAACTTAGCTGTTTGATTGGAGCTATATATACGCGGCTTTTCGCCGTCAGAATAGCTTTGACTTTTTTTTTTGTTTCATCTTTCTACACTACTACCAAGTAGCTCTGCCACTCCGTATGCTGTTGAACTCGCGTCGGCAAACACAAGAAGCTTGTATGCTTCTGCTAGTTGATCCTTGCTTGTGTAGCATCGGAGAACTTCTAGAACTCGCAGCTCCTCCGCTACAGAAATCAGGTCCCTCCACTTGTCTCATTCTTCTTTAGAGAGTGGATCATATCCCACGCGACGTCCGTTTTCCACAGTCTGTGAAAGCCAATCTTTGCGCGTATCGTAAAAGGTGACAGCAAACCAAGCGGATCAACTATCTTTGCTTACACCTGCAACACGGTCATTTTGGTTAAGTACGTTCTTGCTGGCAAGGACGCCCACTTGTCCACAGGGAACGATAGCATGTCCTTTCAGTGCTTCCATATCGATCATATCAAGCATTGTGTATCCTTTCGATTGATTCTCCATGTGACCGTCGTCCTTTTCGTTTTCATCTACTATTTTGTTTAATCTCTCTTCATTGGGTGTCTATTTTCTCAAGTATATCGCCGCCTCTTTCAACACTTATTTTGTATCTTTGTAAAGCTTGGCAGCACCATCAAACCTTGTGACACCAGAAGTTACATCATCCGCGTAAATCGCTTTTTGTAGCGTTTCTGTTGTATCTGGAAATCGCTCAGTCACTTGTTTCAAGTGGTGCTTCATCCCAATCTTTTCCCGGCAATGAATCTGAAGACGTGAACAATAGATGTTAGCTTCTTCTTCAAGTGGGCAACGTGAGGGCTCCAGGAGAGGTACCGGTCAACATTGACAGCCAAAAACCGATAATTTTTCTTGTAGGAGACAGGCTCACCATTGATGCATACTGGATAACCAGACGTGGCTTTTCGCGCGTAAAAGCGAGTAACGCACATTTTTCTGTCGAGATGGTTGGACCTTGTATGCAAAGATGACCACATGCCTGTGTTGCTGCCTGCTGTAGCCTTGCACGTACCTGCACGCGAGTCGGCGCTGATGCTCAGATGCACATGTCGTCGGCGTATATTGAGGCACTCACTGTTAGCCGTAGGGATTCGGCCAGTCCAAGAAGCTCGAGCTTGAAAAAGAAATGGGCTTAGAACACCGCCTTGAGGAACGTCACGGCATGTGTAGTGATCGGCAGTCGGGCCATCTTTCGTACGTACAAACAAAGACCTTCGTGTCAAGCAGTTTCAGACCCATCGAAATACTCGCCCTACTAGTTCAGTTGTCAAAAGCGGGTCTGGATGGCTTGACGGGAAACGTTGTCGTAGGCGCCTTTCACGTCGAGAAAGAGTGCTACTGATGATCTCTTCCAATATTTTTGCTGCCCTATATATGACACTAGATCGATGACATTGTCAACCGATGAATGGTCTCGTCGAAATCCTGTCATAGAGTCTGGGTAAATTTTGCGCTGTTCAAGGTACCATTCAAAGTTGTGACAGTTCGCCTTGCCATCCTAGGTAGATTTCGTGTTTCTCTTTCGAAGCCCGCTTGGAAGGCCAACGTTCGTGTCCAAACCACGCTCTGCTGAAGCGCCGCTCCTACAGTTAGTTGCACGGCAGCCACGCGGCGTTTCGTTTCACACGCAACCGCTCGTCCGCCGCCGCCCGCGGTTCTCCTCCGACCGGGCTTCCCAGATCACCGGTTCGCCAGAGGAGATGCGGTTCGGTTCGCGCCGGCTCCCTGCCGACTCTCCCGCTCGACCGCGGCGTTCTCCCCCCGCCGTTCTTCATGGTCGACCACGTGTCGCCCTGTTCGCCCGCGCGTTGCCGGGCACACTGCCACCGTGAAGAGCCTGCACGCCACAACCTGCGCCGGTGAGACGGGCACGGTCCACGTGTCACCCCCCTTCCGCGCAGGGTCCGATTCGGTCACTCGTTACAGCGCGCGCGCAATCTGGACGCACGGCACCTTGTCCCACTGCTGACGCGGTCGCCTCCGAGAGTTCGTTGTCTCTCGCAGGAACCGTGACCGCACATCTCGGCGGAGTCGAAACTGCGAATTAGCATAGCTCTGAGAGAAACAAACAGAGAGAGAGAGAGAGAGAGAGAGAGAGAGAGAGAGAGAGAGAGAGAGAGAGAAGCATTTATTGCGGCTCCACTGTCCGCCATTCGCCGGCGTTTATTCGACGTTGTGATCGGCCGTCTACCCCGCGAAAGCAGTCGCTCACGGAGGACCCGATAATGGTGAACCGGCCCACGACCTCGTCCGAGCCATCCCCAACTGCGGTGATTCGTGGCAAACAGTTGGTTTCTGTCAAGAGGGATTCTGCCACGAGGCGCTCTGCCAGGAAAAGTGCAGGGGACATTCTTTCATATCGCCTGTCATCCGCCCGAACTGCCACGTCCACGCCGGAGGCGGGGTCATTGTGGGCCCCTCTTTCCCTGTTCGTGCCCAGTTACGTGCGTGTTTTTTTGTTTTTGTTTTTACCACGCTGCCGTCGGAGGAAAAGGGCTGCCAACTCTCCGGATTGGCGGGAGATGATGTCATCCATCTCCTGACGCCGCAATGTGGGAAAATGACGGGACCATAACGACGGAAGGGTTAAAAGAGGAGGCGCATGATTATCTCCTACTAATGTGTTACACCAACGCGTTTCTTATACATCGGTCACACGGTGCACTTACGGCCGTGATCGAGTGCGATCGGGATCGAACGCCTCGATAACGTTTGGCTGCCTTCCGCAGCTTGCGCAAAGGAGTCAATCGCGATCGAGAACTTTCAGCCTGATTGGGATCAACCGCAATCGAATGCGCCAGTGTGACACGGATATAACACGCCGAACGAACGCTGGCAGGATAATGTCAGCATACCCCAAGTGACGGAGAGATCCACCCGGTCCTTGATCGATCGTGACTGGACAGTGCGGGTCTAAACACATGTGCGTCAAAATCTTGTGATGCGTCGGACGACGCGTCGGAAAGATGACAGCGGAAGCTGTGAGAACCTGATAAAATCTATCGGAAACTTCCTGCACATGTGGCTCGCAACAACAACCACGTTCGACAAGTTTTCAGCAAGCTTCCAAACAGATTCCATCCAAGTTCCTACAGCTGAAGCAGTCATCTTCGCAACGCTCCGTCCGAAACTTTTGACACGCGTATGTTTTTACTACTGCACGATATTGTCTATACCATGTCAGGTTGAGTTTGGAGGCATGGCCATGAGTAGCCACTGCCATGGTTATTCCGCGCAGTTCGGAAGTTTGGGGCACCTCGGATGGTCTTTGACTACAGTTGCAGAAACGAGAGGTCACTATCGGATCGGCAGGTAGCCCGCGGCTGATGAATCTATCCCCAGGCGAGAGGTTAGTAAGAGGAGGGACAAAACTGGCCTCATTGAGGCGGAGTTTGTTTAGAAGCGATGCGGGCTAATTGTGGAAGGACTTTCAGTATCCGTTGAAGTTAAATGAGGAACGCACTGCATCGTGCAAATGAAACACTAACCGGTTTTAGAAGACGAAATCAGAACATCGCTAAAGGGTGTGATTGCGTTATACGAAACTTATTGGCGTGCCGCGCTGGAAATGCGACGTCGTTCTTCTCTTCTGTGTAAAAGAAATCTGATTGCACCCTTGAATGAAATTCATTGAGAACTCCTTTCGTGTTTTTAGTTCTCTTGTTCAAAATGTGCTGTTCGCATTTCGTGCGTCCCCAAAAGCACAACGTTTGTGGAGAGCTGACTCGGGGTGCCAAAACCGACCGGCCAGTGTGAATGGACCTTGGCTCTGTTGTGTGTTTTACTGTGTCCTCGGACAAGAAGAACTTCAGCGTAGCTCAACACAAACTTTTCGTTTGCAGAAGTTCTCACTTGAGTAATTCAGAATACAATTATATATTTCGTAGTCATGACTACTTGCTGTGTTCTAGGAGTTTGCGCGTAGCCAACTGTGCACGCAACTGGGAAGATGCAAGCCATCAGCGAAAACGCTGCGCGTCTCCCTGGTTAGACATTGCAAATCGTCATGCCACACATACTCAGGGTACGCATGCTAAAAAGAATGCTGATCACACAACACGGGGGCTGGCTTTGTATCGTATCTACCCCGATTGTTTTACTGTTCCATTCATGGAGTTCACCAGAAATGACAGGTGCTTTGCAAGAAAATGGCTTCATTAAGATGCCGACATCAACATTCCGATGGATAAACAGGCGTATAATACATCGGTCAGGCGGAACGACACTTGCATGTGTGGACATATCGAATAGGTCCACCCATATAAAAGTCGGCCAGCCTGTCTGAGGCCCTTTACCCATGTTTATCCAACTTTTATCTGACAGTGTTTCCACCTATCGGCCCCATCTTAATTTTAACGATAGCACTGAAGTATAGTTACAAACCATGTTAGAAAACCTTCGTCGTGAGGAGTTGGAAGAACGTTGGGCACGAGCAAAGGAGCTTATCGACGCAGCGGTACAATTTACAGCGCTGGAGGTTGAGTTGACTGCAACATCAGCGCGAGACTTTTCAGACTATTGCGTCAACCTCGAACTTGCATTCACTGAAACCCACACGTGACTCAGTGCTGTTAGATCGTGAAAGGAATAACTGAATATTGATGAATGAACCTTTATTTAAAAAAGGGCATGGCTCACGGCCGCAGATGATGATTAGATTGGAAGTGTGTTAGGTGGGATTAGGCAGTACAAAGTATTAGGGGATATTTAGTTAATGTACACCTTCATCTCGGTCTTTGTTATCCTCGCCTATGTATGTCCCCTTGTATTTCTCCCTAGATTAATTGCAGGCTCCATTCTGTCGCTCCCGCATGGACTTGTCTATCTCAACCACGCCACTCCAAGCAGGCTACTTCGACTACCGACGTCGCGACGGCTTTCTGTGTTTCAGGGTTGCACTATACAAGATTTGCTACAATTATCACGTGACCGTGTTGAGAAGTGTTGAATATCGGAACTCCCTTGCAAGGAAGCAGCGCAGCTCCAAACGAGGTGCTGCTAATCTGCTTCTGCGTGACTGCTGTCACTCCGCGCATCGGGTAGAAGTGTTCGCAGTCGTTGCATCGTCTCACGTGCAATAGAGAAACATCCGACTTTTCTATGCGCTCTCGCACCGCTCTCTTCTTCCCTTCGGGCGCCGTTTCATCACCGTCAGAGTTCGTCGTCGTTGCCGAAGTTCGTTGTCTCGTGCGATCAGTCGGACGTGAAGTCTCGGCCCTCCCCCTCCCCCTCCCCCCCCCCCTCAAGCCGGCCGTTCTTTCTCTCTGACCTCCAGCGGTGCATGAGTGTGACGCCTGCACACGTGGCCGTTGCTACAGCGTCCCCCCTCCCCCTCCTCCGCCTCCTCCGCAGATGTTGTGGACACGGTGACGAGAGTTGGCTTGTAAGCAACGCTTGGTGTGGATCGTTTTTTCTTCTTCTTTCCGTTCCGCTCGCTACCCGTTCACGGCCTGACTTAATAGCAGTCCTATAGGCGCCGCGTTGTGTTCGTGTGCCTGCGCGTCAACGACCGGACCAGTCTAATAGTATTCCCGAACACTTCGTGGTTACAACTCACGTGATCGCAGGACGCATCTCTAAACAAGCTTCACGTGCTACCGTGATCGCGCACCTCGGGGTCTCTTTTGAGGGTGGAATTGCGCAGGTCTTTCGTGGCGCGCCTCGCCGGCTTGCCTTTGTGCATGTGTAATACGGAGTGCGCAGCGGATCCAGATGAAGAAGAGGGGAGAGGAGGAAAGATATGCGCAGCAGTGTTGTTGGGGAGGAAGGTATTCGCAAACCTGTTGCGCGCCGCACGCATGGGTGTCAACTGTGTTTTTTTTTCCCCCGGCATTGCCTGCTCACTGAATACAGCATTCGGTCTGAAACGTTGTTGTGGGCGACCTGGCATAGGGGTGAATTCGATGCCGCGCAGAATTGACCGTGTTCATCAGGTAGTTTCGTTTGTTCACATAGACGGAGTGCTGTCGGCGTGATCTCATTAGCGCTTCTTCAACGCTCACAATTGTTCGTCGAGCTGGGAGGAACATATATTATTGTGATGTTAGAATTTCTACCCTTATCTGTAATGTACCGCATATCCACTGGGAAGCTTGACGGTCGCATTGCTTCAAGGTGCTGCTGCGACAGCTCAGTGGCTCCGGCGTCCCGCTGCTGAGTTTGAGGTCGCGGGTTCGATCCCCGTTGCAGCGGCCTTATTCCAATGGAGGAGGAACGCAGTAATGCTCCCTCGTTTACCGTACGTTGGGTGCAGGTTGAGTAACCATATGCTGTCAAAACTAATCAGGAGTTCCCACTACGGTGTGCCCCATATTGAGATCATTGCTTTGGCATATAAAACGTAGCAATATAGTTCCTTTTTTTTTTGCTGCGCTGCTTCATATTATGCAAACCACTGTCGCGCAGATGGAAAACAGTGCGGGTTTCTTCGGTTCTCTTGCCTGTTAATGACATCCATTCTACGCTTTCAAGCTCCATCGAGACATGCACGAATTCACAGCCAAACGTCGTGGAAAGTTTCGGTGCAGTGATTGCAGGCGATACGGTCACCATCAATTCCACAGCTCCCAGCGTCTAGCAACACGGCAAACGCAAGTGAACAAAACACAAATGTTTATAGCACTGGGGGTGATTTAGAAGCACGGTTCTAGAGGTAGTATAGGGAGCTTTAGAATTGGGGACCCAAGACTCTGGGTCCCCAAGCCGCGTTGCGTGGGCTGCTCTTGGGTTTAGAGGAGCAGCAGACTTTAAGAATTCGGTCAAACGCAGACAGCGTTGGGCTGAGCGCTCAGGACGGCGCAGTAGGGAAAATAAACACGCACTTAAAAGCAGAAAAAAAAAGAAAAGCTTTTCTTACAAGTGAAAACAAACAGAATGCTTTTTGAGCGAAAAGGGGCAAGCAATAAGATGTAATAAACGTAATTACTGTCTTAGTACTACGAGCTGAGTATGCTGTTTTAAGACACAAGATGGCTTGGGGACCCACGCTAGTTTTCGAGTTTTGGGTCTTGGGCTAACGCAAACGTAACAATCCAAGACTGGCATGAATTCTGCACATGCGCACTTGCGACTCGCAAATTTCTTGCGTCCCCAAGCCGCTTGGGTCCCCAATTCTAAAGCTCTCTAATAACGCTCCGCATCTGAGCAGAACATACTCGAAAGACGGACATCGAAAGATAGACAAGGGGTAAGACCCACCTCAAGCTGCCTCAAGCTTTTTCTCCAGATATAACATTGATTGATTGATTGATTGATTGATTGATTGATTGATTGATTGATTGATTGATTGATTGATTGATTGTGTCCGCGTGTCTGCACATCGATGACGGCTCCTTAATAACGAGTGCCTTGCTTCAAAAGCAAAATGCATTAACTTGTATGATCGGAGGGGGTCAGACTTCTTGCAAGACCTAACGAGCCGCAGAGTGAAGTACACGTGTGGAAAGACTGACCTTCGGCATCCTCTCTACGTTGCGTCTCGCATCGTCGCGTTGCTGCTTTCGCAGTTCGGCTTCCTCGGCTCGTTTTTCGACGGTTAGCTGCGGCTTCGCGCGCTCGTATAGTGGGGTCAGACTCGCTCCAACGACGTTTCCTTTCGACTTTCTGTTGCATCCTCTCAGCAGGGGAAAGCAGCTCTCGCGCTCAAACACCTTGCTCCTGCCGCTTCGCACGTCGTACCTCGTTTCAATCAATCAATCAATCAATCAATCAATCAATCAATCAATCAATCAATCAATCAATCAATCAATCAATCAATCAATCAATCAATCTATCAGTCAATCTATCAATCAATCTATCAATCAATCTATCAGTCAATCTATCAGTCAATCTATCAATCAATCTATCTGTCTGTCTGTCTGTCTGTCTGTCTGCCTGTCTGTGTCTGTCTGTCTGTCTGTCTGTCTGTGTGTCTGTGTGTCTGTCTGTCTGTGTGTCTGTCTGTCTGTCTGTGTCTGTCTGTCTGTGTCTGTCTGTCTGTGTGTGTGTGTGTGTGTGTGTGTGTGTGTGTGTGTGTGTGTGTGTGTGTGTGTGTGTGTGTCTGTGTGTGTGTGTGTGTGTGTGTGTCTGTGTGTGTGTGTGTGTGTGTGTGTGTGTGTGTGTGTGTGTGTGTGTGTGTGTGTGTGTGTGTGTGTGTGTGTGTGTGTGTGTGTGTGTGTGTCTGTCTGTCTGTCAAAAAGTGAGCTTTATTTAAACAAGTCAAGGAATGGGTGTACAAAAATAGTTGGACCAATAGCCTATGTGGCTAGTAGCCGGCCCAATATACAAAAGTACATATAGAGGTCAACCAAATACATATCTGCTCAATGAGTAAGAACATTATTTACATGAACAAGTGCTTTTCTTTAAGGAAGAGCTGTTACGTTTGGCTAGACAAGAAGAAGTGTTTACATACAAGATCAAAATTTCTGGTTACCTTTATTTCCACAGGCACAGTGTTCAAAGTTATAGCGCCAAAGAACTCTAATAATCGTTCACCGTACACATTGCTGCAATAAGGAAGTTAAAGTTAGTTGCTTGCCTGGTGTTTGCACCTGGGAAGTTAAATATGGTGTTGGGCAAGGGAAAGTTGGTGTTGAGTATTTTGTGAACTAAACGCGTGATCTTATAATTTGTTAATGCCGTGAAAGAAAGAATACGAAGGTCAAACAGAACGCTGCTTGGGTGATGAACAGAGGAAAATGTTATTATTCTTAGGGCGCGTTCTTGCAACTGCACTATAGGTGTTAAGTTTTATATGTTAGGCCCCATATTTCACAACCATAGCTCACGTGGGTACGAAAGAAAAAAAAAGTATATGCAACGAAGCAAAGCACGAGGAAAATATTGCCGGGCACGGGCCAGTGTGTAACATCTGAAAGCGAGTTTTCTTCAGACTATGCTAATTTGTTCTCTCCAGTGCAAGCGACTGTCTAAAGTAACACCTAAATATTTAAATGAATCAACACAATCCAGAGTTCGGTTCGCTAGAGTCAAAGTGAACTCACTGTAGTCTAGTATTTTCCTGTTAGAGTGAAATATGATATACTTAGTTTTATCAATATTTAGGGCTAGTCTATTTTCTGAAAATCATTTAGCTACTTTTAGCAGTTCACCAGATATAGTGTCTTGTAATGACGAGAGGTTGTCCCCTGAGTAAACTAAGACGGTGTCGTCAGCGTACATCAAAAGTTTTGACAGGTTAAGTGCGCCCGGTAAATCATTTATGTATAATGAAGACAGAATATGGCCTAAAACCGAGCCTTGCGGTACACCGCATACGATATCGGTGAAAGCAGAATGATGTTTGTTAATTACCACTTGTTGCCACGAGGATGCTCACGTTTGGTGAGCATCCTCAGCCGTAGCGTACTTTCGAGGGGGGGGGGGGGGTGTATGCAATGCTTTATTGATGATTCGTAAGCTTGTTTTTAGCTTGTTCTTTATTGAGACATATGCTGTGTGTTGTATGGGTGATTTCAATGAATGTATGCACTGTTCGCTTCACTTTGCTGAGCGCTTGTGGCCTGTGCCTTAAGAGGGTATGAGACATTGCATTTTTTGCTTGCTTACGGGGGTATGAGCCATTGTAACCAGTGATTTAAGGCTTTGGCCTTAATAAATGACATCCTTTGACCCAAAGACGGCGCAGGGCCATTATTGTTTTTCAAGTCAGTTCTTACTACCGCCTGGTATATTACAAAGGTGAAAATTCCATTTTTTGTTGGTAGCATCGCCATTTAAGTGATGAAAGTTACCGTCGATCCCTCGTATTTCTGGGGGTAAAAACCGGTATTCGTTGGCTAAATACTGAGACGTAAGTGTGATAGGCTGCCATGTTGATGCTTTATACATGCTGGATTTCAATTTCAACGCGCGGCCTTTCCACATAAACACACCTGAGTATTTCGCACAGCTGTTTTTCGTCATTATTATTATTATTATTATTATTATTATTATTATTATTATTATTATTATTATTATTATTATTATTATTATTATTATTGTTGTTGTTGTTGTTGTTGTTGTTGTTGTTGTTGTTGTTACAATACCCTCAACGCCCATTGGGCGTTATGGAGGAGAAAAAAGAAAACAAACACACGCTGTATATAATATTCAGAACGTGGAAACGTTTGCCTCGATGCCAACGCTGATTTACAGAGCATCGTGAAGGCATAACGTTTCCTGCAAGGTATGATTCCTCCGCTCGCTGTAGGCTATGTGATCTGGCGCTTACTGTAAGCACGGGAAGCTTACACAGACGGTGCGCCCCATACGAGATTTCGAAAAGCGAAACATCTTCGAAACAAAGACTAAGCTGCGGCCACAGCGATTGAAAAAGGTTGTACGTTGCACAGCTGTAACAATTACAGCTCAAGTTGGATTCACACTTACGGACCACCGAATGGCGTCGTCGCAGAAGGTGCTAGCGACACAAATTCGTTAAGGCTCAGCAGCGTCACATTCGTCTCCGGAATCAATCAGTTCTCCGGCCCGTCAGCCCGCGTGGGCCACAGAAAGATCGAGATTACAAAATTCACCGACAGTGGGCGGACAAGCGGAGCCTCAACCTGGAGTCTAGAGAGAAGCACACGTTTCACATCATGGGGTTGAACGTCCCATGAGTGAAAGCGTTGGCTAAAGTTCTCAGACTTCGACAAAGACACTTGTCTTCTTCAGAGAGAACACACGCGAGGAACGTGTCTGACGCGGACAAGTTCCCCCCGGACACGCCAGGGCGAAGGTACGACGAGGGCGTACCTGACGAAGGCAAGTTCCTTTGTCGAAACGTTGGCTCCAGACAGGCTTCCCTTGTTCGGCCACTCTTCGTTACTTCAAGTCTTCTGTGAACTGTTGGTCCAGTTGGTGCAGGTTCCCTTTGGCAGAAATGGCACAAAACAAGACGACAAGTATTAGCAGAGGACAGGGCAAGTCGTCTTGTTTTGTGTCATCAAGCTGAACCTGTACCAACGGGGCCAACGAGTCCTACTCTACGTTAGAGCTGTGCACGGGCTCGGGCCGGCCCGAAAGCCCGGACCCGGCCCGGCCCGCGGGCCGGGTTTGGGCCATTTGGACATTCTCTTACTCGGGCTTGGGCCGGGCCCGGGCCAGGCTTTCTATGTCTCGGACGGAGCGGTCGGGCTCCCCGATCTCGACTGCGTACCTTATGCGAAAGTATGCTTGTCGTCTCGCATGTAGGTGCAGCAGGAAGTGCAATGTATTTCTTCATCAAAAATGGAATCTACAGGGACGAGAGAAAAGTTTGTTTCTTTTTGTGTCGGCGTCGCCTTATTGCAGGTCGGGCCGGGCCCGGGCCGGGCCTTAACCCGGCCTAAGGCTGAGCCGGGCCGGGCCGGGCGAACTCAGGCTTCTTTAGCGTCGGGTCGGACCGGGCCGTCTGTGGTAGTGTGGGTTCCGGGCAGGGCGCGGGATCAGAATTGTGGCCCTTCCACAGCTCTACTCTACGTCACCATAGTACAGCAGTCCCGTAAAAAAAAAAAAAAATCTCATGCAGTGTGCTGTTACTGCGCAGGCGGAAAGGTCTACTTAGTGACGCAATGGGGAGATAGAGACAGAGAAAGAGAAAGGGGGAAGAGGAGGTTAAACATATCTGGAGAAGTTAGCCTTATCACAGGCCTGGCATAATGCTACCCCAGGTGGGATGATGAGGGATAAAAAAAATTAAGGGAGTGAGAGGGAAATCAAAGCACACGCACACGTTAAGATATGCACTAACACAGAACGTATTTGCAACGTTTTATTTAGGCCTGTATCCCAAAAGAGTGCTGTGAACACTGTAGCAGGACGCAGTTGAAATTGCGGACGTTAGCAGGATTCGACAACCTTTCGCAGCTGAAGTCACAGGTCGTGTAGCACGATTAAAGCGTTCTTCAACACAGCCTTTGTGGTTGTACAGCAACGACAAATTACAAATTCAATAACATCTAAGTCCTCATTAACACCAGCCCACGCGACGAGAAACATACAGGTTGGTCCAGTGTGAAAGGAGTCATATGTAACCGGTAGTCAAGCGACGATTACTGCAGAAGAGCAACTTCATATTTCGCTCAGTAAAATTACTGTTGATGATTCTGCTGCGTTTCTATATGATTTTAGCATAGAGTTCGACAGAATACCATCTGGTCAGGTAAAATCATTTGTAGAAGCCCGTAACTGACCATAGTCAAAACAAAATGACCTTTCAAGCTCCGGGCGGATCTCGAACGTACGGGAACGTGCAGTACAAGGGATGCGTGCGGATCTCGAAACGTCACTTTGTATGTATTGACGATGCTCAGGGATCTGCGTCTTTTCTAACAACTGCATAATTTCAGTGCAGAAATGACGGCAGGTGACGATCTTGAATCCAACTCGCAAATTTCCATTCATATTTGGCTACATGCACTTTAGAGCATCCGCACGTGATTTTCGGAGTCGTCTGCTCCGCGACCACCCAGTGCCCGAAACAGCCCTATAGTACATCGGTCGTGCCTGTCGAACCCTTCCTCCCTGCTTGTTCACTGCCGGCCTGCGCCAGTGTCGGACGGTAGCCGCCGATCGGTCGACATCTGTCGCTGGTGCGTTGTTGATTACTGTATTCGGGACGCGCCGTATGATGAAAGACATCCCTCCACTCATCTTCTCGGAAGAAGAGGGCCGACCGCACTGTGCGTGCGTAGCTTTCTTTCGCGTCTCGTTCGGTTTTCTCTCGGTCATATACAAGCTGGCGTTCTTTTTTTAGCCGAAAACCTTGCACTTCTGCTTCTTTGCTGCTCCTTACCGCGCTGCCATGGCGCGGATTTGTAGTAGGCTGATTCGACGTGTGTGTGCCCGTCTGGAATGGGGCAGTCGCTGTTCGAGCACGTTCCAGACGGGGCGTCGATCGTGTCAGCGATGATCGGGTAGGCGCGGCTACGCGGAGAATGGACCGGCCTCTCTCTTCCTCCTTCTCGTCAGTTCTTTAATATATGTCATCTTGTTCTCGCCTACATCCGAAGCGCCGTTACCCCCTTCGGCCGTCGCTCGAACTTGCGAGCAGACGTGCGAGAATCCGCGTCTTTTGTACTCCAGTTCGGCTGACGCTCGTGCCGGCACTAAGTGGACGTCTCGTCGGCGTAGACGGAACGTGAAAGTCTTGGCAGGTTGCGTTCTTTGTCCGCCGCCTCGTCGTTTTGTCGACGTTGGGGCGGCGTGGATCGCTCGGAACGGGAGGCGGCTGCGAGTCGTGTGTTCGCATTCGAAAAAGACCCACTCAAGGGATAGAATTGCAGAAGACAGGATTCGGCGTTGTGGAGTCGTCTGTTCAACCGTGACCACTCGGGTTCTTGCTGGCGAAACGCGTACACTTCTTTTTGTTTTGCAGACTGTATCACTGGGTCTTCGAAAACCCGCCGCGGCGTAGCTCAGTGGCTATAAAGGGTGTTTCAGCGAACACTTACAAAAAATCTTTAAATGTTGCCTGTGGCAGATACCACAATTCTAGTTCATGAGCTGGTCTACTCGAAGCCGTGGACAATACTTGCGCAAAAAATTGAGATGCAAAATTTACTGACTAAAGTTTATAACTAATTGCATTAGGGCCCATATTGCAATTTACAAATTATAGCCGTGGAGTTCGCAAGGAGGATCCACTTGCAAGTAATTTTCAAGATATGACCAGAGCTTTTACATATATATTCCCGAACTTTGCTGAGAAATGCACTGGCGTTCCAGTTAATTTGTTAACAAAACGTCGTTTCATCCAATGAAGCACACAAGTAACTGGAACGCCAATTAGTATTAATTTCTTTAAACCCTTGCTCCACCCGATTCACGTGCTCGATCCCCCAAAAGTAGGTTGCGCCAGGTCATTGGTAACTTATGGTAACATTCTGGTAAGTTATGCAGCTTTCTGATTCGCGAACCCTTTATCAATTATGCCATAACTTTTTTTAGGAACGCTGCTACCCTTGATTCGCTACCCTTCTGTTTTTTAAGCGTAAATTAGTGCCAGTATTCATACATTCTTTTCTACGAGTACATTTTCTGCCTTTTATTGAATAATGAAGTAACAGAGTTGTCAGTCACTTAATTATTCTTACGTAATCTGAATGCTAATACACTCAAATGCACCGTATTCCACCTTAATTCACTTTGGTCCACCTTAAGTCACCCTACTCTAGCTTGTTGTAACTTTAGTCCACTTTACTGTAATTCAGATTAATTCACTTTATTCCACCTTAAGTCCCCCTTCTCCACCTTAAGTAACATTACTATAACTTGTTCTAACTTTAATTCACATTACTTAACTGTAAATCACCTTAATTCACTGTAATTAATTCTAATCTGCGTGAATTACCCATAATTGCTACGAATTAACTAACGTTGTTGTGTCATTTACCGTTGATACGATCTCGACCGGGTGAGGTGGGTCTTCACAGCAAGAATCGGGAAACGACGACGAAGGCGGGCATCGTGATGGTGAAAAAATAAAATAGAAAACTATGTATTCACCTCATTGGTACATGGATGTGACACTTCGAGTTTCGAGTGGTTCTGATCTAATACGGGGGCCGGGAGGCCTTAAATAACCCCTCTTTCCCTCGTTGACGGCATCCACTGTCCAATCACAAACGCCGCATCGTTAACCCCTCTATCGCCCCTCACTGATCGTCAGCGTGCTGCTCGAGGTGTTCATGTCCTCAGTGAGCTGCTCGTGGTGCTCATGCCTTCAACGAACTACTCGTGTATGTGGCACACCTGTCTCCAACGAGTCACAATAGGAGGCAGCCAACGGCAGTCTATGCTTTCCTCCGAAATTTCTCGACGTGGACCCTTTCACCAGTAACTGACCGACCGTTTCGCAGTAGCTGGTCACCGCGAGACGGCCAGGAGCTCGACGTTCCTGTCTTGAAGAGAAGTGAATGATGAGGCGTGAACGTCAACCGTGACAGCTGCGTGTTGCTGGTGGGGGCATCCCTCCGTCGCCACATGTGGATGTCGATGGCTTCTTGGAAAACTTAGGTTCATCATAACTCTATCTTCTGTATTGCTATCGAAGTCATACAAGACTCTGGTGACATCACCTTCTCCCCATTGGCTGCGCCGTCACGTGCCCAACTACGCACGCACTGCACATCTTTAGTCAACCAGAACCGCGGAGCCGCTGTAGCGTCCGGGAAGCGTGCACGTCTCACAACCCGCAGTCCCAAGTTCGATTCCGCTGTTGAGGTGTCCTCCTGTGAGAGACAGTTACGGCACTGCACTTATCTCTTCCATTTCTCTTTAAAAATCACTTCACAGTTCGATTCCCACTCGGGATGAAATTTGCCAAAATTTCTCATCGAAGGCCTTGATTTACTTTAACACGAACCTCCCTGAGAAATGTGACGTCTATCCGAACATTTTTTGACGTGTTTTTACTCTTTTCGCCATCGGCTTTCTTTTTTTTCCAGCCATCGCTTGATGAAGCCGGATCCCATGCCTCATGGGACATATAATGCTTCCGCGTTAAAATTAGCAGTCGTCGTTGTCCATATTGCGATAGTATTTTCATCTGTCGATATGTGTGCTGTTCGTACGCTCGCTCTTACACTTCCTCTCTCTCTCTCTCTCGCTCTCGTGTGCTTAAGATGTGTATTCAAATAAAAGCATGGAAGCCCTCTTCGTGCAGAAACTGCAATGGCAGCATATAGAGAACTTATCGCCCATGAGTTCACGCCTAGATAAGTTCTCAATATTCTTTCTTACCTTTTTCTTATATGTTTTCCCCTTACCTTCCGCGCCACAAGCACTGGTAAAAGTGCTTCTTATACATAACCTCAAAGGATAATAGCCCGATTTCTTCCTGCAGAGAATCTGATGAAAATATACGGAGCCCCTTCACATATCCTGCAGCAAATGCATTCAGCCTGCAGGCAGATTCTTGACAGAATATAGTTGTCGTAGGAGGAACTCTAGAACTCGTGGCCAAAAGAAGTACCGAAAAAGTGGGCAGTCCGTGCATTCGTAGGCTTCCTAGTAAAAAAAGACTAAAATGTCAGGAAATTATTAAAATGTCTATCATAATTTATAACGTATCGGTCCTTGTTTGACCTACATCAACGTGTAGCGTATCGACGTTAGCAACAGCTGCGCCTTCATAGAGCCCAAGATTCCAGAGATGCGTTCTTGTTGGCATGTTGATTGTTCATTGCATGTTCCTATATTGTGGCGTAGGTTGTTTTGCGGTGATCTGTCTGTCTCTTTTTTTTTCCTCTTTTCTTTCTTTAACACTTTTGGGGGCACGGGGGGAAAGGGGAGGCGGAATCACGAACTTGCGGCTTATTTGTTGAGACGTGTGAACTATTCGTGCAAACTCGTTCTCGGGTGCCTTCTGTGTCGCTATGGCTTTGTTCTTGCCAGTGTATTCCTTTTCTTATAGCACGTCGGAGCAGGGAACAGCCGCTGGCTCTAAGAGCAGCCAATATCCTCTCATATACCTACGTATAATTAAATAACAACGAAAAATAAACCGCGAATCAAGCATAAACTAGCCAAACATCGTACCTTGCGATACCTTATTTTCATCTAAAGAAAAGCAAAGAAGAAATAAGAAATGCAGGAACGTTCGCTCCGATAGAATGCGGATGTTATATGTGCAGACAAGAAGCAGCGCTATTCCCCCCCGTATAGATTCCCCCATCGCTCACGTATATAGCTGCCCAGTCCGGAACGCGTAATCCGTGGTCACGGATCATCGACGCCCTTTGTGGCCGAAAGCGGAAGAGCCAGAAGAAGTCCGAGGCGAGATCCCCCCCGCTGTGTCCACACGTATACACTCGATACAAATGCTTTCCCCATATAAAGCATGCGGATCAGGGTGATGAAACAAGCCTGACCAGGAGTACGGATCCGACTCTTATCGATCTTTTTTTCTCCGCACTTCCTGGAACTCCCAGAGCAAAAAAACCTTCGCCGTGTAGGGTCGCGGTGAGTGCCCTTGCCTTATTTTGCCGGAGATGAATAGGAGCTTCCGTGTGTTGAAGATGAGGCACCGAGGATGCGCAAAAGGCGCGTTTCGCTCGAGCTGTTAGCAAAGCAGAGGAAACTTGTTTGGAAAAAAAAAGAAGAAATCGTTACGTGGTTTTGTTGACGGCGGAGCAAGAGTTCGAAGCAACTGAGTAGGCTTGAAGAGAACAATGACGCTGAGATCGGGCGTACGCAGATAACCGCGCTGTCTCGCTTTCCCGTTCCACGAAGTGGAAATCTGAGTTGCTTACTAAAGAATTCGGACTGGCTCAGCAGCTCCTATTAAGTGACTGCGCTAAGCAACGTCAATTCTGAGTGCACCTTCATGTGACCCATACACTGACCCAATAGTAATATACGATAGACATCATGTTTACGCAATCACTGCTCAAGATCCGTCTTGGCTTGAAACGCCACTCGACACTGCTCGGCAACTGTTGTCACTTTGTTCGGACCGCTGCAAGGGGGCAACATTAACCAATAAGTGGCGGTTCGAGTTATCGGTGACATGGCGAAGTTTGTACCACTTCGGTCGGTCTGATGCGCGTTCACATACAACCTTTCCAATGATGTATTCAGCTCGACAAAGCAGGGATTTCGTTCGGGGGCTTTTCGGCTTGAACAAGGGCGTACGGTTGATTGATTGATTGATTGATTGATTGATTGATTGATTGATTGATTGACGTAGCAAAGCAACACAGGTGCTATGAGAGATGCCGTATAGTTGAGGGCTCCGGATAAATTTTGAGCCCCTTCGGTTTTATTCAACCTGTTCTAATTCTAAGTATACGAGCGTTTTTGCATTTCTCCCCCATCGAAATGCGGCCGCCGCCGTCGCAGCGGTGAACGCGCCCGCGACCTCGCGCTACGCAAAAAAAGGTCCTAGCCACTGAGCTATACCACAGCGGGCGTGGGCATAATGTGCGTTTACGCATTGTAAATCTCGGAAGCTACGTAACTGACTAACGCAGTTCTTGACTTCGACGGCGTCACTTCATCGTTTCGCGAAACTTTTTTCAGGTTTAATTTCTAAAGCGAATCACCACAGATGATTATAAACATTCTGTTTAACTTTCACATGTTTAGCGCACGAAAAGGGACGAGAGACAGAGGTATGACGCGGACACAGCGCTTTTTATATAGAGGGCGCCACTAAAAGGGAAACCTGTAGTGACGGAGAGAAATGGGAACGGTCCCGATGGTTGCAACGATACGATGACGATACGTTGACGACACGACGACGACGACGACGACATGGTGGCTCAAGCTGCTGTCACAGCAATAAAATGCTGGCCTATAGTTGATTTTGGCTAAGACAAAAAATTTTCGTTGGGGGAAAAAAAGTCAGAGAGTCATTTTGTCCTCCCTTACTTCAGAGGTGGCACAATCTGGGCCAGTTGGATTATTTTCATTGGTTGGAACGAACTTTGTTTTGAGCATTGCGTTCAGGTGTGTCCGTTAGTGTCTGCGTTCTGTTCGTTTGCGTTGCATAAAAAATTGACAGTCACTTTAGTATGTTTGCGTGGTTTCAATGTGAAAGCATTAGGACTTCTCTAAATAACTGGTTGCGTCCATGATACGTGACGTCATACATTTTCACGTGTCGTTCATAACTTAAGCATAATCCACCTTGCTCTAATTTGTACAAACATTAGTCCACTTTATTCCACCTTCATGCACTTTACTTCACCTTTATTCGCTTTGCTCCACTCTAAATCACCTTAATTCACATCAATTCAAATGAATTGCCCATAATTACTACTAGTTAATGTTGCTATACCATTTACTATCTTCTGTATTACTGCTGACGTCATACAAGACGCATACCGTTTACTATCTTCTGTATTACTTCTGAAGACATGCAAGATGCTGATGACGTCATTGATGATGATGATGTATGGTACCTTCGCTTGATCACGCCTGATTTTCTGCCTCACGGGACATATAATGCTTTCGCACGAATAAAGAAAACGCTTTTATCAAGGCTTTTGTATGAATCCGGCCAAAATCGGTCGAGTTGGCCTCTTGTTCCGAGATTGGCCTGTCGTGATGATGTAAATGCTATAGCCGGCCAGGCTAAGCCAGTGTCGAAACGGACTGCATGAGCCAGCCCGAGTACACGGTATAAGTCGACTCGAGCCTGGTCCACTTGCGCCGCGAATGGCGGGCGTGTCGGATCAATGGCTCGCCGGCTGCAGAGATGAATGTCGAACGCGTTGTGTTACCTCTAACCCCGAGGCTTGCTGTCGCAGCGATATCGACTCGTCAGGACCAGTTCGTGCTGACACTTCTAGCTGCCTGAACTCTCGGTCTGCATATTCTACTAGCGTTTCCTTTTTCTTCCTTCCTTGCACTTCCCTCTTGAAATGTGGCTTCTTAAGCCGTCAGCAATTGAGGAATTGAAATCTATGTTTGTTGTCTTTTTCGCTGACGCGGATTGGATGAATGGATCTTGTGAGCATCCCTGTTGAAATGGGGTGGCCCGAGCCCCGTTGTTTTTACCTTTCTAGGGGATTTATTATTCGGCTTAGAGATGCGCGGCTCGTTTGACTAAATCGTGAGATCTTGAGGAAATTTGCATGCCCCGACAGACATGTTCGCGGCATGGGAGGCAACGAGTAGGGAAGTTATATTGTGAAAGGTGGTAGCATTTCACAGTACGCGAGCGAAGCTCAACAGCCGTTGGACGTGCCAATCACCGTGTCGTTCACCTCCGTACAAGCCGGCGGATAAAAAAAAGAAAAAAAAACAAGAAAAGAAGGAAAAACGAAATCGAAAATCGACGCACAGAGTTAAGTACGTACTGTCAGTGCTTCTCAGTGTTTTTCGCCCAACTTGACAAAACTCTTTTTCAGGTTCATTTTCCCTGGTTCCGAACAAGGGCCTTCGGCGATGAAAGCGCCTCTCTCATTTTTATTTTTCCTCTGTCCAGCAGTGCCGGTCTGGCTGGCCGCTCTTTCCGCGAACGCAAGCTCGGGCGCATGCGCTGATCCGTGACGGACGGGCATCCGTCTCAAGTCGATCGCGCAGCCGTCTTGCGCAGCCGAAGCCGAAGCCGGACAGCCGGCCGCCGAGGCGAGAGGCACGCCGGCTCCCGCGGTGTTTGCACTATACGCCGCTGCACGATGATTTCGTAACTGCGTTGCTTCCGGTTTTCTTTGTTTATTTGTCTTTAAACTGCGCGAGCCCGGCTGCGTCATGCGATCTCTCCGCGGCTCTGTTCGAAACGTTCCCGGAATGCGCCGCGGTCTGTTTCCAGGATGTTTTAAGATCGATGGGTGCTATAGTAGTCGATACCAAGACAGCACGCGTCGTATAGCGTTGTCGGAGCTCTTCGTCACGTGAACGGGCTTCAGCTGCATTGTTGGCAAAACTGTGCCCGCTGCGTATATTCCGCGCGTCTCGAGTCGATTTCGTTTTCGACGAATGTTCGATGCGCACACTTGTCAGACAGCTGTCATTCCGGTTTGAGCGTTTATATTCGTCTATATGTATATTTTTTTTACCGCACTGCCATTTGGACAGGCTTCAACATGCTAAAGCGGTGGTAGCTTTGCGCATGCGTCTATTGTTCCAGTTAGCCCTCCCGCAGAGATAAGCGGCATATACCGCATCCCATCGAATCTTCGTTTGAATATATGTGGTCTTTACCTTTTGCCTGAGAGTTGGTGGAAATGTATTCAGAAAGTTGTTAACGTACGAAGTTCGATATGCGCATGCGCGAGTTGCGGATATCATTGCTGCTATTTAGTGTGGGTCAGGGGTACACGATACACCTCTGTATTTCTGTCACACTGCGTATTTTGGCGGCTGAGTGGAACCACCCGTATTAGCTTTCATTTGGCACCACATGTGTTTCCTGTGTGTTGTTTTTTTTTTTTCAAAAGACTCCACGCCACTTTTTTCTTTCTTCCCTCTCTCTCTTCTATTTCTTCTTCTTTTTAGTTTTTCGGATGCACGAGCCATAACCACGGATTGATTTTGAGGTCCACCGTAGTGGACTACTCCGGATCGACTTTGGTCACCTACATTCTATTCTTTTTCGTGGACTTCAATCTAAGAACGCGAGCGTCTTTGTGTTTCGCCCCCACCGAAATGCGGCCGACAGGATCGAACCCGCGACCTCCGGTCGAGCAGCGCAACGCCATAGTCACTGGGTTACCGCGGCAGGTTGCAAGCCACATCGCGAGCGACAAGACGTGTTATCAGCTCTGTCGCACAGCTTCTGCGATCACTCTTGATTACGATGAAACTCAGCAGAGGGAAGCACTTGGGGCGACGTTAATGTAGTTTCCCTCTTTCTCTCTCCCTTTCCCAGTTTAGGGTATCGCAAATCAGGGAACAATCTACTCGACCTTCCTGCTCTTCCTCCCTGTGTTTTCTCCCTCATATAAGAGATATGTGCCATGGACTCTGACTATGGTTGGTCTAGAAAGCCGACACTTCTGTTGTAAACCATGTTTCAGAAAACAAGAAACAAAAAAAAACAAGAGCAAGAAGATAGCTCGCAACGAGTATAGGCTCAGTTCCTCAACGAAATGCGCGGGTTTCGCTGTCTTCTCGCGTTGCGTCACAGCTTAAAAAAGCCCGGACCACGTCTTGTGTCAGCAACCTGATCAAAAGGTCGAGCCGACCGCGTTGCGCATGCGCGCGATGCTGTGACGTGGACACTTCTGACGTAACACTGCACGGAGCGGCCAGAAGCCGTGCGGAATCGACGACAGCGTGCGGCCAACGTCTGCTATCGAGTATTACACCACTCCCTGTACGCGTGCCGTACTCGAGGCACGCACTCGTTCAAGCAACGGTGAGCTTCGTCGTCTTTTTTTTTTCTCCTTAATTACTAACCCGTCGCGTTAGCTTAGTGGCTTTGCATGGCGTTGTTCTGCTGCGTTAAGAGGTCAGCAGGTTAGAGGGCTGAAACACAAAGACGCTCGCGTACCGTGCGCGTTAAAGAACCGCAGGCGATAAAAAAGTTAACCCAACAATGGCGTGCATCCTAATGAGATGGTAGTTTTGGCACGTTAATCCCTGCAATTTAGCTCTTTCTTTTTCTTTCGTCTTAGCGAAGTGACTTAGCAGAGGGGCTTGTCTAGCAAAGAGCTCGCTTGCCGCCTTACTATCCCCCTCTCCTTATATGTCTTCTTAGAATGAGTCCCGGGAATCTGCACATTACGCGTCGCAGATAAGAGCGCAGGCTGGCATGCGTATGCGCTTTCCGTTTTGTGGACTGTCGCGTTGCCGGCAGTGCGACGGGACCACAGGGCAGAGCTATATATACTTTTTTTTGCTGCGATATTTTTTCTTTGTTTTACTTACTTCGGTGCGTTCCTCCACGCCTCTGAGAATTTCTTGCGGAGTCTCAAACGCGGGCGCCCGAGCGCGTATAGGCAGTGGCAGGGGGCGCTGGTGACAGTTCGTCCGTATTTGCCCGTCGTTTTTTTTTCTTCGATTTGTTTTTTAAATTTTTTTTTAGATTACTTTACAGCGACTTTCTGGAGGCGAGATCAGTACATGCGAGAGAGGGAGATAAGCGCTTTAAATCATCGCTGTCGTCGGGCAGTCGCCGACACGCTTTTTTTCCCAAGCTCACAGTCGCGCTCATTGATGGCGCAGCACTCTGCGACGCGAATTCACTAAAAAAAAAAAAAAAGGAGACAGTTGCGTGTGCGTAGTAGTGTATAGAACCCGCTGCACAGTAAATCCGGGGCGCCACGTCGGTCGGATACTTCAGCAGTGCGCGTATGTGTTCGTACGTGTGGTTTGACCTGTGCGGTCGACCTCCTGCAGCATCGGGGAGCTCCCGCGGAGCCCGCCGGAAAAAAAGGAAAAAAAAAACAAGAAGAAAGCAAAATCGCTCTTCGCGTGAGACCGGAAGTCAGGGCGGCGCGGACCCGTCTTCCTCGACGCACGCTTCAGCAGTCATCGCGCCCCGGCACGGCGCTCCTGTTGACAGGAGCAGGCACATGTTGACGCGCATTCCTGCGTGGGCGCAGGCGAAGCGAGAGAGCGCAGAAAGCGAGCCGTGCGCAAATTTGGACCGTACGCGGTTTGAGGGAAAGCTGCTGCGGCCGGATCGAGAAAGAAGAGGTTGCGCGGAATCCCCGTGAAGGACAAAAAAAAATAATTCAATGAAAATATACTCTGTTGGGTTTAATTGGCGCGCCAAAACCACGATATGGTTACGAGGCACACCGCACTGTGAGGGACTGCGGACTAATTTTGACCACCTGGGGTTCTTTGACGCGCATCCAAATGACACGCGTGCACGACCACGGGCACACGAGCGTCTTCGCATTCATTTCGCTCCCCATCAAGATGCGGTCGCTGCGGTCGGGGATCGAACTCGCTACCTGGAGCTCGGCAGCACGACGCTGTAGTCGCTGAGACACCGTGGCAGGTCTTTGTGAACAAACGCTTAGCTCTAATGAGCTAGCCAATTATTGGTCCGATATATGAACCATTAGACTGAAAGTGTGTGGTTTATTGTCCCCAAACTGCATAGCGCTGTTTAGGAGTGACGGCGCAGTGGTTGGCTCCAGATTGATATTGACCACCTGGGATTATTTTTACGGGCCCCTAAGTCGGTAGTACACGAGCACATTTCGTTTCCACGCAAATGCGGCCGCCGCATACGGGAATCGAACTAGCGACTTCAGAAGCCGAACGCCATACCTGCTGAGTCACCGCGTTGGGTGAACCGGTTGATTGATTGACTGAGCAATGAACAAAATAAAAAAAAAAGGAAAGTGGGAGGGGAGGTAACTCTGATCCCAGCATATGTGTGAATGGGTGGTAAGCGAAACTTCCTTTGATGTTTGCCGAAACACGGCTTCGCTTAATTCTATGCAATTCAGCGCTCCCCGCTCAAGGCACGCGCTGGTCCCATTTCGTTCAACTTCAATTCTTTCTCCACGCTCGGCTGCTTGTGTTGCTAGCTTCTTCACTTCTCTGTTGCGAACTCCACTTCTTGCTTGTGTATTCGGGCACCTTATCCCCAGTGGCACACACCATGCATCCTAGGGTATTGAACACATACACCGCTTTGGACACATACACTCTGTCCAAAGCTGTCCATTCGGACACATACCGAGTGGTCCAAGTCGCATACACGGTTAGGGCAGCACCCAGCGCCCGCTAAGTGGGGTCGAGTGACAAAAAAATGCTTAATTTTAGAAGGAACAAACGAGCAGGCGAGCGAACAAACGAACGAATGAATGAATGAGTCCAAGGGTTTTTACTCGCACAATAAATTGTCCGTTGAATCGATTGCGCCCTGCCCATCGATGACGACACGTCTGGAGGGTGTTAATATGCGCTCGTCATATACAATTGTGTCGATTGCAGGACGGAGGCCTCTACCAGCGACCTCCAACCACTCCCGTCTTGCGTCAGCTGACTCCGCTCCAGTATGCCAGCAAATTTCCTAGTCTCGTCACGACGAGTATAAGCCTACACCGCCTTTCACTATCCTTTGTCAGCGATTTTGTTACTCTAACAGAACACCAGTTACACGTTCCATGCATTACATCAGCTGCGCAACTGGATCACGTGATGATAGCCGGCATACGAGGCATCTGCAGAATTTCGACACTGGCATATGTCGCCACTGTTGAGTGCGGAGCCCTTTGTTTCGATACACATTTTACAACCTTCCGTGCTACTGGAGCGTGAAGTCTCGCTCGAAACTTCTCAGGCCACCGCGCGCGCGCACGTTGGCTTCGAGCTCTCTAGGGACGAGGGGTGCTTGTATTCGCTTTAAGGGCCTCTAAAGATCCCAAGGGAAGGGAAGCGTAGCAGGGGGCGGCAGAAAGTTAGGTGGGCGGATGAGAGTAAGAAGTTTGCAGGGACGGCATGGCCACAATTAGTACATGACCGGGGTTGTTGGAGAAGTATGGGAGAGGCCTTTGCCCTGCAGTGGGCGTAACCAGGCTGATGATGATGATGATGATGATGATGATGATGATGATGAAAGTACCGAAAGGAAAAGGGGGCATTGTTTCTCGCCATCCACGTCTTCCGGGTGCAAAAAATTACTGCAGGAGACCCGCCACTCGTGCAAAAGTAAACCTGTCCCTGCACCTCGGGGGCCTGGAAACTTTTGATAGTGGACTGTACATTTCGCACTATTGCGGGGCGGGAAAGCTCCTCCGCTTTTAACGCGGCACCGCTTATAACGAAGTCGATTTTACCTCCCCCCGATGACCCACTTTCCTAGAATAATTGTGTGGTTTTACGTGCCAGAACCATGGTCTAACGACTCCAGAATAATTTAGACCACCGGGGGTTTCTTTAAAGTGCACCCGATGCACGGCACATAAGCGTGTATTTATTTATTTATTTATTTATTTATTTATTTATTTAGTTAGTTAGTTAGTTATTTATTGCCTTTCATATGTCCGCACTTGTTTATGCGTCCGCGGCATTGTGGTTTTGGTATCGGGCTTTTTTGCTAGAGGCGCTGTGTTCGAATCCTGCCGTCGGACAATTTTAATGCTGTTTATTTGACTAATTAAAGCGCCGTACGTTCTTGAAAATTATCAGTTTCCAAAGTCACGAAGCCGCTTTAAAGCCAGAAGGACGAAGTTCAGGCAAATCCGTGTAGTAAACCATCATTGCCGAGCTGGCTGCAGTGCTCCGCATTAGTAATTGTATGAAACGCTATGCTTTAAAGCGCCTTAAATTAAAGAGAGACAGGAAGACAATACTTGGCGTCCAAGTGTCGTCATTGGCTTCTTTAACCACAACGTCTCGTTTTTTTTCTCTCTCTCTTCTTTCTTTTATTCCATTTACCCCTTTCCCCAGCACAGAGTAGCCAGCCGGTGCTTACACTGGCTAACCTCCCTGTCTTTCCTCCCATTTTCTCTCTCTCTCTTTAACCACAATGCACAGGGATTAACTTAATGAATGCCAAAAACGTTTAAACCTCTGCCCAGGTAATTGAAATAGTAATTAAATATAAAAAAATCATTTTTTAACCCGGAAGTACAACGTCATGCTTGCTTCTTTTTTCTTTTCTTTTTTTTACTGTGTGCTGAGATAAGAGATTCTTGGTATACTACCCGCCATGGTTGCTCAGTGGCTATGGTGTTGGGCTGCTGAGCACGAGGTCGCGGGATCGAATCCCGGCCACGGCGGCCGCATTTCGATGGGGGCGAAATGCGAAAACACCCGTGTGCTTAGATTTAGGCGCACGTTAAAGAACCCCAGGTGGTCAAAATTTCCGGAGTCCTCCACTACGGCGTGCCTCATAATCAGAAAGTGGTTTTGGCGCTTAAAACCCCAAATATTATTATTATTGGTATACTGAAGTGGCGTGGTTGCCGTTTACCTATAGTAAATGAGCCGACTGCATATGGGACACGCGCCACGACTTATGACTGGGCGCCTTCGGCCCTCCCCCTGACGTGCACACTGCATCACAATGACGGCTGATGAGCTAGTTGGGCCGTACTTACTTGTTTTGGTGCAACAGGATGCGAAACCATATGTAGTAGGAACAGTATTCTGTG
Source organism: Dermacentor variabilis (assembly GCF_050947875.1). Lineage (NCBI taxonomy): Eukaryota > Metazoa > Arthropoda > Arachnida > Ixodida > Ixodidae > Dermacentor > Dermacentor variabilis. Next base: position 81,276,646 of record NC_134577.1, on the reverse strand, counting down.
TACTCGAATTTCAAAATTGATATCCCTTAGCTTTTTTTTTTCACAATTGCTTTCTTTTATATGAGCATCGTGAGAAAAACTGAAATGTCAGAAAGGAGGAGAGGCCGGCTGCACACGTAGGCGCCAGCGTCTCCTTATAAGTACAGTTTCTAATGTTAACTTTAAAAATAACAGGACGCTCTTTTCTGTCCTCTTCTGATTTCATTTTTTTTTTCGCGTTTTATAGGCTATAACACCGTAATGTGTACAGTGACGTCCACTGTTAACGGAGACGCGCAAGTGTAGACCAAGAGCGAATTTGGCCTTGAGGGGCTCTAGCGTACAAATTGGCCGGCTTTTGCAGCAGATGACCTGTGGTTGCTGGTACTGTCGTGGTACGTACCTGCGCAGTGTATTGACCCAGCTTCAGCCGACACTAGGAGTTGGGGAGTCAGCAAAATGACAGCTGCGCATTGCAGGGTTCCCTTTAACAATGGACCACTCTGTACGTGTCATTTAAGAAATGTCGTTAGTACGCATTTATTTCGCTATTCCTCGTTACATTGTAAGTCTTCTTCCCACATTTCCTTATTTTGTCTCTGTCTTCATTTATTTATTTCTTTTTCCGAGTGATAGCCCCTAGAAACGCAGACTGACGAAAAATTGTACCGTATCTTAGTCTTCCAAAAACACCACGAATCATTACGCCGCCGTTTGGCGCTCTGTGACCGTACCTTGTCCACATGGCATTAAGAGCCGCTCAGCGTCACGAAAAGAAGAGGAAACGATGAAAATAATGTGTAAAAATCAGTTACCTAAAAACTGTAGCGGGTTCTCCCCTGAGGAGTCATTGTCGCCAGTGTGGTTGCGAAGCGTGCTTTGACGTCACGTCCGTGACCACGACGCATCGCGATCGGTGCACCCGTGAAGCAACTCAATGCCTTTCCCATCGTCAAACAGGAGGGCATGCGTATCGGCCAGGCTTCGGTATTGCTATCAAGAGGTGAGATAGCTTTTTTTTTTCTTGATGGCTCATGATATTGTTCTTCCTCTGACCTTAATCAATCTACTGTCTTGATTTGTATCAAGATTGTCGTATTTCATCGCAATCTTTCCCCAAACAAACCTTTAGTTGATAGAGGTCGCTCATCGTGTTCTTTGCTTAGTCATCGTCCGTTAGCGCACGGTAGGCTCACAATGGGTAATTTACTGGCACCAAAAGCGATTCGCGGACTAGTACACTACTCGAAGTACGCCGGCTTAAGAGGCCGTTTATAGTGTCCCTGTGCATCCTCCCACACGCACTCAGTGCTCCCTGTCTCCCTCTTTTTCTCTTTCTATACCCTTTCCCCTAACCCCCAGTGTAGGGTAGCAAACCGGGTGCTCTCCTGGTTGACCTCCCCGGCTTTCCTGTCCTTGCTCTTTCTCTCTCTCTTTCTCTCTCTCCAACTTTTCCGATTCACCGTGCGCCTACCAAAATATCGCCCTCAGCCTTGAACCCTGCACCCTTGAACCCTGAACCCCAGAGGTCACCGTGATTCTGAGACGCGCTTTCTCGCCTTGGAGGGCCACTCGCTTCAACACGCAAGCAAAAAGCTGCGTCGTTATGCGCGGCAGGTATGCATTTCGCGTTGCTCAAATGGTCTTTCGAGGGGCCTTTCATTTTTCCCCCTACGCGAGACGTCGTCCAAGTTTGGGGCGAAATCTGTCGGCGTAACGGAGCTAATGTTCCCACCATTCGCCACGCGCTGGATGCGAACTTTTACTCTCTACCTCGCCACCCTTTCATTTCGCGCGGAGCCTTCGAAACTGCCGCCCGTCGAAGCATTTACCTGCGCGTCCCGATGTACGTTAATATGCGTCGTGCACGTCACGATATAGTGAGCAGTTGGGCGTAGCGATCCTATACAAGCTTCGTCTGTGCGCACTTCTTCAACGGCGAAACCGAAGGCTTTAAAGGGGCACCAAAAGAGAAAGAGAAAAAAAAAATAGGTTGGCCTGTCTAGTAAACTATCATTCCGCAACCCCAATATTATGACACTTTCTCATTATACTTGTTATGGCTTCTCCTTACAATTGCTACCGTTGCGTTTGCCCGACTGCTGTGCGAATTCCTGAGCTGAGCGAAAGAAAACCCGGGGGAGTTTTTCTTCCCGAAGGAAGGAAGGAAAAAGTGGAGAAGGCAGGGAGGTTGACCAGTTTAGCTTAACCGGTTTGCTACCCTGCACGTGGGAGAGGGATGGGGGCGATGAAAGATGGGGAAGAAATTCGACGTATCCCTATAGGGACTACAGTACTGACGAAGGAGGACGCCCTATCCGAGGTGCTCTGGCTGCAGTGGATGAATTAACACTCCGGAATAAGCCTGCGCTCTCTCTTCGACTTTCGTGGCGCCGGTATAGTGTGCACATAACTTGTAGCCATGCAGTGAAACACTGAGACGTTTAGGTGGCACACAATACAATTCAATACTATAGTATGATGTGACGGTGTAATGGCTCGAGATACAAACCACAGGCCCGCATGAACTCTTAAAGGTTATTTATGCATTTGCGCATTGGAAGCAGTGCCGAAATTCTTTGTGATGGAAAGCGTTCTATCGACGCTCGGCTTCTCTTTGCAGAAGAATGCAATTTGATCAGCGCATACTAACACGGGTACCTCATTGCCTGGGACATTGCACGCTAGTGGAGAGAGCGCGTTCGAGCCCTTGAGCGCCATAGACAATTACCTTTGTCCGACACCGTCTTACAGGATTTGGGAGAGCAGAAGCGTGCAACGTGTATTCTGGCAGCCAAAATTTTCAGGTTCTTCAATTCGCACAGCTTTATATGTATTCATTCAAAGTTGTCACATAACTTCTTTTTTTTTTTTCACATTTATATAGGGTCTTGCAGTCTCAATGAACCTATGAGACCCGATGAAATTTTTCGACCAGTGAGAGCTGAATGGTTCGCGTTGGCGCATATTAATGTGCGTCAGTGAGTCTCGCTGTTTCTCCTTTTTTCGGGATATCCCTCATCCAGTATCACGAGTCTTCTCGCAAGCTAACCTAGTTCACGTCCTCCAGAATGAGTGGTGTCTTGAGACTTCCTTTCTAGACCTTGTTTATGGGGGTTCACGCGTGACGTTTATTTTTCAATTGATTTCCCGACTGTTCGTTTTTTCTAAAGATTATTTGTTCACTGTGTAGCGAAAAAAATTACAAATAATTATTATTGATGATGATCCCGCCGCCGTTTTATCGATCAATATACATCATATTACCAGGACATGATGTGCTTGCAAGAGTACGCAAAATGCCAGTTCCTCTTTCTAGAAAAACTTTTTTTTTCATATTGCACACTGAAACCTTGCCAGTTAGAACATGGCTTTGCAAGAAGAATATTTTAATTTTCTCAATTATGTGTTACCTTTGTAACGTGCCTCAAAATATTGAGCACATAATTATAGACTACAACGGTGCCATTCTGGGATGTCGTCCTCCATAGAAATTTGCAGAATTAGCTTGATCTAAATTCTCACAGCATTCGATATTTTCTTGTTCTCTGTAGTGACGTATACCACTAAATGCGTTTTTTTTTCTGATAGGCCTGCATAGCGTATGGAAAACTCGTATGCAAAACCGAAATGTGAAAAGGATAATTTCTGCAAGAGCGTATTTCTCTCAGATGATTATGCACTTGAATAACATTAGCGATCAAAATTATTGTCAGCCGCGTTGGCATACACTTCTGTTTAGGTGTTTAACTTCTTTCGAGCGTTTGTTGTGATGGATGGTATTGCATTGTATGACGTTTTCTTTGTACTCCCCATTCCCCTCCCCACGTGTAGGGTAGCAAATCGGACTCAGTCTGGTTAACCTCCCTGCCTTTCTGTCCTCTCTCTCTCTCTCTCTTGTACGAACTGCTCGTTGTCCTGCCATCGGTTATTAACTCATAATGTTGTGAATAGTTCCTGTACATACAATATTTATTTCATTGTAATAAACATCGCGCAAGAAAAAAAAATTCGCGGTGTCGCGCTAAAGCATTGGGTACGTGTTTATAGGTCCTCAGTTCGAATGGCGTGTTCGATAAAATTTTTTTTGCAGTAGCAATTATATGGACACTCCCGGCAAATTTCTGCCATCGTCGCCGGCGTCGGCGCGATGTTCCGTACAAAGAAATCGCGCCGCATGCAGATGGTGCGAGAGAAAGCATGAGAGCGTGAGCCAAGAAGGAGGGTGGCTTGTGGCAACGGCCACGAAAGCTCGCCGTAACTCTCAAAAGCTCGTCGTAACTTTATTGATTTTGACGGTGTCAGCTCTGGCCCACTTAATTTCTTTATCGGTGAACACATACTATACACCGCTTTCTAAAGCAGCCAGAAACAGAAGTTTGCAACTGCGCCACCACGTCCCAAAGGCATTAACATCTGTGACGTCACTCTCACTTGCCTGTGGCGGAGTTCAGCACGCACACGCAACAAACTCGCACACACACGCACGCACACGCACGCTCTCACGCATGCACGCACCATCCCCTGTGGGAATGTGTCCGGGTCCTGAAGGACTGCTTCGGCACATAAACCTTAGACAAGCTCATTCTCTTGACGATTGGCTCTAGCTGTCACGAGGGAAGCTTGCCAAGATTGCACTTAACGCGCGTGACAGACGTTTCAAACACCGATTTTGGCACGAGGGAATCATGCGTCCAGTGGCGGCCTAGTGGTAGAAGCACTGAGTTGCTATGCCGGAAGAACACGTTCGATCCGACCGTCGGCCACGCATTTCTTTATAGCATTATAGGCAGACTTCGCCCACTTTGGAGGCACCTAATTTGAAACCCCGAGGTGTGTTGATCCAAGGCGATTGGTTGAGCGTACGTGCGATTACATCGGATTGTGCCCGAAATCTCAAGATATACGAGGTATAGAAACGTCATTTTGCGAAACGACAGTGTGCAAGGTGACATAAAACGGCACTCTCATCTTTAATGCCTCTCGTTCTGTTCATTCTTGCGTTGTGTTGTCGCGGTCGTTCCGTTGTAGTAATTCCAGCGTCGTCACGCCTTTGTCGTGACGCCGTAGCTGACCCGCATTCGTCGTCGTCATTCAAGCGTTGTCACATCTTTGTCGTCGTGCCATAGTCATCAGGCCGTCGTCATCGTATCATTGTCCGCGCTGCTGGCAACAGTCGTGCACAATTGGCTGGTACCAAGACATCGCGCAAACAAGCACCAGATACAGTGCGAATCGAGGCAGCCCGTGTCGGTACACGTGACTGCGGACGTTACTTCCAACACCAACACGCCGTCTTTTTTTTTGTGCCGTTGTCGTCATTTTTATCGTCATCGTGCCGTTGTAATCACTCCCGTCGTTGTCGCGTCGTCGCCATCCTTCCATCGTGTTCACTCTGCCGACGTCACTGCGTTGTCGTATCGTCGTCATCTCGTCACACCGCCATCATCTAGCCGTCATCGAGTCATCATCGAGCCATCATCGAACCGTGTACCATTGTCGCAGAGTCGCCGTCGTGCCGTCGTTCCGTTGTCCTCATTCTGACGTACGGATGTCACTGTCGTCGTTCCATTGTCGTCCCGCGGTCGTCGTCATTCCTGCATGGTCAGACCATTGCAATCGTTTTGGCAGTGTCACTTCACTGTCGTCGTACGGTCGTCGTCGTATACCATCGGCATCATTCCAGAATTGACCGTCATGCTGTCGTCGCGCCACCGTCGTCACCTGAAAGTACATTACAAGGGCAAATACAGTGTTGAGGATGGCAGGTAAAAAGACTTCTGGAGGCTTGACCGGTCCTGCATCCTATACAGTTGGCAGAGCAGTGGTAACAAAACACAAACATGGATAAGAGAGGCCCGTAAACGAAGCAATGTAAGGTTACCAAATCAGTTTTAAGAGATAAGTGATATCGAAAAAATTCTGAAGGAAATATATGTTAGAACATTTTCTGTAACAACACTTAAGTGTATAAGAGCGTAGGAAAGCCTCAAATTCTGGAAGGTTCATGCTTCAAATACCCATATCTATTTCTTTTAGAGAATTTAATAACCTCGATAAATTATTTTCAAGCATCTGTTTGCTATATAGTTTGTCCTAGGTCGTACAACATTCCGTATTTCTGTGCGGTGGTTGGTGTAGGCAGGTACATTGCGAGGCAAGTTGGGGATTTCCACTAGCGTAAGATGATACGGTTCTTTATACTGAGGTAACACTCCCGTGAGCGTCTATATGGGTACCAGTCATGAATTTATCTTATGCGGTACCTATTGAGAAGAGGTGCGGCGTGCTCAGTGTAAGACTTCGGCGTCGTGGTCCCATGATCTTCGTGCCGTTATCTTCACATCATCGCCCTCATTCCGCCGTCGTCGTTCGTTCATCAGCACGCATGGCGCGCATGATCGAGCACCACAACTCTATCTCGAGTGAAGCGGGTACAGTGAAACGTGTCCAACTGGGACGCGGGGCCCCTGCTTGCAAGAGGTCGCCAAGCAGGATCGGCGTTGTCTACAAGCATTCATCGAAGTTACGCTTAAACCGACTCCCACAGCGCGTGGTGAGACCCGCAGATTTCAAGACGAAGATTTCTTTGCGAGACCCTCTGGGACTTTTTTGTACCGTTGCTGTTAAGTGCATGCTGTCATGCCGAACAGCTCACACTAAATGTGAATTACTTGCCCGGTGGTGGGATCGAACCTGGGTCTTCCAGCATAGCAACCCGTTCCTCTAATCATTAGGGTGCAGCAGCTTTTTTCCCGTTTTTTTCTTCTTTTGTTAATGTAAACTCTTTGACTTCTTACACTTTCAAATGCTCATCAGATGGCAAACGCAAAGAATGACGTTAAACGAATGACATTATGTATAGCCTATATGTACATTACGTGCCCTCTCGCCACTGGTGTGACGTTCTCACTTAAGATTTCTTTTTTTTCCTTTTCTTTAGAGCAGCCTTGAAGCTCAATCTTGTGTAGCCACTCGGGAACACATTGCATTCGTTTCTGTAACTCAGTAAATCATGCCGCACGTTTCCGAAAGTAAGTACGCACTGGCTTTGCACTGAGCTCGCTATGATATAGCCGGCAATTCCGGAGCTGCCACAAACAGTGGAGGCTCGGTAAGCATAATTAAATCGTAGGAAAACCTATCATCACTTCTTAATTGTGAAATACCCGGTGCCACGTGGATCTATTGGAAGTTACTTTTTTTCATTGTACTTTGAAGGACGTCCCAGAAATAGGCTCCTCTGCCAACAATGAATGAAGGCGTGCTCAACATCTTCCGGTTTCTTGCGACTACAGTGAGATATATACCCCCAAGGTAAGAAAGAAAACCGCGTTCGCACGTATGTAGCTATGTCGTGCCGACGCCGACTAGCTCTTTGAGATTATTTGCCGCGTGTTCTTCCCTCACTCTAATTTCTTTCCTTTCTTCCCTTAAACCCGTTTCCCCGCGTAGGGCAGCAAACCAGACGTGCGTCTGGTTGAACTCCTTACCTTTCCTTCCTTCTTTTACTCCTCCTCCTCCTCCTTACCGCGTGTGTCGCCTCGCGCGGCACGAGTGGACACACCAGTGTCCTTCAACGCCAAAGACGCAGGACTGAAATGGGCAAACTTATAGCACTCGATTTAACCGGTTCACGAAAGCTTGGTTTAACATAGATTCTAAAATTGTGCATTGGACCTTCATAATCCTTCCTTTTTTTTCTTTTTCGCACCAAGTGTACTACACAGACACTTCACATATCTCACTTTGCATAAGAAAATATTAGCTATTCGATTCGATATCCACGGGTCTTTTTGTTTTTCCTCGAATATTACCGCATTTCTTTCTTTTCTGTAGTTGCACTGTTCACTTGTAGTGCACAACTCGCAATTACGAAATGAGGAAGAAGAAAAAAGCAAGGAAGAGAGGAGGAAACGAGGCAAACGAGAATTTCCTATATTGTTATTTTGTTAATTAGAAGCTGTGTAATTACCATTGATTGTGCATCTTTCCTCTTTCTTTTGTCTTTTATGTGTGTCATCATTCAGTTTCTTGTTTATATGACTCAGTTTCTTGGTCTAATGTTGCTTATTTCATATTTTGTTTCTCTTCTCTGTATTCCGCTTTATATTTTTTTATTTAACTTCTAATCCAAGGGTCCCTGTGCAATCTCTGACTTTGGGACCCTTGTCTGTACACCACTTCTCGTAACAAATTGTTATGAACGAATAATAAAGTGAAACTGAACTGAGAGCGGTTGACCAAGTCACTGAAGAAAGGGGGGGGGAGGGAGTGGGAGTTGGGGAGAGAGAGAAACGTCGTAGGAGCCCCGCGTGCCCTGTGGCCGAGCTTCGCCACAAAACTGCAGGGAGGAACGCGCTCCGTCGGCGCTTAAAGCTTTCCCATGCCCCCGCGCTTGGCGAGGTCCCGCGCGGGGGTCGGCGGCGGAATAATCGGCCACCTCGGCGATGCACGAACGACCGCAAACGGCGCTCTTGCAAGGACCGTCCCCCTCCCCACTTCTCACTCCCCCCAGTATATGCCTCTCCTTCTCCCCCTCGGCGCATTTTCATTACAAATTTTCAACGTCCCGACCTCTCGCCGGTGCTCGGTCGGCCGCCGCGTTTATTATTATGCTCTAGGATTATCGCGCCGGTTGCAGTGAACGCAGAGTGGGAGAGGGGGAAGAAAAGTAGAAGCGCATTCTTTGGTTCATCACGGGGTGGTTCTGTTTGCTCGCCGACCGGTCTTCGCAACGTCGAAAGAGTTGATGTTCGGGTTCAAGGGTGTGCCCTCTCTGGACGTTAAAAGGCAGACAATTGCCGGCGAATAAGAAAGACATAAAGAGGAGATTAAAAAATACATATATGTGCAGAAAACCACCGCGGGCAATTGTCAAAGTTAAGCGAATCTTGTGCTGTTTTGTACCGTACTACGCTAGTCTCTGCGTTATTTTCTTATGAAGAATTGAAGCGTTAAACGTAAGCTGTAACTTCATAAATCGCATCTATCCGCTTGAGGTGCTCTAGCAGACGCAGTTTGCAGAACTCCCATATCTGCTTTTATTTTTTTGTTTCAGTGCGGAGTTACGGATCTGTGAACTTTGTACTTGAATATGCATTTTTTACCCTTACCAATTTTCGGCAAATTTAATAAAATGGCAAGGTCCTAAATAAATATACTGCTTCCAATTGCTGCTAGAATTCAACTTTCCCGAATTGGACAAGTTTCATTCATATCGGTCCAGCGCTTGCCTTATAAAAGCACTTCTGCTTTGCGCATGTATTTCGAGTAGGGAAATCCCAGTTGGCAACGACATTAAAGGGACCCTGAAACGCTTTTGACGATTTTCTACAAACGTATTGAGTCGTTAGAGTAGGTCCTTCTGATCATTAATTGACACATCTAAGTGCTCCGCGTAGAGCGTGTAATTTATTATAAGGCTTTATATATGCACATCGCTGCCGATCGCAGCACACTGCTCGGCAGAATTTTAAGCCGCCCCTACCCATATGACCGAAATCACCCATACGACGTCAGTGGGGCGAGCTATCCGATTGGCTGACAAGGGCGCGTGATCGATAATTTTTCCAATTTTATGGTAAACAAATGATCTTCGTAATAGTTGCAATGTTAGTTAACTTGTTTTTATGAAAACAAAGTAACATAAAGAGAATGCACAAGAATAATCTTTCAGTACACTTAAGAGGAAGCTTTAGCTCGAGTGCTCCTATCTAAATACATGTAAAAGGAGAATTCGTTTTTCTCGGCAACCACTGCACCAAATTTGACAAGGTTTGTGGCATTTCAATGAAAAACTTAAAATCTAGTGACTGTTGGTTTCGAATTTTTGAGTTAGGTCGTCAATCTTTTATTAAAAATTGGCGAAAATCAAAAATTTTCAAAAAACGAAACTATCAAGTTTACAACTCTGTAACTCAACCACTAAAGATTATAATACAATTCTGTGAATTGCATCTAAAAGTACATCCATAGCGGACAAAATTGATATGTTACAAATGAATATAAAAAAAATTAATCATAGGGAAATAAAACTTTTGTAAAACCGTTGTAACCAACGTAACAAATTCATGTAAGATGTAAAATGACATATTGAATTTGTCCGCTTTGAATGATCTAATGGATGCCGTTTACAGAACCGCGATATCAGTTCTTGATGCATAGCTATCAATTTGTAAACTTCGTGCTTCTATTTTTTTCAAACGGTCAAATATTGAAAATCGTTTTAGGAAAATTCAAGCCCTAAATCGAAATTCCGCTTCCAACAGTCACTATAATTTAACTTTCTCTTTCAAATGCGACAAATTTCATCAAAATCGGTCCAGGGGTTATCTCATAAAAACGTTTTTTCGTTTTACATGTATTTGAATAGGCCGCGTCGGAGTTGGGCCCGAGCTAAAGCTTCCTCTTAAGCACTTCCGGCACACAGCGTGCGTCGTCTGCTTGTGTTACAACGTACTCCATTTTGAAGAGAGCTCCGCGGTCAGAGTCGGTCTCAGTCTTTTCACGAGCACTATGATTCGACTTTGTTGCCTTGTGGACTGCAAACGTAGCGACTGGCAATATGTCAAGCTGCGACATCGTGTCCCTCTGCAAGGCAGCGTACGAGCAAACTGGCTGCTGCGCATCGGACTGCCGCTATCCGATCGGCGCCAGGATTTGCGCGTTTGTGGCCGTCACTTTACACCGGAAGATTACTAACGCAATAGCGTTTCCCGAGTCCGGTATTAGGGAAAACGCAAGCGCAAGGGGACAGAGTCTGGCCGCTTGACTTTGCCGTAACGGGATGAGCCATGAGATGAGCAGAAGGGCAAATGCGAATGGTCTGCACGGTGCAGCCAGGTGGCACAGAGCTCAACCATACACAGTAGCAGCAACGAAGTGTATTCTTTGCTGCTGGTGTGTATTTTTCGCAGGAGCGTAATCAGGAACACGTTGTTTTTATAAATGTCTAAAATGTTTCACACTTGTTTAGAGCAATATTAGCGCTTTGTTTGGCTGGTTAAGCTCTGCACCAGCAAGTGTACGGACCGTGCAGACCGATCAGGCCGCTCACGTACGTCTACGCTAAAGTTCCTTCATCAGCTTGAGTTTATGCCTACAGACATTTGCCGAAATGACCAGCTTGCCTGTGGTTACCGGAATACAAGACACGTTCGGCGCTACGACAGAATCCTCGCAACGCACGCTGCTTCGATAGCTCTCGCTTGGGGTCGACGGCCAAGCGGCTAGCGGAGCGGTCTCGCGCGGGCGGGCTCCAAAACAACCGGAAGTGGACGATATGACGTCGCATCGTGACGCTGAACCAGTGAAGGCGGAGCCCCGCTCGCTCGGCGAACGAGTTGAGGAGGAAAAGCATGGCTAGGGAGGAGGGTAACTTCTAATCGCTTGTAGCTCCATTAATACGTAACGCTTCACTTAAATTGTGGTGCGAATGTTCTACTTAAGCTGTACCCTACGCGTCTACAAAATTTGTCCGAACCATTTCAGGGGCCCTTTAAGCTTCCTGTTTTAAGTACTGGGTGACGTATTCTGCAACGATCACTTTCTGCGATAGTATCGCCTCGGCCGTCAGTCGCGCACTGATTGGCTGGTTGAGCGAATTCGGATGAGCTTATTGACTGGTCGACGAGCACTACCCCACGCTAGGGCGACGGTATACCGCCCAAATGATCCCACGTCTCCTGTAATCCCGTAATAACGGGATGGGCCACAGATGCGTCTGCTCTACGCTGCCCATTTGTAAGGTGTACAGCTGCACTTTGATCGTACCCCTATTTAAGTGAGTACCTAGAGCATGTGTACTTTTAAGTGTGCCTATCGCGTCGTTCTGAGTTGCGTAGGGTAGAGCTGTGCAGGGCGGAAGCCTTTGATTTGAAGCATGCTACGAAATGCATCTTGGCTGTGACAACATCTAGGCGCCGTGAATAATACATCTACAGCATAAGTCGTTTATTTGTCCTCTTTTATTCCATTTATCAGGCTCCACGCTTGGTATTAGAGGGCCAAAATTCATAACCCTTGTGATTATTATTCTTTTCCTCCTTGACCTATACTATACACTGCTCTATAGACAAGCAAACATATTTTTGCAGAGTGTTGGGGATGACGAGGATGTACGCGATGCCCATTACTTTGGACACTGTTCCGCGCTTGCAATCGTGCTGTACTCCCACCCGTGAATGTTTGTGGTCGCGACATTTAGACGACCACAAAACTTAGCAGAAAAAAAAGCAGCGCAACATGTCTACGGGGCGCGGCACCAGCGGAAAACGCTGCATTCCGCTCAATCCTGGGCTCACCGCTTCGAATTCGGAGTTTCCACGTATAGTATAAGTTGCATTTGCGACCTAAGCGGTAATCAACTAAATTAGAAGGAATCGTCTCGATTTATTTTCGCCGAGCAGAAACTCACATTTGCTTTGAAACCCGCATGCGGTTAGCTTTTGTGGCCTACTGTGCAATTTTAGCCTCGACAAGCTGAGCGTGAGGAGACGAAGTTGCGGCGGCGGCGCCATTACATTCCGTGTGGGCAAAGAAAATTCGGCAGATGCACTTAAGACTGCGTACGCGTGGGAATGCGAAAGCGCCACATCGCTTGTAGATCTCGGAACGTCACGAACGCGTTCATTTCATGCGCTCTTGATGTGGCGCCACCTCCTCCCCATTGGCTGCGCCGTCACGTGTCCAGTGACGCACGCAATAGGCCACACCTTCGATCAGTCAGGACCGTGGAGCCGCCGCGGTGTCGGGTGAAGCGTGCTCGTCTCGCGCAACAGAGGCCCGCGGGTTCGATTCCCACCCGTATACCGAAACGTATCCAAGTTTTCTTTTTAAAGCCATTAACTTACTCGGCTTACAGAAACCTCCCTGATAAATTGGGCGTCAATGCGACAATTTGTGACGTGTCTTTACTCTATTGCACCGTCGGCCATTTTTCGTGCCATCGCTCGGTGCACGCCGCCGACGACACCCGACTTTCGCGCCATGGGCATGGGGCATATAATGCTTTTCGCATTCATAAAAAGAAAAGCTAGTTTCGATCGTCAGAAGGACGATACGTTGACAGCGACTGTTCTGGCTCCGTCACCGAGTCGATCGTGCGAAACGTTGACGGTGCGTCCACGTCGCATCGTCGTTTTGCAGCCCAATGCACTTACGTGTCTCTTGACACCCTCTGAGAGACCACGCGCGAGCATAGCAGGCCCTGTCAATGGCTCGACAGCGACGACAATGGCGGCAAAGGCGACGGCTACTCAAGCGTCTGTGTAATTGCTGTGGCAATAAAAAAAATGGAAGTTAGCTCAACTCACTAAAATGACTTAACAGACAAAATTAATGGCCATGGACAAACTTTCAAAAGCAAACTTGCGAGCGTTTTTCGAAGCCGCTAACGGTGAACAACAGATGAGTCGATGTCTAGTCGTCTGCTTCCTTTACATGTATTGCGCCTGTAGTGACGAACCCTGTATATATATCACCATGAGCAGCAGGAGTAGCAGCCTATTTATAAGTCCACTGCAGGACGAAAGCCTCTCTCCCTGCGATTTCCAATTACCCGTGTCTTGTGCTAGCTGATTTCAACTTGCGCCTGCAAATTTCCTAATTCCATCACCCGGCTTAGTTAATTTTCCCCGTCCTCGACTGCGCTTCTCTTCCTTGTCACCCATTCTGTAAGTATATACTGCTGCACCGGTTGTCTACTCTACGCATTACTTGACCTGCCCAGCTCCATTTCTTTCTCTTAATGTCAACTATAGAATAGCGGCCATCCCCGTTTGCTCTTCTGATCCACACCGCTCCCTTCCTGTCTCTTAACGTTACGCCTAACATTTTTTTTTTCGTTCCATCGCTCATTTCACGGCGCTTAACTTGTTCTCGAGCTTCTTTGTTAACCACCAAATTTCTGCTCCATATGTTAGCGCCGGTAGAATGCAATAATTGTACAATTTTCTTTTAATAACAGTGGAAAGCTCTCAATCAGGATTTGGCAATGACTGCCGTATGCACTCCAACCAATTCTATAGATTTCCTGCTATACGGTGTGCTATACATACAGAGTGTGTTCCAATTCTGGTCAGTATCGGAGACAGTCTACGCAGACAGCTAAGGAGGCAGCTTCGAGCCTGAGCAATGGAACGCGCCTGGAACCGTCAAAAAGATGCGTGAAAGACAATGATGATGATGATGATGATGATGATGATGATGATGATGGTGTTTGGCATACCATTCTAAACGGGGCGGCGACAAATAGTCGCCTAGCCTGCTTGAACAAATCAAGTAATCTAGGGGTATTTATCCCTCTATCATTATTGTCTATGTCTTAGTCGCCTTTTTTTTCTCTTTCAAAAACATCTATATCGATCTAGTCTAGGTATACATCAATGGCTGCAACGGATCCAGTTCAATAAATTTCTGCTCTGGTTTTTTCCGCAATTACTTTAAACCTCTCTTTCTTATCTCGACTGCTAACAGAGTAAATCATTTTGATCCGCTCCCAGCGCTTCTGATAGGATGACGTGTCCTACGGGCCTCGCTGGGTGAAAGGCTTCGCACTCCATTGGTGTATGCTGAGTTGTCTCCGGATTTTTGCTGCAGTACCCACGTGCCTGAGCCCGTTGCGAGGTTTCTTGTTCAGCCGACATTTTACTTGGACAGCCAAGTAGCCTGCGTCGTTTTTGACTTCGATGCTGCGAATTCGCGAAGCTGTCTTCTTTTACTGCTAGCTTCGTCGCTGCAACGAGAATTAGCTTAGCCGTCTACTTTGCCGTCTACGGCGAGTATTGGAATTCCCCCACGGAACCCTGTATATAGTATCTCCCGTCCTCCTCTTATACTATCCTTTCTTTTATCTTATGTCGCTTTCTTTTTTTTTTCTTTTTCTTTCTTCCTCGTCCACCCGCACCCTCCTCCCCCTTCAACCTTTCTGCTGGCCGCTGTTCAAGTATCAGCAGTCAGTTAGGCAGTTACAGAGAGACCAGCCCTAGTTTTTCAGTTTTTTTTTTACTAGCAGACTGTATGTACATATAGAATGAGCGCTAAGCGTCGTTGCACGAACAAAGGAACCGAGTTAGGAAACAAGCAAAGAAAGAAGGAAAGAAAGACAGAAAGAAAGAAGGCGCGATTCGCGCGACATGTGTCCCAGCAGTTAGGAGCGCTCGAAACATCTCGGCGTCCCAGAAGCATACATAGTTACACACAACCCTCGCCTGACCCTCACATGCCCCCGTCCCTTCTTGCCCCACGCTTGCGGAGAGGCAATGCGGAGAGGCAATGCGGAGAGAAGTGCGACCGAAGGGTCACTCGAAACGGAGAGTTACAAAGAGTCAAATATACAAAAAAAAAGGGGGAGGAAGGGGGCGCGAGGGCGGAGCGCTGCGTGGACGAAAGTGGGCAGGTAGGTCGAGTTGCCAGGCCTAATTTGCTCGCCACTGACCACCCGCGAGCGGCGCAAGCGATTGTGCCGTCTGTCTGTCGCGAGCGGCTCACGCGCGCAACGACAATGACGTAATCGCTGCCACGCCGGTGGCGCCTCCTTGCGTGCGTTGTACCTGTAGACACAGGCGCGTGCGTGCGCGGGCGAGCATGGGGTTGTGCGTAGACTCTCCCGCGTCCAGCCGCGTAAACGTGGAACGCCGCCGCACGATCAGTTCGCGGTGCTAAAAGCGCGTCACGCGCAACCGTTTTTGGGAGCGTATTGATTGCGCCGTGCGCACCCCTTGTAGCTGAAGGGTCGCCCCCATTGAGCGGTAAATGTGACCTCGGCTGTAGTCGACGCACTGGAGCGGCAGTGCGCTGGCGTAATGCGGCCGAGTGAACGAGGGGAAGGGGTGCGCTATATTAAAGAGATTTAGATTGCCCACAAACGTACCTGTTGCAGTTGACGGAATAGCGAAACACCGCAGAAGCAGAAGTCGGCAAGCGAGCGGGTGGCGCCATCTTCCGGCGCTTATTTCAACCACATAACACGCGGAACTACAGTTATGAAGAGAACGACAGTAAATGGTTATAGCTTGTCCGCGTAGACAGGCTATATGCTTCACAAAATACCGAACTACCGCAGACGTGGAGAGCAGTAAAAGCTCTGGTAGCGACACCTTGTAACGCTTCGACAAACAACAATGCGTTACAAACATCCTTGCGGTGCGTGAGGGGCCACGTCGAAGGAAAGTAAAAACAAATTGCACGTTGTTGACGATGACGCACCTGCCGGCGGGTTTACGCCAGTAGGTAAACATAATTTGGTGAGCCACTGATTTAGCAGTTTTTGTGCCATCTCTAGTTGGAATCTGCGCCGCGACGTGACGCCACGAATTCGACTGTTCTGTACGCTGTTCACGCCTACGTCTCCAGCATTCGGTAAAGTGCAATACGTTTACGGCCAAGCTAAAGAGCTCTCTATGGACGTCAGACTCTGGAGTTTTGCGAGAAGCGTAGCGCCACCTGCCGGTGCGAAGAGGCAGTAATGAGTAGTGCGAAGCCCGACTCCCTTGCTAAGTTGCCTATGCAGCTAGCGACTGCGAAACAACGGTTGAACTAGATTTTGGTCCATATGGCGAGCGTTTTGCGCATTTAACACCCACACACAGCGAGCTATGAATTTCTACGCTAGTCGGACGCGCCTCCAAACTGCCATAAAGCGCTTGCTGGCTCATTCGTCAGACTGATGGCGGAAACGACGGCAACTGCGATAGCTCCACGCGCTACAAAGAAACGCCTAATCGACGCTACTGTTGTGTTGTAAATTGCCATGAACGGGAAGGGCGGAATAACAACGTTCAGTTTTACCGATTTCCATCGCGATCGTATGAAGGGGAAAGGTGAGAGCGCTGGATACGGGCCGTTCATCCTGTTGGGTAATCGGACTACTTGCATTCCCCAGAACACAGCGGCTCGCATGAGAAAGTCCGACAATTTTGTTCTTCTGTAATTGTGTTGCGTAGCCCTGACGGAGGACCGTGGCAACTAAGCGAAAACTCAAGAATCTGCAGCCGCCACTTCGTTGGTAACGGAAAAAACAACGTTGCGAACAATCTTGCCTATGTGCCATCGATATCTCCGCCTTTTAACAGACGTCTGTCTCCGCTTGACTCAACAAGTGCAACGGAGAGATCTGGCAGGTCAGCTTAACAGCAGGTCCGCATTTTGGTTCGTTTATGAATTCAAAATCCTGTTCAAGAGCATCGTTGCATCGCGAGCTCATTTCTGCGTTCGGTATTTTGTATGTCCTGCGCCGATACAACAAGCACGCTTCGCAATGTGCTGAGCCTGCTCGACTGCGTTTTTCAAATGTGAGCAATAAAATTGCTGTAGGAGCACTGGATGAGTAATTGCGAAATAACGCACATGTGTAAAGAAATAAATGTCGCATTTATTTAAATTTATTTGTCGCCGCTTGTTGCTCGAAGCGTCTGCAAGAAGTTCAAATTAAGGTACTGAGAGATGCTGCAGCTCCTGCGAGAAAAAAAGGAAGGTGCAGCGCGTAGCACTCTAGGAAGCTTACTTTCGTTATGATCGCACGCTATTTGCTGCCTTGGAAAACGTTTTCTGTTTGCTGCCGTGGAAAAGGCTATGAAAGGATTTACTCTCTGTAAATAATTGCGAAAGAAAACATTACGATAATATACATAAAGATATAGGAGATACTTAGTGAGTCTTGTGTTCAGTACATATTCAATATGAAACAATTTGAAATGCTTAGATTTTTATGCTGACATACATATAGACAAACCTGATGCTCTCTGTACTTGCGAGTTGCAGCACGCCGAAATAACACTTGAGACTTTATTTTATATTGTACACGTACTTCGCCCTGCATGCTAAGCTTCCTCTCCGAAGCGTGGATGGGCGGAAGAAGCTTTCCAGGTCCTTGATTTTTAGGAAACCGTGCCTCAACACAAACGAAAGAGAAGGGTCCATTGTGGCCTATGCACCTTCGCTTGCGGACAGATCTCCTTGCACTACTCAGTTTGCGCCAAGGCTCCGATGGGGGCGCTGGTGACGGGTTTTTCCGCAGCGCCGCCTGGGCAGAGTCTGAGGTCTATATTTAGATTGTCGGTGTATGTGTTACAGTTTATGGAAAACTTCACCTCCCGCGCTACGAACGGAAGCGGGAGATCTGGCGGTGCCTTCTTGTGACGCTCAGTTCAACTGTAGAGCACGCAGAACTATGTGTAATTGCGACGACAATGTCCTACTAAGCTACAGATACATAGACGTAAGTAGCCATAACCATTAAAGTATGCGACTTGTTTCCTTCTTAGGCGGAGATATTTCGTTCCAAACAAGACGTTTCTAACACTTCGTGGTTTAACAAAACTATAGGTCGCTTGCCAGAGGTCCGGCTGTGCTATTTCCGTAAACTGTCTATTCTGGTATACGTAGCGCGCTAGACCTCAGCGCCGACAATTCCGTGTGACATGACGGATTTCAAGGCAACTTTTGTTTGTTTCGTATTGCGGCAGCTGTGATACGGGGAGAGCTCACTAAACTCGCTACGTTCAGTATTTATTTGCCCCAGAATGCAAGGGGAGCCTTCCTTAAACCGACCGCCAATTAACTAGGCAGCACGTGGTATTGAAAGCGACGTTATTCCGACGAGTCGACCTCCGATGTGTTGTTTGCGCAGGTTAGCTGTGCGCACTTGAGCTGCTATTCAGCGTCTGGGAAAAAATAAAATAAAGACCGAGCCCATCATAGTATATGGCGGTGGAAACGGCATGTGGAGTTTCCGTTACGAAAATTCGCGGTCATGAAGTTCCCTGTGAGTGAGTCGTCGAACATACTACCGGTATACTTGGGAAATGAACACGCGGATTAATTGACGAAAGGCGCGCGCGAATTAACACGGAGAAGGAAAACGCCATTCCGCTGTTCGGAGAGGGCCTCAGAAATATGTAACACGAAAACTCTCAGTGGGAAGATTACCTGGGGCATGGTTCAATCAAAAGGATAGGGTATCCATTCCGCTTACCACAATTACCGAAATTGAAAGAGAGAGAGAAGAAAGGGGAAAGGCAGGGAGGTCAACCAGATGGGACAAGCGGCTGTAGCCTGAACAGATGTTTACAGTGCTGTGCGGTGGCAGTATGCGGTGACAGTGACCGGCTGTGATTGTATGTCTGTGCTCCTTTCTTTCTTTATCTCTACTTTGCTATCACTTTACCTCTCCCTCTCCTCTCTCCCCAGCAAAATTGAGAAGTTTGTAGGCACATAAATAGGCTTGTAGTTGTTATTATTATTATTATTATTATTATTATTATTATTAGTAGTAGTAGTAGTAGTAGTAGTAGTAGTAGTAGTAGTAGTAGCAGTAGCAGTAGCAATAGTAGTAACAGTAGTATCCTGAAGGCATATTTAGCGCCAGCAAACAAGGACGGAAGGGAGACGACACCACAATCACATCGACACCACGACACCACAAGTAGTACGGACGTGTCCTAAGAATATTGGAGTCAATTTTATCTACGATACACAGTCTGCGCATTCACAAAATGTTCTTGCGCAAAAAAATTTGTGTAAAAGCAGATGCTAGCCAACCCTGATGCTGGACATATTATTAACGTATGCGCTCGTCCAACGGCCCAACAGCACTTACGAATAAAGAGCTTTGTCAATTCGAACCCTGGTTAATTGATGTTGTCTCGGCTTTTTTAATTCTCTTATGTGTTAGCGTTCAAGCGTCCCGAAAGTGTCATTATTTTATTATTATCAATGCACCTTTAATTTTTGTTTTAAAGCAAATTTGCATTACTTTCGATAGTAAAATGGAATAGTCGTATAGGCGCGTACTACTTCCAACCTCCGCAGTTGAACCTCAATTAACCTCGTGCGTAATAAACTCGACACGAGAGCATTCTGTAATGTTCCGTCACGTCAAGGTGCGCTGGCGGCGTTACTCATCCTTCCTTTGTGTGTCCTTTTCTCGCTTGCACCAGGACTCCACTCGCGGTATTAGAGCGGCTGTTTTCGCTGTTGCGGAAGCCTGTAACTCACGAATTTGCAGCTCAACTTAGTATACTTCGTCAGCGCCCCTTTAAAAACTGGCCCTGTCACCCTCGCATAGTGAACAGCCGCTCCGGGCAATGCGTACGCGATTACGGGCTGTCCCGAATCGGTTCCCGCGTATGCAGCGTTCTTTAAACGGGCGAGCAGCTATGTGGCCGGCCCACGATCGGGGGCTGCTGTGCTCTTTACACAGAGAGAGAGAGAGAGAGAGAGAGAGAGAGAGAGAGAGAGAGAGAGAGAGAGAGAGAGAGAGAGAGAGAGAGAGAGATAGGGGGGGGTCGCCGAGTTATTCGGGGTCACCGATTACAACCGCTCGGCGACCCCGCTGAAAGCAATTGCTTGGCCATCGGGGTCAGTTAAGAGTTTGGATTCGCCAGCTGGGCACCACGGCCACGTCTGCCTGTCGGTTCCAACTCGCATCGTGTGTGGGTCGACTATAGTGAACAGCGATAGATATCGCGCATTCCACTTGAGGTGAAACAAAAAGAAAGAAAAGCTCCAGAGGGCAGCGTATTAGAGAGGAAACGATCGGAATGAATGAAATCTTCCATCTTTCCGCCCTTCCTACCGAACAGAACTCCCCCTGTTTTCCCTGCCCTTCCTTATGTCGCTTGGTTGCCAGCGTCTTGCACGTTGTTCTCGTTTCGGCTATTCGTGTATGTTTTGCGGACACCGAAAGCATTACATGTGTCTATTCGGAATGAACTGAGCCGTGCTCCCGCATGGGTTGCAGAAGATAGTGCCAGTCTTTCCTCCTTTCCCACAAGAACCACTTCTCTCTCTCTCTCTCAGTTATCGATCGTTCACGAGGTCGCGGGTTCCGTTCCTGAACGAGAATGTGGCCACATTTAGCCCTGTCTTCCGCGGCAGACGACGTGTAAAAACAACGATGACACTTAAATGAACATTCTTGCAAGTCGTTACCGCTCAACGTTTACCGTCCTTAGTAGTTTCATCTGCGCACGTGCGGTCGTAGCGTTATACTTCACCTCACAAGTGGTCTGCAGCACTGCCTAAGGTACGAGGCGTACACAGGCAATATAATTGCGCAGCGGAATGTAGTTCCGGGCCGTAACTGTCTGATTAATTGCAAAATTGTAAAGTTCTGTTTTTGCTTGGTATATACACGATACGCTACAGCGATACGCGAGACGTTAGAGCTTTTGCGCATGCGTGTCGTATACCGCGAATTCGGCAGCCGCCGAGCAGACGACGCGCGGCGCGGATTGACACATCTCGAGAGGCGTTCGGCCTCCATATTGGCTAAGGAGTACTGCAGCTTCCGTAGTGCTGCAAACGGCTTGTGAGATGGACGCAGAGCATGACGGTCGGTGCAGTGGTTGTGCAGACTTCGAATCATCCGAGTTTATATGTCACAGCTTATATATATATTAGCGCGGAGTATTTAACGGAATGCCGGAAAAACGAATCGGGTAACAGCAGCGCTGCCGGCGACGACTTGCCACGTTGTGATCAACTGTAACTCACATGCAGATACATACGTTCTTGCTTTGAAAAGTCCTTCCATACGAAAAAAAAAAAATGCAAGGATCGATCCGCGATGCTTGTGTCGCTCAAGCAGATTTGATGCCAATGTATTATCGCAATTTAATCGATCCCTGTAATGAACTAGTGCTCGTTTTAGTTACACACAGCACAAACATGGGAGCCATCAGCGTTGTAGAACGCCTTTCGGTATTATGATCTACGTCTATGTTATTGAGCTTCCATAGAGATATTACTCTCTGAAGAGAATTTTAGAAATAGCACGTCCGAGGTTGGCGGATACTACCAGCACTGCGTACAAAAACAGTTTTGGTTCAGCAAATGCGAAGTATATCACCGACACTGTTTGTTTCAAGCATATAAAGAAATTGTTTCTCGCGTTTTTATACAGATCTCGGATCACCGCCGTGGCGAACCGAACTAGGGCAACAAAGCGAATGCTCAAGTGGACAAGAACACGCTATAGGTAAGCGTGAAAGATGGGGAAGAAAGCGTATAAGCAAAGCTGTCAACTTATTTCTTTTTCTTTCCGGTCTCGCTTGGCGCGATTCGCGACTACAGCACGAACTGACATTTCGTCGAGTTGGTATTGTAGCTTTATCTGAAATAACACCGCGCAAATACGGACAATAAAAATAACAAACAAATAAAGTTTATTAAAACATCACCGGATGTTTATCATCCGGACAGTCGCCCCACTCGCAACTGCAACATTTACTGGGAGCAGAACAATATTTACATGCTCGATCAAGTCCGATGAGCACCGCGAACATGGGAACATGAACGCCAGGAACACAAACATAAAAAAAAGTGAAGTTGCACTGTGAATCATCGATACATCAAACAAAAGTGATAGAACTGTGATATAAATGTGATGTTTTTATTCACTGTGCTATGCGGGGTCGATGTGTAAGCAAATGTAATCTTTGTAAATGCTGCCGCTACCGCAACCTGTCAGGCACTCCGCGCCTTTAGTTTCTGTCTCCACTTGAAACTCATAAGGCCTTCAAGGAAATAAAATTCAAGTCAATTTAACTCACGAGCGTATTTGTGGGCACATGCACTTGTTGCGTCTGTTGCTGCGCAGTAAAGTAGGATGTTGGACTATAGTTGGATAACTGTCATTGTTTGTAGCAAAGTACCTAGTGGTTTAGTTTAGGGAATAGGTCAGTGTCCGTTTTTTTTATTCCTTCCGTTAACCTTCTGCGCCACAAACATTAACAGATAGGACTATTCTTCTTTGGGTATCGATGATACCGGGAGTAGTATTTTTTTATTTTCTATATCTGCGTTTTCGACTCCCCAGTGCTCACGTCACAATCGAATGTACGTATAAATGCTGTTTCGGTTCCAACAAATCTCCTGAGTTGCGAGCCCTTTCGCGTTGCTTCTTTCTGTCCCGTCCCCATCTGTGTTTCCTGCGCAGTGTTACGCAAGATAAGACAACGACACGCTTGTCCGAGGAGCCGCAATTCTAACGCTTCGAATTCTTAACCCAAATTAGACTATGTTCCACGACAGACGTTTCCTATAACGGACGCCGACCATAAGTGAGCTCCACGCATGCACCGCCTTCTTAGAGGGTCATCACCGATGTGCGTACAGATGCCCCAACGTTTTGACATGGGAGACCTTCGTCAAGCACCAACGCACACTGGAAACGTCCTGCGTAGCTGACCACCGAACGAACGTACACGCCCACGAGGCAGGTGGTGTACATTCAGGCGTGCGAGGACAGGTGAAATCGACGACGAGTGGAAGGCGTCTCGAGCGTGCCCCGTACGTCCTAGAGAGAGATACGGCTCACGCATCGCGCATGCAGTCGCCCTACGCACGCAGCTGGCTTCCCGTTGTCGTACATGTATGTACGTATAGCATGCGCTCGGTGGAAGGCATGCCGAGCAGCCGCTTAACAACCGCCAGGGTCAAGGCGCGCCAGTAACCCAAGTGGGAAACCTGCCAAACATCTGGGACGGTGCCGTCGTGCCCCCCCCTCCAGGCGGGTCGCTCCCGCTAAGAAAAAAAAAAAAAAACCGGAAGCGGTCCCAGCAGCGCGGCTTCCGGTGCAGGTGCTTGCGTGTCGTCCTGTGCGGCACGCAGACGACACGCGCCGGGCGAGCAGACGACCGTCATGAACTTTTCCTTCTGCTCTTCGTCTGAACGAAAAACAAAAAGATCGAAAAAAATATGAAGGAAGCAGAAATATAGAAAACGAAAGGCGGGAAGATAAAAAGGGCGCGACTGACTCTTAAAAGGTAAATGATCCTCTGCTCTAAGATTAGGCAACATATTAGGAAGCGTCGTGGGTCGCTCGGCGCGCATCTGCCGCGCGCGCGTACGCGCGTGGCGCACAGCGTGCCTCGTGTACTACGTGTCGTGACGCAGCCACGCGCGCCTTCCGTCGTCATCCATCACGTGCCTTTGTCACCTGACGGGACGGGAGCACTCGATTAGTATGCAGCGCGCGAAGCGGCTTAGTACAGGGCGTACCAGGCACTGGGCCATGAAGGACCGGGCCCGTATTCACAAAGCGTGTTCTTGCGCTGTATTACAGGCGTTCGTAAATAAAGGCGCCGGCCGATTCCCGTAACGATATCATTCCCTCCCAGGCAGGATTGGCCAGTGCCTGTTCTTACGAATCGCTCCATCACGCAGAACATGTGCTTCGCGAATTTAGCTTCGGGGATATGAAGATTTAGTTTTACTGCGATATCAATTACACGGAAGCTCGAGGAGTGAAAACACCGCCGCCATTGTCGTGCTGTCGCGCTTGACGGCGCATGCGCGGCTAAAGCGAGGAAAGTTTGCTCCAGGGACGCAGAATCCGTTTGGCTGCAACACCAACGAAGCGAAATCGGTGCACTCTCAGCAGTACCCGGTTTCGTACTTCTGGTACAATCATTCAAACTTCTTTCTGGGCGAGCTGGTGCATACTTGATTTGAAAATTGCAACAGCGCTAATAGATGCATCCACAAAGTAACAAGGACGAGACACAAGCGCTGACTGTCAACTAAATTTTATTCACGGAAGACTGATAGCTTGTATAAGCGGAAAGGCAGAAATGAAGTGGAAGGGAGCAACAGAATCGGGAAAAAATGACATTGCGCAACTATGAACGCACGTGCCGGGGAATAAACAACATACAGCTCGTCCCTATCGCGATCTGACACGGACGGCAACGACGCAGAGCCCACTCGAATTTATTGGAGCCATCGAAATTCGTGGGCAAGCCGAACGTGAGGCCGCTCGCCAGAGCAATCGCAGGCCGGAAGAGGAAGTACGTCACCACTTCTGTTGTAAACAAACTAGGTATACGCAGACGTGGAAACATGTAAGCGCGGCTGACGGTCACCTTAACAACGGAAGACCGCGAAAGCCACTTAGCCGGAGCTCCGCCAGATATTGGTCGCCCTCACCAGAGCCAGATTAACAAAAATGGGGGCCCTGGGATAATGCGCATGCAGGCCCCCTTTCCGTATAATGACCACCTCCCCCCGCCCTCCTGTCGCCTGCTACGCTACTGGAAATATGCCATATTTCATTTTAATTTCACCAAATTAAAGAGAACGAAGTGCTATCAACGAGATTATGATTATTGTTATTATTATAAGAAAAACAACAAAACTTGCTTGAAACGCGTGCTGTTGTGAACACCAACACATATGTTCACTTTGTGATTAATCTGCATTCTATTTTCAGCAAAAGCTAGGATTTAAGGGAAAGTTTAGTGCACTCAAGACGAACAAGAACGTAGAAAAGACAACACAGCTCAGATGTCGATCATTCTAAAGCTAGGCTTTGCTTGCATCACTAAGTTTAATCCCGTGAGGAGACACGTGGTTGTATCCAAAATATTTTTTATTAAAATTCAAGCACCGGACTGCAGTAATCGTTATACACGTTACTCTATAAATATGCAATAGATATGTACAATACTTAAGGCAATACAAGCACCATAAGAATGCTCTAGAATAGAGATGAAAATTACCAACTGTAATTAGAAAACAATATTTGAAAATATTTTCGTTAAAGGTAAGACAAGCAAGGGCGCCGTAGTGCTCCATAAAGAAAGCAACAAAATCCCAATAAAGTAAGGCGTCAGGCAGGAAGATACGATCTCTCCAATGCTATTCACACCATGTTTACAGGAGGTATTCGGATACCTGGATTGGGAAGAATTGGGGATACGTGTTAATGGAGAATACCTTAGTAACTTGCGATTCGCTGATGATTGTCTTGCTTAGTAACCCAGGGGACCAACTGCAATGCATGCTCACTAACCTGGAGAGGCAAAGCAGAAAGGTGGGTCTAAAAATTAATCTGCAGAAAAATAATGTTTAACAGTTTCGGAAGAGAACAGCAGTTTACGATAGGTAGCGATGCACTGGAAGTGGTAAGGGAATACATCTACTTAGGGGAGGCAGTGACCGCGGATCCGGATCATGAGACTGAAATAATAAGAAGACTAAGAATGGGCTGGGGTGCGTTTGGCCGGCATTGTCAGATCATGAGCAGCAGGTTGCCATTATCCCTCAAGAAAAAAGTGTATAGCAGCTGTGTCTTACCAGTACTCACGTACGGGGCAGAAACCTGGAGGCTTACCAAAAGGGTACTACTTAAATTGAGGACGACGCAACGAGCTATGGAAAGAAGAATGCTAGGTGTAACGTTAAGGGTTAAGAAAAGAGCGCACTGGGTGAGGGAACAAACGCGAGTTAATGACATCTTAGTTGAAATCAAGAAAAAGAAATGGGCACGGGCAGGAAATGCAATGAGGAGAGAAGATAACCGATGGTCATTAAGGGTTACGGACTGGATTCAAAAGGAAGGGAAGCGTAGCAGGGGGTCGTAGAAAGTTAGGTGGGCGGGTGAGATTAAGAAGTTTGCAGGGACAACATGGCCACAATTAGTACATGACCGGGGTAGTTGGAGAAGTACGGGAGAAGCCTTTACCCTGCAGCGGCCGTAATCAGGCTGATGAAATTGAAGCAAGGACGGCACCAAACAAGCGTGACACTATAAAAAAAATAATACAGTTCTTTATAAGCACGCTAAATATCACAAGAGGAACAAACAAGAGAGGAACAACGATGATTTGCATATATTGAATTACGCTGCTCAGCGTTTCATTGACAACGTGGAGGCTGGGAGGCAACACAACGAACTTATTGGAACTATTCATGTATAGCGCAAACAGTCCCCTTTTAAAATGGCACCTTTTCTCGTCTTCGCTTTGGCGAAATCAGATATTGTCTGTTCGAAGGAGAAATCGTGGAGGAGGTAACTTTCAATGGCCATGATAGCAAGCGAGTTCGCCTTCTCGTCAAGGAGGCTCGAAGGAAGGCGATTTTTTGATCAGCGACAACTTGGAAAACGATCGTTCGGTCTCACAGTTTGCCACGGGCATGCTTAAGTACATTCGCAAAGCAATAGAAAGGTTCGGAAACACATCAATAAGCTTTCTTTCGTGCAGCAAATTCATTATTCCCAGTGGACCGGCACACGAGTCCTGGCACACGGAGTTGTGCAGAAAGTTCGCAAACTGAACAATTTCAGCGGGAAATGCTGGCTCCAAATAATTTTTGTTGGTTTTCACCAACTTCTCAGTCTGCTGTGCCAGAGAGACCTCACTACCAACTTCTGTCGGCAATATTAAGAATCCGAACCTTTCAGAGTTCAGTGTAGGCAGCCTTTCGCACTCGCAAAGCAGAGCCTAGACTGTCAAGTAGAACATTGTATGTCTCTACAATAAACCTTTTTCTACCTAGTAGCGCGCTATCGCTTTTTCCGTCCGGGTGCTTACTCAAAACGATGCGTTTGCCCTCGTCCTGACAACATTGATTGGTACTCAGCGTGCGTGCTCTCTCTTCGAAGGTATCAAATAGAGGTCGCAAAGAATTAACAAAGCCTTCTAGGGAGCTCAGCAGGTCTACAGCAGTTGAAATGTCTAGGCCTGGTTTCTGAAGTGCTACGCTCGTTTTGTCAAAGCGCTCCAAGATTTCACTCCAGAAAATCGCCATGAATGCAGTCTCTAGTTTTGTCATTTCCTTGGAGAGAGACTGCGCTTCGTTCCTAGTGTCACCGTTTTCTTCCTCGTTCTTTGATATAGCTTCAAGGCAATACAAGACTGCATTGAACTTTTTCAGAATGACCTTACATGATTCAGCGTGTCTTGACCACCTGGTCTCAGAGAGACTTTTCAAAACAAGCTGCTGGCCAGTTCCGCCCATGCTGTCCAAGAGATACCTCCATCGCATAGGCGAGGCAGCAAAGAACACATACAGTTTCTGAATTACAGTGAAGAACTTGACTGCCTCAAGGCAACTGTCAACGCTACACGCGCCAACTAAGTTCAGTGAATGACCAGCACACGGGACGTAAACTGCCAATTCGTTTAGGTGTTTGATTTGAGCTTGCAGTCCTTTGTATTTTCCTGACATATTACTCGCATTATCATAAGCTTGGCCCCTACAATCATCAATTGAGATGCCATTGGTCGTCGAGAGGGACATCACGGTATCGAAAAGATACAAGCCGGTATGCGATTCAATTGAAAAAAAAATGCAGGAAATCCTTCGTACACTTAGAGGGCGGGCTTATGCTCCTCAGCTGGCGGACTTATGCAAGCTTAACCGGCGGCTCGCGGCTGAATCGCAGCCCGCGATCAACCTGCTTGTATAGACGCGCGCGGCGTCTGTCTGTTGCTAGCGCCAAAGCAAGCGTTCACATACGCATACAGTTCCTTGTACAAATTCCCCTCTTCTCCGTACAAACTCAATCCTTCTCCCGTTCCGGTCTGGTCTTCTATTGGCTAGGCGCAATCATCTGTTCTGGGAGGTTCTCTAATTTTCTTTCGCCCCGTCGACGCCGAGGGCGAGAACGAAGGGGAGAGGGCGACTCCTAGCGCGGGCGAAGTTACGCGCCCTCCGTCGCCTCTGAGTCATTTTTTTCTGCTTCTTTCTGGAAAGCTCGGCGGCCAGTCTGACCTACTTTTTCCGTCGATCGCGCGCGAGGGTGCGCAGCCACTAGGCAGGAATGGGCCCTGGAGACAGGCCTTTGTGTCGATAGGCCTTTGTGTCGAGATCGCCAACTTCCCCCTTCACTCTTTCACAACCCTAACCCGAACAGTGACATTCCATGCCCCATGGCACGCGGAGAAAAGCACGTGTGACGTCTTCTTTCCTCTCCTACCTAGACTCTGCCTTCAGACTCATCATCTGCTATCGGACTCATCCTAACCCGGCCAAATTTTCATCACGGTAAAGAAAAGTCGAATGGGAGGCACTGTTGCGTATTGCAGCACATCCTTTCTATGAGAAGGACAGCGGCGGAACTATTTGAGAGGTGGAGGGTGGCGTGGTGGTGACGAGCGGAAAGGGAGATTTAGGTCCTCATCCCACAATTACATGTTTTAGGTGTTACCCCCTTGCCTTTCCAGACAGCACTGGACAGACGGACTGACAGGAAACCACGAAAACTCTTCCAAGGAAACGCACCTCGCTTCGCAAGATAGAGGGCCCCGCCGGGGTGGCGGGGGATTCCTGTTTTTGCATCTCGACAAGCTCTCCCAAAATGATCAGGCGAAACGCATGCTGTTACATTAG
Organism: Dermacentor variabilis; assembly: GCF_050947875.1. NCBI lineage: Eukaryota > Metazoa > Arthropoda > Arachnida > Ixodida > Ixodidae > Dermacentor > Dermacentor variabilis. The sequence continues at coordinate 81,247,546 of NC_134577.1, read as the reverse complement.
GCGGGGGGCCCCGTCTGCTCGTTCTGGTTATCTCGCTTCATACATGTCGCTCGAAGTTCCGTTGCCCATGGTTCCATATACTAAGCAGGTTAGAGTAAATGGGCCCCCTTCTCCTACTGTCCAAGGTGAGGCCCTGGGCTGCAGCCCCCATAGCCCCCCCCTCCTCCCTTAATCCAGCGCTGGCCTTCACAAGTACAAGGGGTGAGCGCTTCCGAGCGCTCTGAGCTAAGGAGCGCGGCGCCCTGAAAGAACAACTTGAATGCATTCAGAGCGCTCGAAAAACGACCAGCCGAATGTACCATTACAGCGAAGCGCTATGGAAGCTAGGCAAGTTAAGCCACTAAAACGTATGACTTCGCACGTTCCTCACGGTAAATATACCTGGTAGCGAAGCTTCCACAGGAGCCCATACGTTCAAAACATGGAGGTTCATCGGGGGATGGATGAATGGATGGATATTATGAGCGTCCCCTTTTGAAAGGAGCGGTGGGTTGAGCCACCAAGCTCTTGCTATTGTAGTGCTTAATGTCCTACCTAGGTTAAAAAACAAAAACGCACGCTGAGATCCCATAACCAAATTTTCTGACACCTGTTGTGAACTTTGATTTTGTACGTCTCTGTATTTTGTCGTTTCCCTACTTTTCTTCCACCAATCTTTCAATCAACTCTTACTAATCTCTATTGCTGGCATGTTTACTTTCCCCCTGCTCTCGCTAAACCCGAGGGCTTCAAGTAGGCCAGTGGTGCCTGAACCAACCTCTAGGCAGACGTCTTCACATTCTAATAAAACATGTTCCATCGTTTCCCTAGTTTTACCGCAGCAAGCACTTGCTTCTTCGTTCTTATATCTCGCTTTATAGGTGCGTGTTCTAAGGCATCCCGATCTCGCTTCAGAAAGTAATGAGCTTCCCTTTCAGTTATCATAAATTGTTTCTTTCCTGATTTCGTTCTTTCCTTTTAAGTAGTTATTCATGGCAGGTTTCTTTTCCATTGCCACCACCCATTCAGTGACGGTTCATTGCGGTTCATGGAGCTTGGCGCCATCCGTATGAGGAGGGAACACTTCCGGCGGAAGAAAAAAATAATGTGACGCTATATCCGTTAAAAACAGAAGTGACGTCATTTTGCTTTCGAAGGCGCAAAATTTGTTTTGGTGGCCTGCCTTTGGAGCTACATATATTCACATTCCCCGCCGTTCGACTTGACGGGCGTTTCGAGCTTTCAGCACGGAAGGCGGTGCACGAAAAGGCCAGCCGTACGGTTGTCGAAATCGCACCCCTGCACAGAACATACTTTCTTTGGAGGCCGACGAAAGCTTTAGGTGTAGAGTGCTGGTCCTATCGTCGGGCGCCAAGCCCGTCGGCGAGCGCCGTCCCACGAAAACAACTAAGCAATTATCTGGCGGTCGTAACACTACTTTTCATCGAACAGGACAAGAAGCGATGAAGCTACCCGCGTTACCTAATTCGGACAAACGTTGACAGGCAAAACAGCACAACGTGCGAGGGGGGCCGCATTTCAATAGGTGAACTTTGCGGGCGCGCCTGTCAGCACATTTCAAGAGGAGCATTGCATCGCGAGTGATAGCGGCGTCCATGTCCCCTGTAACGATGGGCGCTGAAAAAAAAGTATTTGTTAATAATAATAAAATTGAATAAACTTGGATTTTCTTTACTCGTCACGAATGTATAAAATTGACCAGAAATGTTATTTTCCTTGAATGAACCTAACTGTGTCTCGCTTGGATTTAAAAAAAAATGCTTTTTTTCTTCCGCAGTGTTTCTTCCCTCCAAACGTAGTCGCGCTTCAATCGCTGCTCCCATAACCACCCTTGCAGAGTCGGTGACAATTTGTAATGAAACGCTTTTCGCCCGAAGCTTCGCGACCTATTTGGATCGAGCTAGCGTTCTTACTAGCGCTGCTGCGTGTTCTGCCTATGCTTCACTGCGATCATGAGCGAAGCTGCCGTGAGGAGCTGGGGAAAAAGTGCCTTCTGGGATTTATCGTTCACGGCCAACGGCGCTGACGCCGACGCCGACGACACCGGCTTTTTTGCGACACGAGCTCCTTAACGCTCTCGCGTTAAAAATGGAGGGAAAAGCAACGAAGAGTAAATTGATCTAAATCAACGCATTAGCAGCCGCACAAATTCACGCTTGGTTCCTTTCTGATGATTAATTTCTGTTCACTTAATATCGAACCTAAAAATATCACAGTTTTGCCGTAAGGGCGGAGCAATGAATGCAATGAAGACTCGTAACTGTAGTGGAAGTATGAGTTGAAGTTAACGTAAACATGTCTAAGTTAAAATTAACTGTCGTGCCAGGGGTCCTCTGTTTAAGTCCTGCCATCGGAGAATTTCATTTATGTTTATTAATGAAAGCCAACGTCTCTCTTAATGACTTTCGCGGGATCGAATCCCGGCCACGGCGGCAGCATTTCGATGGAGGCGAAATGCGAAAACACCCGTGTGCTTAGATTTAGGTGCACGTTAAAGAACCCCAGGTGGTCAAAATTTCCGGAGTCCTCCACTACGGCATGCCTCATAATCAGAAAGTGGTTTTGGCACGGAAAACCCCAAATATTATTATTATTCTTCTTAATGACTTGACCACCATGTTTCGGTATCGGGTATGTTTCAAACATATTCCCCGGGCCGATTCCGGAGGGCACGCACAGCCGCGCCAATGAAATTTCGTCTTTTCAGGTATGAGTTCTGGTAGTGCTTCACACGTTTAGTATTTAAATATGAGATGTAAGAAAAAAAGACATGTGCTTTCGGTGTTTTGTGTCACGACATTTGTTTGTGGGCTGCCATTCTCAAAATTCTGAGCAATAATTTTGCCAGGAATTTGAGCTTTGACATAAGCAACTTTAGTAATAGAATGGTGTGGCAATATAACTCACATATGCCGCATGTCATGCCATGGCATACAGCGTACATATGCCTATACCTCACGGTGACTATGACGGCAAGAAATTCGCTAGGTTAATGTCCGTATAATTGCCATCGCAAGAAAATACGAGGGCACCTAGGCAGTTCTTATGAGTTGTGAATGCGAAAGCATTGATGTCCAATTGAACGCTGCTGAACGGTCCTGCGGGATTTGCGCTGCGAGTAATGTAGCATAACGGTACGTGTTGTCCGAGCCAGCAAGCAAGCAGCAGCAAGCGAGCAAGCAAGCAAGCGAGCGAGCGAGCGAGCCAGCGGCCGCCGCTGCCTGTGACGCCAACGCCGCATTCCACCAAAGTGCTCCTCGACAATGCTCTTTCCTCACGCAACGCCTAGCGCGCTACTGCGGCAGTGGGTGTTCCTTTTCGCCCGCGGTGCTCCGTCGAGGCGCGCTCGTGACGTGGCGTCGCAGCCAACGGGAACTCCGTCGAGGCGCGCTCGTGACGTGGGTTCGCAGCCAACGGGAACTCCGTCGAGGCGCGCTCGTGACGTGGGTTCGCAGCCAACGGGAACTCCGTCGAGGCGCGCTCGTGACGTGGCGTCGCAGCCAACGGGAACTCCGTCGAGGCGCGCTCGTGACGTGGGTTCGCAGCCAACGGGAACTCCGTCGAGGCGCGCTCGTGACGTGGCGTCGCAGCCAACGGGAACTCCGTCGAGGCGCGCTCGTGACGTGGGTTCTCAGCCAACGGGAACTCCGTCGAGGCGCGCTCGTGACGTGGGTTCGCAGCCAACGGGAACTCCGTCGAGGCGCGCTCGTGACGTGGCGTCGCAGCCAACGGGAACTCCGTCGAGGCGCGCTCGTGACGTGGGTTCGCAGCCAACGGGAACTCCGTCGAGGCGCGCTCGTGACGTGGCGTCGCAGCCAACGGGAACTCCGTCGAGGCGCGCTCGTGACGTGGGTTCGCAGCCAACGGGAACTCCGTCGAGGCGCGCTCGTGACGTGGCGTCGCAGCCAACGGGAACTCCGTCGAGGCGTGCTCGTGACGTGGGTTCGCAGCCAACGGGAACTCCGTCGAGGCGCGCTCGTGACGTGGCGTCGCAGCCAACGGGAACTCCGTCGAGGCACGCTCGTGATGAGGCGTCGCAGCCAATGGCAATGATAGCTTAGGTGCCGTTCCGCTGCCGCAGATGACAGACGCGGGCTTTTTCGCTCGATAAGCCATATGACGTTTTCGCGTCAAATTGGTGGCACGAGCGTTGTACGTAGGCCACTATAAGTGCACTGGCGTTCCTGCTGAGCGGCTGCAGTGTGTACGCATAGTGCACCAAGTGGGAGTGGCAGTAAACGTCAAGTTAATGTTATGTAAGACTTCACTGAGCGTTCACCAACGCCAATAGTTTCCCGTCGGCCTCATATCGTGCGTCATCAAGGCTCGACGACTGCGTGCAGCGCTACTGGCGGCGGTCCTCGTCGTGCCGGCGTTGTGAGACGCATGGTAGCTGCAAAAGCGCGATTCCTTTTGCATTTCATGCTGCGCCATGCCAACATATCGCACCTGCGTGTATAGTTGCAACAGCGTCCGAGGAATGCAAATACCCTGCTATCACGGTCAGTGTTTTGCCCTTGAGCGAGTCTGTGTAATTGTTAGCTTCGAAGCTAACAAATTAGCATGTTGTTCTTTGAAGAGGAGATATTAATCAAGTTTAAAGAGGAGAGATCGGCCCGTATGGCGCGTCCCTAGCCTGATACTCCTGAAAGCGGCGAGGGGAAATGGCAAACACAGGGAAATGTATACGTGACAGGTGACTGTGCTATATGGTATACAATGAGCTGCCATTTACAGGTCGTCCAATACGCGGATGTGCACTATATACTCACTACGCGCAGGAGTAATGAGTCCACACAAAACCTTCTCGCGCGACCCCACTTCATACTGTCTTCGCATCCCACATGTTCTATATAGAGACGAGCGTCTAAGCCCGTCTCACGCAGCAAGCTTACGAAAGATGTTATGGCGCGTTGGCATGGTCAACCCGTCTCCATGCGCCCACAATCTCCTCCGAATAGAGGCGCGAGCCCAGATCGCCAATAGTAAATTTGAGCGTCCTTCACTCGGCTGCATATTGAGGGCACACGCAAAGTACGTGGCGTATTACCTCGGGAGTGTGACGGACGCTGCAGTCAGCGTCCCCTTCCCGTCCAACCTTGGGAAGGTATCATCCAGTGTACCGCCACACCGAGCCGTAATCAACGGAGTATAATAATTCCTGTCCTTTCCGCAGCCGAAGTGGAAGCCGGAATCGCAAACAAGCGTTATGCGCTCTTCTCAATGGTCGGGGTTATTCTTTTCTCGCGCCATAGAGCTTTTACGGGAGTTACGTTGCAAGGCGTTGATGTCATATCGGGAAAAGTTAATTTTTGACATCTCTCTGTCAGCGGGTGCCATTTTTTTCCCTCTGCCTCAGTGAAAAGGAATCCACTGTAGCGCGCTGACATGCCCAGATTGAGACGCCTCAGCAAGCACAGTCATGATGTCGTAAATCAGAGGACTGCATGCTGCTCTTAGCTTCACATATGACAACTGCTTATTAGTTGCATTGCCGGCTTTGAGCCACAAACTACTGTCACTTTCGCAAGGCTTTCTCGTAGTAGACAGCGGATTGCCTTTCAAACGCCGTTCAGCACAGCGGCAGTAGAGGATGTCCTTTGTGCTATCTTGAAGCGTTACGTCGAGTATTACGTGGTTCCAAGAGGTCCGAGTTTCAGGGCCATCTGAAAAAAAAAAAAATGTTCGGCATATTTGTACATGTAGGGAATGCAGGATAACGTGAAATGCTTGAGCCCAGCAGGCAGCATTGTTCGACTTCTTCGTTATTCCGGGTAATGAAAGTGGCACCATCGGATCTGTCACCGTCCAGAGTGGAATTTCGGGTACGTCCTGCGGTGCGAATTCCGGCGGCAGTAGATATCTTGCTGCGACGCGGCGTCAGGCCGTGTATCCAAGTAACGTACGCTCGCAAGTGTACGCGTCCTGTGCCCATCGTCAGTAGCCACAGATGCACTCGCAGTGGCACATGTTGAAGATATATAAACTCGAGATGGCCAGGCGCGTGCCTTTGTAATAGTGTCCAAATTAGAAGCACACTGTGGTCGTCCTAGGCAAATTCTCAGTCCCCGAGCCTGGGCGCTTTCAAGTGTACGAACAGCAGACGTGTACTGTAACCTGAAGAGGTACAGGCGCACAGCAGCCGAGTTAGAATAGCGATCTGGAGGAGTTGGTATAGTTAATGGCGTGGCTGAAGCGCAAAGTACCGAAGTGCAGAAAAACAAGAGTGACTGAGGTTAGCTGAAAAAAGAAAGAACAATCACAAGCGCTTGTGTTTGTTCTTTCTGCTAAGCAGAATCACCTTTATCCTTCTGCACTTCGGTGCTTTGGTGCTCGGCACTTTGGTGCCGATGTGTTGAGAAAGATGCGCCGAGGCTGCGCGCGAAGAACCACCGGCCGCTGCTTGTGCAAAGCGCGCAATGTGTCGTATATACCACTTCCCTTTCTCGTGTTGCAAAGTGTATATACATAGGGCAGACAGGCAGATGCCTCGATGACATGCTGAGGGAAGACAAGCAAAAATTGAACTGTTATCGAGACGGACACGTCTCCGTGCATTGTGATGATTGCGGTTGTGAATCGCTGTTTAAGGATTGTGTAAGTGCTTGGAAATACTGATAAAGATACGAGTGAAATTGCAGAAGCAAGCTTCAAAAGAAGGTGCTAAACTGCGTCAGCGCTCCGTTGTTTACTCTAAGCAGAAAGGAAACTGCCTATCTGGAAAATGTTGGGTTGCGCGTGCGATGATTTCCCCTCGTTTGAGCCGGTATGTAAATACCATACATTTCTGAAATAAAGTTCAGCTGTTTGTTAGCGCAGGTCTTGTCGTATTCCGTGTCAATCCAGCGCTATGACTTATACTGATGCTCGCAGTGGTCGAACTGCGACCACTGGAGTGATCGAACTCGTCGAACTGCTCGATGCATACCACGCCAACGGATGTTGTTCAATCTTATGTTGTGAGGATGCGCGTTACTGCGTTCGCTGTCACCGTAATACGATCCTCAATCTCTTTCCGAGACCTTATGCAGCCGCAGGACTCTGTTCAGGTCACTTTGATAAGCATCCCAATCAGTGCATCGCGCATGAGAACTTGCGAGTTCGGTACACCCTGTCAGTTGTGCCGAAAGGTAGGTGATCGATGCCATACGTTTAAACGTCTATACGCACCAACTAGCAGCAAAGGGAAGGCATCGGGAAGCGATAGCTAACTCTAGACAGCCGCTGTACGTTGTGCCACGAAAATATGCTGACGAGCGGTCGCTCAGGATGTCAAGACCATCGCTGTTTGTCAACTCAAGAAGTCGTCGTTATCGAATGTTTATGACTTTGTTATCCCAAACATGATGGTACGCGCTGGAGTCACGTACGACAGATAACGCGACGCCCTTGGCTGCACTCCGGAACAAATTTCAGGCGCCCAGCGTCAAATCTTACCCTCGGACAAATGTAGCTACCGTTGACCGAGATTGAGCAGCGCTTTAATTTCAATGTTATAGAAGCGTACTATTTACTGTGATGCAACGGAAGTTGGTTTAAAGACTACGTGAGGTCATATCGTAGCCTGGTAAATAGTTAGCTATGGTTTCGACTTGTTTCAGGCGCGAACTGTTCGTATCCAGGGAGCGTAAATGTCAATGTCATGTTCATCTCGTATATCACAGTAACTGCAAACCTAAAAGTTAATTTCCTTTCCCTTGTCCTCTCGTAGCTTGAACGCTAGTCAAGGAGGGAAGGTGATGAAGGTCCGAAGTCGGCGCCCCTCGATGATTCGAGTGCACGGTGGCAGCGCGAAGGAAGAGCCGTTGTCCGACGAAGTGACGTTTTATTCAAACGCCGAAGCGTCTGTCCTGGTCCAAACCCGAAGCTCCGCTCTCTCACCACACAACAAAACATGACTTTTTAAGCTCTCAGTTGTACAATGGATTCGCAACCCAGCCAATCACACATGCGAGTTCACATCATTGTAACCAATAGCACAACCACTATCGTGCCGCACGCGGCATTGGTGGAAACAGTGGCACTCTTTAGAACACGCCAGGGGATAGGATTTCTCAAAGACACGTGCCACCTCCCTCTCCCCTACGTTGGGCTGCGAGTATCGGCCCCTGATGTCTTCCCTCTTTTCACATGCAACCGGCCGCCATACAAGCTGCCGAGAATGTTCCGTGAAATCGCGGTTTATTAACTCCATATCCGGCGGACAGCGGGCTACCCTGCCGGTACTGAGAAATCTGTCTCCCGTGCAGCTGTGTGCCGGTTCGCTCGAAATACAAACACCATAATTGGGACCCGATGGCAATAGCACATAAAAGCATTCCGCGGCCATAGCCGGCTAAGTGATAAAGCTACAGCCATTTTCACGGGAACCCTTGGCAGGTGCACGCGGATGCCAAACATCAAACCGGCTGGGCAGTGTCGCGTCGCTCAATTTCCGTGACCGAGACGGTCGACGGGACATTTGGGGAGCGCATAGGCATTAGCGGTGGCGGTGACCTGAAACACCCCACTACTTTCATCTTCACGCTCGTCTCCCCGAACGCTCCCCTTCAGCTCGAGCCTTCTACCCTTTTGTTCCGAGCGGGGGTGCAGTTCTAGTGCCTCTTCTACGGTGCAGCCACTAATCCGCTTTCTCTTCACGCGTGAGTGCTGCCCGCGTCCCCTCTTCGCGGAACCCATATGCGGGCCTAATTTCCGGTTATTGGCCGATACAGCAGGTGTGGGCTCGTCCTACGCTTTGCTGTAGTCGCCTAAACTGGGCCACACAATAACAGCGAGGTCAAGTCCCTAATCTCAAACTGACTCTAAATTTGAGCATTTTCTCTTCAGAAATGGCGACGCGAACTCGAAATATTACGTAGCTGCAGATGTTTTCCTGCAGTGTGGTTCTTAGCACGTTTACTTGCTTTCGAACTTGATGGAGCACTATTAACCCGATCCAAATTGCGCACACGTGCTTAGCCTCCCACCAGCTTTTATTGGTATAGCTGTACAGGTAGACTCCAGGCGAATTTCGCCCTCGTTGTAGGCGTCGCCGGGACGTTCTGTATATATTTAGGTGCATGCATGTATGCTATTCGCACTTTCCAGCGACTATAGGGGGCGCGGAGAACGTTTCAATATGGCGGGGATAGAGGTGATGGAGCCGACACGAAAGCGTGCGCGTCTACAGGTGCAGGCGGCTCACGGGCCTCTAGTATCTCTAAGCGCGATCCTTGATCTTGCAAAGGAAACGCAGAGATGTGTTGTAGAAGGAGAGGCTGCGTTTAACGCTGGCCATATAATATGCTGCGGTATACGAGCGACGACAAGCGCGGCTGTCGAGGTCGAGTCACTATGCCTGCAGACAAGCGCCGTGAGAGGCCCCCCGCATACTATAAAAGTTCAAGTCTGCAATGAAACCGGCGCCGTAAAGGTCAGTATTTCACCTTACGTTTTTTTTAAAGATATACGTGATGTACGAGAATTGACACCAAGCAGTTAATTGGTGGCGCTCGGATGTAAACAAAGCGCAGTACCCCTCATGCCGCTGCATAATATAAACGTTGTGTGCATTGATGACGTTATGTGCATTCATGGCTCCCTGCAATGGCTTATTTGTGGAATGCTTGTTAAAAATGCCAGGTAACACGGAAACATTTCAGTAGTGCCGATTTAGAAGCTATGAGCGAGACAATGAGGTGTGCCAGCGCGCCCCGTTTCCAGCATGATTAGCGTTTTCGCGTGCTGTACGGCGATTTCGCCAAAGTGCAACGCGTTAAATGCAATTATTTTTTTACTTACTTCTCGGGCTTAAACGCGCAATTTCGTCGTTCTAGTGTCATAAAAGCACCAATGTGTTGTTTTCGGCTTCCAGAATTCAATGTGCATGTGGGAGCCTACGCATTTGCCCTGTAAATAATTAGCGCGGTTTTAAGGTCGTTTGCGTGCTTAACATTGGTTTGATTGTTTTCAGGGAGAATGCACGTGCAAGGCCGGTCTCTCTGGTCAATGCAAACATTTGTTTGCCACTTTGATATATTTGAACAGGTAAAACTTTATACATCATGTGTTTATTTATTTTCATTAGTTGGCTTGCCTGTAATGTGCATCAAGTGACAGTGAATATGTTTACCTTATGTCGAACTAAGAGCCACATTGTAAAAGGCGAACATAGAAGTCAGTGGCAATGATGCCTTTTCAATGCCATCTGGGGCTTGTTGTTGCACTAGGAACCGAGTTTCAAGAACATGCACACAGCAATCAATTGAGTATGTGTTGCTTCAGTCACTTCAGGTGGGCACAGGCTGTATTAATAACCACAGAATGCCCAGAAATGTTTTAAACGTTCTGGGCTTTTTTATTTGTTTACTGTAGGATTTTGATTCTGAATCTGCTGTAAAATATTGTTGATGTAACTTACTAACACGGAAACAAAGGATGAAACAAAATGGAACCAATGTACACAAGCGCTAACTCAAAACTGAAATGGTTCCCGTCTGTCTCATTTTTTTTTCCGCACTACCAAGTTGCATCATAGAATTCCAACTAGCCCCATCGCGACACTGTTAGGAAACATTTTCTTGAATCATATGAAAGATGCAGAAAAAAGCCAATACACAGAGTATTTCAGCAAGGTATGTTTATTTTGATGTACAGGACAAGTGCCACTTCCCTGGATGCATTGTCATGCACGGATGTGCAACAACAGTGGGGACGTGCCAGTGCCGCCAGCATCTACAAACCAAGGCCAATTAGTTTGTTTTGCCACGTCGAGCAGCTTCAACCAATAAGTGTCCCTGAAGATGTTCAAGCCCTGATTAGGAAAGAACTTATCGATGCAGTACCAAATTCTGCACTGGCAAAACACAAAACTCGTGCAAGAAAGTCAATCCCTTTCACTAGCAATTTGAACATAGTCCGCGCCATCGACACAATTTTCACACAAGGTTGCTACTTGAGAGAGCACACAAAATTTTCATTTTTTGAATCGGTGCTAGATGGTGAAAAAACAGTACTGAAAAGGTTTACTCTTGAACATCTCAATGAAAATGAAAAGAGTTTCTATCTTCAAAATGTGTGCCTCTCCTATGCCAAAGCTAGGGAAATATGCCGCGAGACAACTGATCAGTCATCCACTCTGTGGCACAGCGAAAGAAAAAAAAGAATTACTGGAAGCATCTGCAGAGAACTCTACACGTTTGAAGAAAGAGGTACACGCAGTTGGGAAGCAAAGCTGGACAGGCTGTACTGCAGGGAGCCTTTCAAGGGAAATGAAGCCACAATGTATGGAAAAGACAACGAGCCTCTTGCACTTGAAGAGTACGAGAAGACTCATAACGAAAGCGTGAGCAAGCTGGGACTCGTCGTCATTCCAGATGTTCCTTGGCTTGGCTACAGCCCGGATGGAATAAGTGAGCAGAGGGGAACGAACATCTTGCTGGAAGTGAAGTGTCCTGTTCTAGGCAAGCACTCTAGCATACAAGACCTTGTAAATGCTAAGAAGCTGGCATTTATTGTGTGTGATGGAGAAAATTATGCATTGAGACGTGCTCACAAGTATTATTCCCAGGTTCAACTGGGCATGCTCCTCCTTAACATGAATCTGTGTCATTTTATAGTATATTCGAAAGTTGAGAGCCTTGTCATTCATGTGCCGAGAGACACCGAGCATATTCAGGCACTTGTAGACAGGCTGCAGTATGTCTACTTCAAAAGGGTACTACCTAAGCTTGTGCAGATTAGCAAGGCTTGAAAGTATGTTGGTGTTCATAGGTTTTTTTCGTTGTTGATCACTTCCATTCAGTGGGAGGGGGGATACTTAGAAGAAAAGCTATTCAGTACTTTGTAATATTTACGAATTGCAATATATTAAAAAATTAAATTATGGGGTTTTACGTGTCAAAACCACTTTCTGATTACGAGGCACGCCGTAGTGGAGGACTCCGGAAATTTCAACCACCTGGGGTTCTTTAACGTGCACGAAAATCTAAGTACACGGGTGCTTTCGCATTTCGCTTCTATCGAAATGCGGCCGCCGTGAATTGCAATATATGTAGCAGCAATTAAGCAATTGTTAATTATATTTACTGTTCAATGTCTGCTAAGGAAAGTATAGCAAATTGTGAGAACTGAAATGGCAAGAGTTTTTGAAGCATCGAAGAAGCAAAATGAGGAGTTCAAGTTTGGTTCTAGGTTTTGCAGCATATGCATAAATGGCCAGCTGCAAATTTTGCTTGTATTCTGTCATTTAGTGCTTTTGGATGTCTAGTCATGGAGTTTCATTTTTTACTCTACAACCTGTGATGTTTTCTCTGCAAATGACACCTTTACAAGTGTCTACAGTGCACATGTTGCAAAAAAGAGAAGAAAGCTGTTGATCCTTTTTTTAAGCAACTATTTATTTTGCATTCTTCGAAAAGCTAGTCACACAGCAGCTCATAATTCCTGAAGAGCTTGTTTGCAGTCACTCTAAAGTACTTGAGCGAATACAAGTAGTTTTTTACTTGAAAATTAGTGCTTCTGTGTTTATAACTGGTCCTTTGTACCTGATATACTTGGCTGCTTTTTTTTTTTACTTGTCAGTACACGTATCACACCTATAAACATACCACAATAAACATTCCTCCTGTAAATGTGTGTCTGCGTTTTGCTATGTGATATTCAATATTTACTATTTGTTAGAAAATGTTGATATTCGCCCTCCTCTCAACTTTCATATGTCTCTTAACTGAATGTGTACACATCACTTCCATTTGTATAGGTTGTCTGCAAATAAATGTATGCCACATGCGAGGCTCTCGCATGCTCGTATATTTGCCACCTGCTCTCGGTTCACATTCTTCACGTCTTTGTGGTTGCAATGCCCACAAGTTCACAGCTGTACTTAGTCACACATAGCAATGTACACGACAAAGTGATGAAAAAATAAAAAAAAAATAACCATCACGCCTATTTGACCCAACAGCGCATACTATAGACAGTATGTATAATTGAACAGCTGATGATGTCGCACAAATTAAGTGGAAAATACACCAAAAGAGATTGTTCTGTTAAAGTAACATTAACATTCGCCAGTTTGTGTTCCGTTAACCATAGCAATATGTGTCTGATCAACACTGATAGGTTAGTGAGGGCTAGGATTCACCTCAATTTGAACAGGGAAAGATTAAAATTGGTCAAGAAGAAACAAGCCAATCTAGATGCAGTAAGGGTAAAAGCAGACCAATTCAGGCTGGTAGTTGCAAACAAATATGCAGCCTTAGAACAGAGATGAAGATGACATAGAGCTAATGAATGAAACCGTTACGAGGATGGCTTCAGAGGCAGCAATTGAAGTGGGAGGCAAGGCACCAAGGCAACCAGTAGGCAAGCTCTCCCAAGTAACAAAGGACCTAATAAAGAAGCGACAAAGAATGAAAGTGTCCAACTCAAGAGATAAGATAGAATTTGCGAAACTGTCAAAACTGATCAACAAGGCGAAAATAATTGATTCGAAATTATAACGCGATAAAGACTGAAAAAAGCCGTAAAAGATGGACGCAGCATGAAATCGGTGAAGGAAGCTTGGCGTAGGTCAAACCAAGATGTATGCACTAAAAGATAAGCAGGGTAATGGCACCAGCAATCTCGAAGTTATAGTAAAAGCAGCAAAAGAATACAAATGGGTTGGAGCACATGCCAGATCCTGGCTGGAAGCTTACCATTATCATTAAAAAGAAAGGTATACAATCAGCGCATTCTACCGGTGCTAACATATGGGCAGAAACGTGAAGACTGACAAAGAAGCTTGCGAACAAGTTGAGGAACGCGCAAAGAGCGATGGAACGAAGAATGTTAGGCATATAGTTAAGAGACAGGAAGATAGTGGTGTGGATCAGAGAGCAAACAAAGATACCGAATATACTTATTGACATTATTAGAAAAATTTGAGCTGGGCACATCATGTAATGCGTAGGTTAGAAAACCGGTAGACCATTAGGGTTGCAGAATGGGTGCGAAGAGAAAGGAAGCTCAGTCGAGTACGGGAGAAGTATAGCTGGGGTGATGAAATTAAGAAATTCGCAGGCACTAGTTGAAATCGGCTGGCACAGGACAGGGATAATTGAAAAGTCGCAGGGATAGACCTTCGTCCTGCAGTGGACATAAAATAGGATTGCAATGATGAGGATGAATTGTGTCAGCTTTGCAAGCGTGCTTACTGAAATTTATCATCAGCCAGTATTGGTGCGCACAAGTTAGTTAGCCCACACGCAACTGTGAACAGCTCATTGATATAAGGCAGCATTTCCCAGGACAGAGTTGAGTTGAAGAGCTTAAATATTTTAACTCGTTGTATTGCTCGTTCTACATGAACCCGTGCCCTAGCAATATCAGCTGTCCTAAGGGCATCATTGCGGTCAAACTGGCAGTCCTTTTTAGCAAAAGGTGGCCGAATTACGCCAATTGCACGGGCAGTGCACAAGTCATCAATGAAAAAACCCCTATCGACCATAATGTCATCTGTGAATGACTCGAACTTCTCCAGTATTGCACACTCAGCTGTAATGGCTTTGTCTGAGGCTCGTCCACCAAATGCTTCACTGATGAATGTTATTGTGCCAGCTGGACTTACACATATGAGAAATTTTACAGTGTAAGTCGACTTGTATTGTGAATATGTCAGTAGCTGACATTTCACACAGCGAGATCTTTCAACTGGGATTTCTGTGCAATCTACAACACCTCGCACTCTCGGATACTGTTTAAAGTGCGAAGGCATATTGTTTAAAATTTCCTCCTTTGAAGGCCACTCAATGGCAGCTTTCAGCACTGCAGCAGCAAGAGGCAGTGTGTGCACAAAATATCTGTGTATGGACGAAATGCTGCATTGAAAAAGTACACTGAGACAGGAAAATGACATAGCCTGTTTCAGAACTATGAACACCAAAATAACTCTGTCCCTCACAGAAGCTTCCATCCTATTTGCCGCCTCATACTTCTCTACGAGTGAAACAATCTTGTTTAGAAGTGCATGAGAAGGTACGCCAGTCAAAGTGTTTAGGTGAGCATCAGAAAGAAGCACGTCCGAAATCCTAAATTTTTGTGTGAAGTCCAGTGAGTTCACTTGAACGGATTTGTTTAGCTCAGGTGTGTGGCCCAGCTCTTGAAGTTCAACAAGTGCCCTTGCAGCGTCTCGTTCTGTAACGCAAGAAAAAATTTAGAGCGAAATTGGTACAGTTTTAAGCAAAAAGTTACCTGCTGTTGTTCGTGAGCAAGAGCTTGAAAGGGGGGGAAGCCAATCCTGCACAGGTGGGTCTGCAATACAATGATGGTGAACTAAATCCTTCATAAAACCATGTGAAGTGTCCTACAACACGGTGTATTCAGTCCTACGGCAAAATAAAACAAGATGCATTGCACTGGCTTGCCTTTGCTCTAAAATTCAAGAGCAGAGAGAGAAAGTATCAGATGCGAAAGGCGGGGAGGTTGGCAGGGAGGTTACCTGGAAGGTAAACATCCACTTTGCTAACCTGGTGCACAGGTGAAAGGGTAAGGGGGGTGCCGAAATATTACAAAGAAAAGCACAAAAAGTGAGAAAGATCATAGAAAAAAACACATTCACACACACAGAACACTATTGCATCAGAGTCACTCCAGTAGGTTACTTGCCTAAGGTGACATTAGAAAAGCCTTAGTCTCTTAATAGTAGAACGTGTATTTATCTAGGTGCCCAAAATCTTTCGGCGATACCACTCTCGATATATTGCCCTTTGCAGTTGCACAACCGGACTCGCCTTGTTTGGTGAAACGGCAAACTTAAACATGCGGTAACGCCTATGCATCATCAAAACTTGGGTGCGAAGGTCGGAAAAAAAATTCTCACCATTGTATTCACTTTCTTCCAAATTATCAGGAAGCTCGCATGCGCAATCTTCATTAATGACGACTTCAGATACGTCGTCCTGTTGGCCCTCGTTTCCTGCAACATTGTTAGGTCAATAGAAGAGATGCTTTAAGACCAAGCAAAACAAATACAAGATCACAAACGCTTGCGCAGTACCTCCGATCGGTACACAACTTTCACTACAGCCAAAAAAAGTAGCGAACGCCTTGCACATTGACCGCCTGTTTGATTTTCACACAGAACGACTAAGAACAGATGCAGAATACGTTCGCTAGTGTGAAATGCTCACTACGCAGCGTCAGGCACCGTCGAGGAATATTTACCGAAACAGCGCGAGTGCAGGCAGAACATTTAATAAACGGTGACACTTGCGTACTTAAACTTACCTTGAGAATCTGTGGGGGGCTTTCTTCGGGGAACCCTAGGCCTCACACTTGCTTCGTGGGAGCGCATAGGGATCTTTTGCGAAGGCACGGCGTTTCTTTTCAGCCGCTTTCGTAAGGGCTTCAACCCGTCTTTAAGGCAAAATTTCACAATCAGCTCACCACAAGAATAAAATGAAATCATTGAGAGCATCGCAACAGTCAATTACTCACCAAGGTGGCCCCAAAAGAAGTCGTCTTTGTTAAAATGATCGCTACATACGACCATTTCTTCGCTCACTTGCTTCCCGATGCGGAGCTTGATCGCCCACAACTTCCTCCGTTTTTTATCTTTTGGAAAGTGGTGCAGGCTCACTTTTCCGGAAATTGCACGATTTGTGCATTGCGGCACACTGCACATGCGGTTGCTCTTCGCTCGTCGACTGTTTTCTTCCATAACGAAGAGCACAAGTACGCCAACGCAGCTGCAGAAACCGCGTGAGCGAGAAATCCATCACCCCCTCCCGGCTTCCGAAAAGATCCGCGCGGCGGCGCTAGCGTTTCTGGAAAGCGCGAATATGCAATGCGATATGATATGCGGGCTATACTGCCACATAATTCTATCACTAAGGTAGCTCACACCAGTTACATTTGTGACAAAATTATTCCTCGGAATTTCGACAATGGCTGCCCACAAACAAATGCCATGAAACAAAACACCGACAACGCATGTAATTTATCTGTGAGTCTTAAATTTTAGAACTGCGAAGCAATAACAGCGATCAAACCTGAAAATAATTTTATTTCATTAGCGCGGCTGCGCACTACCTTCGGGATCGGCCCAGAAAAGCCACTTGAAACATACCCGATACGGAAAAGTGGTTTTAATTCCTTAAGAAAGACATTGGCTTTCATATTGTTGTCACATGTTACATGTTACGTTTAACGATGTTGCATGTAACCCCTATTTAATACCCTCCAACGGAGGGCCTTTAGGGTTTACTGAAGTAAAATTTAAACGAAACATAGAAAATGGATGAAATTGTCCAATGGCGGAATTCAAACAGAGTTCACTTAACGCATCAGCTCTTTTTTACTCAGGTTGCATACGTTTACTCCAATTCGTACTGCCACTACAGCTACGAACATTACACTTCGTGTAACCATGGTTACCGCAATAATTGCAATTGGCCCTTATGGTGAAACTGTGGTATTTTTTTTTAAAGAATTACGAAAGTCACTCATTCACCGCAACAGTCGCCTGAAAACATTGAAAACGACGATTTGAAGGGTCTGACAACCAAACTTTGTGGTACTCGTTGTTTTAGTGCAACGGAAAGCTTACTGGTCTGAGTGTCCAATCACATAGTGGTAACGCGCAAAACGCCGTGGCACATTTTTTAGTGAAAATTTTCCGATATATGCCTTGACGATCTTGTGCTCGCTAAACATGCTGGAAACAGCGATGGGCGAGTGCAGTAGCAATTATACGCTCGCATTGGTGGGAAGCAGACAAGTGCGGCTCTTGCTGACGAAGGCAGTGAAGTAGCCACATATATATATATATATATATATATATGTATGTATATATATATATGTATATATGTATGTATATATATATGTATGTATATATATATATGTATATATGTATGTATATATATATATGTATGTATATATATATATATGTATATATGTATGTATATATATATATATATATATATACACATATATATATATATATATATATATATATATGTATATATATGTATGTCTTGATGAAACCACGCTGGCCCCGGTAGTAAAATCATAGAGAAAGGAATACAACAAGAGCGGACACTCCTATAGAGGCCAGCGGCCCATTGACTGCGGTGCACCAAGCAGTCGGCGTTAATGCCTCAACCACACTTTCGGTTTTGTGCGCGCGCGTTTTGAATACTCGCTGGTACGCGTCACGCCGGCTCCGCTGCTTTCCTTATTTTTTTTTTTTTTTTTGCTTCTACAGCTCAACCGCGCGCGCTCTTCGCGCGAAATCGTTTTATTGTGAAGTAAAATCGATTGCGAACGATCTTCAGAAGCCGCCATCGAATATGTGCCACGTGCAATTTCATAAAGACGCAAGACGCCTTGCGTAATGAGGAAATGTTTATTTGTATTCTTTATAAATGCTCCTTGCGGGCTTTCTGTGCAGTCATCCAACGTTGTGGCACCAGGTAAGCAGCAGCAGTTTCCGTAGGAAGCTCCACCAGACGACATCAGTTGAAAAAATTAAATTACATGCAAGTGTTATTTTGGCATTAACATGCAAGAATTATGCGTGTAGAGGCGAAGCGTGAGACAGTGGTGAATGGGCGGCATTACAAACAAAAGCAGTTCGCTTTTACACACACGGCGTAGAATATACCCGACTCATCCCTAACAATACCGTACATACCACGAAAACATTCTATTTCCAAGCATTCCCCTCTTCCGGGACCTTATTTCCAGCACTTTAATGGCACAAATACACGGGCTACTTCGCGTTTCCAGAATTTGGCTACGTACGACAAATTCTACGAATAGGCTACGAATATAGTAAGCTACAAATACACAGAGGCGGCCACAACACAGGCTCTCAACCAGACCATGCTGGACGCTCGCATAATTCCTTCTCAGGGTGTCTACGAAATTGACATTTCCCAATTCCCTCAGTTTTCCAGGTTTTCCCTGAGTGCCTTTGCCAAATTACCTGAGCGACACAGAACTTTGTTTTATGTCGAGAGACGGGCTGACACCATGTCGCACAATGGTGTCACTCTCTAGTAAGCACGCTAAAAAATAAAAAAAACGACTTAATCCAGCTTGAATAGTAAGGGGTAGCGCTTATTTTATTCAAAAAGAAAACAGAAGGGAGGAGTTAGTAAAATGCACAGCGAAAAAAACATATATTGGAAGAAAATGCGTAAAGCTCACAGTGAGACATTCTCAAATAAAAATGAAAACGAGATGCATACAGATTGTGGGGTTCTCACACCCGTGCTCTTGGGACAAAGGAACGACAACACAGTAGTGCAAACAATTACAAGGGCATTTATTGCATCTTTCATAGATCAATGCCTGCTAGCCGAGTTGCTATCCACAAAACATGCCGATGGGCGCGCGACAAATCTAGAAGTCCGACTCACCGCGAACGGTTTGCGAGCGAATATGTTCGCCCCATGCTGGATCCCAACGCCTGGTCGTTCGCGCGTACTGTCACGCGAATGGTGGCGCATTCCAAGGCGGCCACGCGAGGCGGTCTCGCAGAAGCATGGGTCGGCGGCGCGCGGGATGTCCACGCTGTTCGCCGCCCCGCCGGGGAAGAGGTAGCCCGTCCTCCCCTGCACCCCTGGAGTTACTGTATATGCTACCGTAGGTAGCAGAGTTGCGCGTAGGTCCGCCATCTTGCCTGAGAAGCAACCAAGTCTATGCGGCGAAGCCGCACTCCGTTTTTGCAGGCGACATGTTTAGCGTATCGTCGATCGACCGTGGGCGCTTTTGCATCGCTGTGCACCGCTTTTTCGCCTAATCGCAAACAAAGCGCATCGAAACAGCTGACTGGATTAGATTGTGAAGAAAAAGGCGCTGCCCTTTTTTAGCGCGCGGCGTAGGGTGCAGCGCGTATATTAGTTGTTTTTTGGACTTGCATTCCCCTGTGCACTTTCTCCGCCCTAATAACGCATGGGCACTCGCGTATCTAGAATAGATTCTGTATTCTATATACGCCGATCAGATGCAGCATTCGTGAACCGCGACGGTAACGATTCGATCGCACCGAATAAACTTAGGGAATATGGTGATGTTGTTTTATAGATTCCGGAAATGCTACAAAAAGTTTTGTGCGAAAAAGCTACTTCACAAAGTAGTATAAGGTTCGAAATAACATAGCGTATTAAAAACTGGACAAACGTTAGTAATTGAGGTGAACAATCAGATACGTTAATAACTTTCATTCGCTTGAATACTGCTTGGCACTCAGGTTTTGTTTCAAGAGATAAATACGCTACTAAGAGCAGTGCAGTGCTCTTTTAGCATGTAAACAGTAACAAAAAGCACCGAGCCGCAACTACCTCTTTTTTTTTGCAATAAAATCACAATGCGAAATGCAGACAAAAAAACAAACACTAGTATATTCGCGTGCAAATATTTTGATATAGTGAGCTTTATCAAGTGGTGCTCTTTTACAAAGGGAACTGTACTAAATATAATGAGGCTCATACTTGCTTATGTGCCATAGCTCTCAACATGTAGCCAGTCTAAAATATTACTGGTCAATCAATGACCAACGATTGATATTTCGACTCTGGCACCCCATTAGATCTTGTGTAGGAACATATCCATCTACCAGCAAGCAACGGATATCAGCTACACCTGCAAGTGTGATTTCATTATGTGCCTTTTCACTGCAGGGATTCCAAAAGTAGCCTTCTGTGGGAGTGTAGCGAAAGTTTTTCTCACAGGATTGACATAGCTACATTATAGGGAATAATTCAAAACACAGTCAGGCCCTTACCGTATGTTAAATGACGACATTCATTCCTCTTGCATCCTGGTTCACATAAGCTGTAGTAGATTAAATATCTTTACTTAGTAGTAACCTCTTTCATATTCAGAAACAACCCAAGCCGTGCATAATCATGAAAATGTGAGCTGGCTTTTTTACGACACTTCTGTGAAAGCAGTGTGGTGCATCACATGCAGAAAACTGGTAATTCCAGCTAAATCTTCTGTATAACTCTACGTGCTTGCATTATTTAAAAATATGCAGACTTGCAGTAGCTTTTAATATTCCAGCTGTGAATTTTTTTAGCACAGCCCAAAAAGCACGTAGCTGTTAGTCAAGCAATTTCGTCTCATACACACTTGACGCAATAGGCAGTTGGCTGAAAATTTGTTTGTTCAGGTGTCTTTACCTGAACACCCTTCACTAGTTTTACAAAGGAAGAAAAACAATTACTGCAGTAAGGTGTCACGAGGCAGGCCGACGAAACAAACGTGAGATGCGCTGCGCACGTTGCGTTGTTGCTACGCAGCTAGCACGCACGTGGACAGCGAACGGCAAGATCGGCCGGATTGGATTTGAATTTGACTGGCGACAACTTGTGTCAATCCAGTTCGCTGCAGCGGCGGCGTCGGGAAATACAAAAATTGGCCCGAACATCTGCTTCTCCGCAATGCACGGTTGCTTGGCTACCACGTGATGACGTTCTGCCAATAGAGGCGCTAGCGGCGTGATAAAACAGACGCGCAACTCTGCTACCTGCGGTAGCACATATAGTAACTCTATGCACCCCCAAGTAACCCTGCCGTGAGGCGGCGTTAGCAACGCAACACTCGCACTGCGCCCCAACCACATCGACCGCCGCGGGCATCACGCAGGCCACGCGGCGTAGCCGGAATACAGGAGACGCGCTATGTGGAAAAAACATCAGGGGAGGCGCGAGGGTCGCGCATCCCCACAAGATGCAAATATTTTTGAAGATTAGGTATTTGCTGGAGACTCCATACAGAAGGTAAGCCAAGGCGGGAGAATGGCTTTGAATTTTATAGTGACCCATCGTAAATATATAGTAACTAATATTCATTAATTGTAAAGTGAGTCGTGCTACGTTTCTTCAACAAATATATTCAATCATCCGCTCAATTTACTTGCAAAGGCTAATTATTGGTCCCAAGCATTACAACAAGGGAAGAAATAATCTTTTGCGATTACTACCGAAACCCCCCACTTCGCTTTCACGAAGGCATTAACCTCTTTGAAGGGACGACCGAGAGGGCAATGCCTTCGTGAAAGCGCTCGTTTGAAGGGATACATTTCACTGAGTAGTGGAATGGGTGTACCTTAAGAAAGCAGAACGTGCAATTTACTCAAAGCCTAATGTTCACTGTAGATCCCTTGTAACCACTACGCCTTAATGGCAAAAATAAGTTGCGTTCGCAAATGTTATGCCGTGACCGTAGGGGATATTACGAGATTCGCAGTTTGTTTCTCCGGTGTCCTTGGTGAGCTAAACAAGGCACCTTGTTTATTTCTAGGGGAAATTAGGGGTATGGCATGGATAAGCTGTTGGCAATGCTTCAAATGGGTGGGTTAAATGCACATTTTCAAGTAGAATAGGTATGCAAGTGGTCCATAGCCTTATTTGTCTGTTTTACGAGCGGTGTAAGACTTAGACTGCTGCGCTTGCATAATTACAATAACAAGTGAGATAAAATTGTGCGAACATAAGAGGAGCAATACGCCAAGTTTATGTGCGATGGTAAATGCATTTTGATCAAATACAGCATCAAAAAATTGTGAACAAGTGTTTGAAATTATCACGCTACTGCTATTGTCCCAAGAGAGTTTATGATACTTTATACTTTGAAGGAATAGGCAGCATTTCAAGTGGAATGTGTTGCATAATTTTAATATTTCTGGGTTATTGAGAAGTCTTATGAATAATCATTGAACCCTCATTTTTTTGTACTTGCTTTGTCATGCTTGATATATTAGTTTCGGCTGGTATCCTCACTGAACTAAAGAAGGCAGCTTCCTTACGTTTGGTGACGGTAAGTACAAATTCATGGGTGATGTCGACATGAAGTTCAATATTGATAGCTTTCGTAATAAATTACGTATGCAAGCACTCCAGCGTGTTTGAGCGTGCCTAAAGAGAGCGGAAGAATTGAGCCCGCTGCTCTGGCAGCACTATAAAAGCCGCCAAGACCAAATTTAGCGAAAATTGGTGGTGCCCAATGGAAACTTCCTGTGCGAAGTGGTTGGATCAAATACAGCTTTTGTAAAAAAATTCCTATTCAAGCATGTGATATGGCCGCTATCAACTATCGTTCCCGGTGTCCCGACATAGCTGTAGTTTACAACAGGCTCATATATTGTGGAAAGTGGAGGGGGCCATTGTAACTGCAATGTGTGACAAAATGTTTACGTTCCTGGTCCGGCTAAAAGCGTAAATAATAATGAGCCGTCGTTTTTCTTTGCTTATTTTCACGTGTCATGACACCTTCCGTCCTTGTTACAGCGATGTCCCCCATGAACTAAACAATACATTTTGTTTATATTTGGCGAAAATAAAGGGCGCATTATCACCAATATGAAGGCAAACTTCCAAGATAGAGAACTGATTATGATATTTTTGGTATATTACGCATGTCAGCTATTCGGAGCTTTATGAATGTGTTTTGCGAACACAGAATTTATCCCATTGCCCTGGAATAACTGTGAACTCAACAGATATCAAATCTAGTGGAAATTGAGTGCGTGGGAAGGGTAGTGGGGAGGGGGGGCCATATAAGGCAATAAAGCATTGCATACCCCTCCCCCCCCTCAGAAGTTGTAGTGGTGCATATCATATTGACCGCAAAAAAGACGGGGACAGAGGGAGAGAACACATAAACAGCACGGGCGGTATGTGTGCTGTTACCGCCCGTGCTGTTTATGTGTTCTCTCCCTCTGTCCCCGTCTTTTTTGCGGTCAATATGATATGCAGTAAATACCAACTAGGTCAAAGTGAAGTTCTTTTGCAGTGGTGGTGTTTAACAGGTTCGCTGGCCGTTCACTGTCGCAGGGCCGAGATGGCGAGTCCACTTTTTTAATGTGTGAATATTGCAAGTAATTTATGGTGATTGTACGTCGCCGCCTATAACGTCGACAGTACTATTACCTAAACTAGCGATACACTTATCTCGTAGACTTAAACAGCAAATACAATTCCTTGCTGAATTATTTAAATTCTTTTTAGCAAATGTGCCTTTTTATGTATGCTGTACTGCTACGACTGGGTGCGATCCGAGACCACTGTGGGTGCACTCATTGCCTTTTGCCCCTGTATCATCTTGAGATGTTATATAGTTGCAAGAGATAAATGCGAATTGAGCTCATTTTTCGGGCCCCTATGGTTCACCATGTGGGATGAATAGGTCCCTGTCGGTTGTTGCGTTTCGCCTGCGACACGTGGTTTTGCCGGCGCGACTGCGGCGGGGCGGCAGACATTTTGGCCCGATCGTCGTCGCCGCAACGCTCATCGGCAGGTGTTTCCAGGCGCGACTGCGGCGATGCGACCGCAAAGGATCACCCTCGCATTCCAGTCATTGTGCCAGAACCAGGCGATGCGAAAGCAGGGATCATCCTCTCATTACAGTCATTGTGCCCGACCGGCAGCGCTACAACAGGGTGCTACGAGATCGTGCTCGACATGGTGCTACGGCAGCGCTACAACAGGGTGCTACGAGATCGTGCTCGACATGGTGCTACGGCAGCGCTACGACAGGGTGCTACGAGATCGTGCTCGACATGGTGCTACGGCAGCGCTACGACAGTGTGCGTCACCATTAGCCCATTGTACATTCACGTGCTCGTCTTTTGAGGGGTTCCTTCTTGCCCTCAACTGCGAGAGTATAAAAACAGCTGCCCCCGGACGCCAAAAAGGAGGGCTCCGATTTCTTCTGTTGAGTGAAGTGCTCTCCCGTCTCTCTACTTCGGTCAACCTGACCGCCAACTCTTTGCGATGTTAAAATAAACAAGTTGTTTTGTTGTTACCAGTCGACTCATGCTTTGCCGGGACCTTCGGATGCTTCCAGTTGTACCCCAGGCCGCCAGGCCAACGCTACCCTTGGGGCTTGCGACCCAGGTACAACCACGGGCGTCAGCGCCGAGTTCCCAACAGATCGTACCAGCGGTGCGATCCAAACATCTGGTTGGCAGCGGTGAGATCGCCTACGACTTCAAACAACTGTCTGCCAGCGGTGAGATCGCGACAACGGAGGCCAGCAGCGAAGAGATGCAGTTGACTGTAGGCTGAGCAGCTCAACGACGATCCGGGAGCAGTGCAACGAGCCCTGTGTGACGACTGGTTGCCTGCAGCGGAACGACTGCGCGGAATTCCTGCCTGCGAGGTTTGGTGAGTGCGGGACTTTCTTCTTCTGAGCTTTGCCAGGCTTTTGTTAGTGTCAGAAACAGAGCTGGTAATTGTGGTTGTCGTTGCTGCCGGGTTAGTTTGCGGCAAGACAATAGTAAGCAGTAGAGAAAGCAGCATTCAGAGCAGCCATGGATTTGAAGTCGTTGCGCAAACCGAAATTGTTGGAGCTTGCAAGAGAGTTGGGTCTGGATGTCTCAGACAAACTAAGAAAACCTGAACTGCTAAAGGCTATTCTTGAGTTAGAGGCTGAGGATGACGAGCTGTCGGAATGCCTTGAGACCATTGAAGAGAGGGAGACTGCAAAAAGACAGGAGCGCGAACTTAAAGAGCAAAAAGAAAAAGAAGAGCGTGAACGTAAAGAACAGAAAGAAAAAGAAGAGCGTGAACGTAAAGAACAGAAAGAGCGAGAGCAACAAGAGCGTGACCGTCAACACGCTTTGGAAATGAAGCGTCTTGAGGTAGAGATGGAACGCGCTCGTAATGGAAGTCAGGCACACGGTGCAGGAGAACGCGTATTGTTCAAAATGACTGACCTGATGCGGCCGTTTAAGCTTGGAGAGGACATTGGTTTGTTCCTGGTTAACTTTGAGCGAACGTGCGAGAAGCAGGGGTTCTCTCGGGAAACGTGGCCACAGCGCTTGCTCACTTTGTTACCCGGCGAGGCGGCCGACGTAGTCGCTCGCTTGGATAGAGAGGAAGCAGAGGATTTCGACAAAGTAAAATCGAGTCTGCTAAAAAAGTACCGGCTGTCTGCGGAGGCGTTCCGTCGGAAGTTTCGGGAAAATGAGAAAGGCAGAAGTGAGTCATATACAGAGTTTGCGTATAGGCTTATGTCGAACATGCAGGAGTGGCTCAAAGAAGAGAAAGCGTTTGGTGACCACGATAAAGTTCTGCAGTGTTTCGGGCTAGAACAGTTTTATAGTCGGTTACCGGAGAACGTGCGATACTGGGTCTTGGATAGGCCAGACGTTTGTACGGTGGCTAAAGCCGCTGAGCTAGCCGAGGAGTTTGTGACGCGTCGGGCTCGCGGAGCTAAGGACGGTCAAAAGGGTGAATTTGGCTCCAAGTTTGAGAGGCCAAGGTTCACGCCCATGAGATTTAAGGGGGACACGCGTAGTGAGGATGCGAGTGAAAGCAGTCCGACCAAACGTAAAGAGACGGCGGCAGCCAAACGCAGAAAGCGGTTCGAGATGAGGCGAGCGCGCGTTTGTTATACGTGCCAGAAGCCGGGTCACTTTTCGGCGCAGTGTCCGGAAACAACACCAAAAGTTGTGTTTTTTTCAATAGGCAGCACTGACGAGAACATGAAGCTTCTCGAGCCTTACATGCGAAACCTCCTCGTGAACGGGAAAGAGTGCCGAGTGCTTCGCGATTCCGCAGCTACAATGGATGTAGTTCACCCGTCTTACGTAGAACCCCATATGTTCACGGGCGAGTGCGCGTGGATCAAGCAAGCCGTGGAAGCTCATAGCGTGTGTCTGCCAGTAGCAAAGGTGCTTATTGAAGGACCTTTCGGAGCGCTTGAGACGGAGGCGGCAGTGTCATCTATGCTGCCACCCCAGTACCCGTACCTATTTTCAAACAGGTCCGATCACCTCCTGCGCGAGAAGGGGCTTTTGTTTGGTGAAGCTAGTGTTCAGGCCTTAACCAGATCGAAGGTTCGGGAGCTCGCTGCAAAGGCGGTAGTTGCGGGGCCGACGTTATCAAACAACGAAAAAGGGTCAGAGGCGCAGCAAGCTGATATTCAGAGCACGCCCGAACTGAATAAACTTGAGTCTGTAACGTTAAAGGCACCAGATACCGGAGAGGAAAATCCCGATGCGGGAAAGTTAGAAGAGCTATCTACTGATTTGCTCATCGCGCCTACGTCAGACGGACTTGATAGGTTGCTAAAAGTCAGCCGGTCGGCTTTGATAGCCGAGCAAAAGAAGGATGGTAGCCTAGAAAACATACGCTGCAATGTCAAGGAAGGTATCGCCAGGAAAAATGCGCGTTTTGTGGAAAGAGGTGGAGTCCTGTACCGGAAGTATCTAGACCGCAGAGGAGTGGAGTTCGATCAGCTGATCGTGCCTCAATGCTATCGTCAGGATCTGTTGCGCTTGTCACACGGGGGTTCGTGGTCCGGACACCTAGGAGTTAAGAAAACTAAGGACCGTCTCTTGCAAGAGTACTATTGGCCAGGGTGTTTTCGGGACGCAGACCACTTCGTGAGGTCATGTGACACCTGTCAGCGGGTGGGCAAACCAGGGGACAAATCGAGGGCGCCGTTGAAATTGGTACCTATCATTACGGAGCCTTTTAGACGGCTCGTTATTGATACAGTGGGACCTCTGCCGGTAACAGCCACGGGGTACAGACACATTTTGACTGTGATCTGCCCAGCGACAAAGTTCCCTGAAGCAGTGCCGCTTAAAGAACTCAGCTCAGTTGAGATAGTCAATGCACTACTGTCCATATTTGCGCGAGTTGGTTTTCCTGCGGAAATCCAATCAGATCAGGGCACAGTGTTTACTAGCGCTTTGACGACAACTTTTCTCGAAAGGTGTGGGATAAAGCTGCTACACAGCTCAGTGTACCACCCACAGTCGAATTCCGTTGAGGAGCTCCACTCCGTCATGAAGCGCGTGTTGAGAGCGTTGTGTTTTGAACATCGAACTGACTGGGAGCTGTGTCTGCCTGGGGTGATGTTTGCTTTAAGGACCGCGCCGCATGCGGCTACGGGGTTTTCGCCAGCTGAACTGGTGTACGGTCGCTCGCTTCGATCTCCGCTTCGCATGCTTCGAGAATCATGGGAAGGTAGGGGCGACGACCCAGTCGTGGTGGAGTACGTGCTTAAGCTCCTCGAACGCTTAAGAAGGGCACAGGAGTTGTCAGGTGAAGCAATGACAAAGGCCCAGCAGAGGGCCAAGGTTTATTATGATCGGACAGCCAGGGCCCGTCGTTTTGAGGTTGGCGATGAGGTCATGATATTGCGCACATCGCTAAACAACAAACTAGACGTGCAGTGGGAGGGCCCAGCACGAATTGTTCAGAAACTGTCGGACGTTAACTACGTGGTAAGTCTGCCAGGAAAGCGGAAAGCACAGCAAGTTTACCACTGTAATCTGCTCAAACCTTATAGACAAAGGGAAGCAGTGGTGTGCATGATGGTAAACGTTCCTGAAGAGCTTCCGGTCGAGCTTCCGGGACTAGGCTCAGTGACGAACAGGGAAGACACCGGTCAAGTCATTAGTGACCTTATCAGTAAAGCACCGCTGTCGCCCGAGCAGAAAACCGAACTACACCAGCTATTACAAGAGTTTCAAGGTCTGTTCTCTGAGAGGCCTGGTAGGACTTCTGTACTTACTCATGATATAGAACTTACCTCCCCAGAGCCAGTACGATCCAAGGCGTATCGGGTGTCACCCCGCCAGAGCGATATTATGGAGGCTGAGGTAAAGAAAATGCTACAGCTCGGTGTTATTGAGGCAGGTGAGAGTGATTATACCTCCCCTTTGATTTTAGTTGAGGTACCGGGCAAGGAACCTCGTCCTTGCGTCGACTACCGCAGGCTTAATTCCATCACTAAGGATCAAATTTATCCGATCCCTAACATCGAGGAGCGCCTTGAGAAAGTTAGTAGCGCTCAGTTTATTTCCACCCTAGATCTTGTCAGGGGTTATTGGCAGGTTCCACTTACAGAAGAGGCTAGTAGGTATGCGGCGTTCATTTCACCAATGGGAACATTCCGTCCTAAAGTGTTGAGTTTTGGTTTGAAGAACGCGCCATACTGTTTTTCAAGCCTCATGGATAAAGTGTTGCGGGGACAGCAAGAATTCGCTTTACCGTATCTAGACGACGTAGCGATATTCTCCGCATCCTGGTCTGAGCATATGACACACTTGCGGGCAGTGCTAACCCGCCTGCGCGAAGCGGGCTTGACAGTCAAGGCTCCTAAGTGCCAGTTAGCACAGGCCGAGGTTGTCTACCTCGGTCACGTGATTGGTCAGGGTCGTCGCCGCCCCTCTGAAATAAAAGTGGCCGCTGTGCGAGACTTTCCGCAACCGCGCACGAAGACCGATATTCGGTCGTTCTTAGGTGTCGCCGGCTACTATCAGAGGTACATCCCCAGGTACTCTGATATCGCGGCTCCCCTGACGGATGCTCTAAGAAAGACAGAGCCTCAAACAGTCGTCTGGGACGAGACAAAGGAAAGAGCTTTTAGCGCCCTAAAGAGTGCCCTAACAAGCCAGCCTGTGCTACGATCGCCAGACTATACAAAAGGGTTCATTGTTCAGTGCGATGCTAGTGAGCGAGGCATGGGCGTTGTACTGTGCCAACGGGAAAATGGAGAAGTAGAACACCCCGTCCTGTATGCTAGTCGTAAGCTGACCAGTCGTGAGCAGGCGTATAGCGCCACCGAGAAAGTGTGTGCATGTCTCGTGTGGGCCGTTCAGAAATTGTCATGCTATCTAGCCGGCTCGAGGTTTATCATTGAGACGGATCACTGCCCTCTCCAATGGCTGCAGACCATCTCTCCCAAAAATGGCCGCCTCCTGCGCTGGAGCCTCGCTTTACAACAATATTCCTTTGAGGTGCGTTACAAAAAGGGGAGTCTCAACGGTAACGCCGATGGCTTAAGTCGAAGCCCCTAACGTAGGAATCAGCCTCAAAATTGTTTGTTACTGATGTTTTTCTTCCTGAGGCAGGATTTTTTTTAACATATTGCTTTTGTTTAGTGTTTCAAAGTGATGATATGCTTTCTAGTGCAATTTTTCAATTTGTGGACGCGTTCTGAGTGATGCTAGACTACTGTAAGGAACTAGGCAGTGGTATAAAAAGGGGAAAGAGCCTGGCAGGGCTTAGTGAGGGTTGTGCCGTGCTTGCTGACTGAGCGGTTGAGTTTCAGCGTAGTTCTAACGCTTGCCGGGAACGAGAACAAAAATGTGAACTCTCCCGAAGTCACTTTGCAGTGTCCCGTGCGAACCTGAACGAGAGAACGAGGCCTTCTCTGTGCGCTGCGCTCAAGAAACGTCGAGGGACGCCCGACTTCGGTTATGAGCATCATCGAGCGACATCCCTCCGGACAGCGGATGCAGTCCCCTGTCCATCGGGATCTCCTTCCCCCGGCGGGGCGGTCTGTTGCGTTTCTCCTGCGACACGTGGTTTTGCCGGCGCGACTGCGGCGGGGCGGCAGACATTTTGGCCCGATCGTCGTCGCCGCAACGCTCATCGGCAGGTGTTTCCAGGCGCGACTGCGGCGATGCGACCGCAAAGGATCACCCTCGCATTCCAGTCATTGTGCCAGAACCAGGCGATGCGAAAGCAGGGATCATCCTCTCATTACAGTCATTGTGCCCGACCGGCAGCGCTACAACAGGGTGCTACGAGATCGTGCTCGACATGGTGCTACGGCAGCGCTACAACAGGGTGCTACGAGATCGTGCTCGACATGGTGCTACGGCAGCGCTACGACAGGGTGCTACGAGATCGTGCTCGACATGGTGCTACGGCAGCGCTACGACAGTGTGCGTCACCATTAGCCCATTGTACATTCACGTGCTCGTCTTTTGAGGGGTTCCTTCTTGCCCTCAACTGCGAGAGTATAAAAACAGCTGCCCCCGGACGCCAAAAAGGAGGGCTCCGATTTCTTCTGTTGAGTGAAGTGCTCTCCCGTCTCTCTACTTCGGTCAACCTGACCGCCAACTCTTTGCGATGTTAAAATAAACAAGTTGTTTTGTTGTTACCAGTCGACTCATGCTTTGCCGGGA
Source organism: Dermacentor variabilis (assembly GCF_050947875.1). Taxonomy (NCBI): domain Eukaryota; kingdom Metazoa; phylum Arthropoda; class Arachnida; order Ixodida; family Ixodidae; genus Dermacentor; species Dermacentor variabilis. Next base: position 81,216,636 of record NC_134577.1, on the reverse strand, counting down.
CCTTCGGATGCTTCCAGTTGTACCCCAGGCCGCCAGGCCAACGCTACCCTTGGGGCTTGCGACCCAGGTACAACCACGGGCGTCAGCGCCGAGTTCCCAACAGATCGTACCAGCGGTGCGATCCAAACACGGTTAAATATACTTATAACAGAAGCATTCCCAGGCTAGTTCACTTATTGTAATAGTAACTGGCAATATATATATATATATATATATATATATATATATATATATATATATATATATATATATATATATATATATAGAGTGAGAGAGAGAACGAAAGGTCAGACCGTCTGCGGTTTGCCCCCCTCCCCCCCCCACACACACACACTAGAGATAGTCGGTACGCCACTGCATTTCTTTTACTGCCGTAGAACATAAGAAAAAGCTCTAAGTGCCTGCCAGTACACTTATTAGGCACATCGGTGCTCATCCTGTGCCAAAAGGCAGCGGGTACACGCGTATCCCGTGACAATTGCCCCTTCCCACGCTTGTTGTGCTTCACCGCAATAATTTGCGCAAGCTTCACCGCGTAATACTACTGTAGTGAGGCGAAGCTGACTTTCGGCAACCGGAATTATGCAACGCGTCGTGCTTTCCGAGCTTCGAAGCCAATCGCGAGGAGCACAAAGGCGGAGTCGGTGCCATTGCTGATAGCGGCGAATTCTTTCAATGAAAAACACGGAACAGAACGGCAAGAAGCTTAATAGCGAACGCAGAAGCAGCTAGGCCTAGCGTTGCTGCGGTGGTGGCTACGGCTGCCGGCGGATCTGCGGGCGAGAGCGTTCGAGGAGCGACGGGGTAATCAAAACGGTGGCGGTGGTGGTGGTTTTATTAATGCCGTTTCGGATCTGCCATGACGGCAAAAAGTCCGGAAAATCGGATGGCGAAGGGTTCTTGCATCCGAAATTTCAGACGTTATTATACATAGACTCATATAGGGTACGTGGTGGTGCCGCGAAGCCGTCCGAATTATCGGGATTCCGGAAAGTCGGTCGTTGACTAAACACTGGCAACTCCTCCTACTCAAGCCAGCTTTACCCCGAATTTCTTTCCCTTTCAATAAAATTACGGCTAATTTTCCCTGATAGAAGCACAAATTCCCTGAGTTTTCCCCGAGTTTCCCCAGACTATTCAAAATCCCTGAGAATTCCCGGTTTTCCCGGTTGGTAGACACCCTGCTTCTACTCGCACTCAAGACAAATGCGTGGGTGCCATTCAGAAGACGGAATTTTCGAGTTACTATAGTTTGAGCTCCTTGGTGTTATCTTTTGCGCGTTCTGCCGGATCAAGCAACACACTCCCGTGTTATCACTGTTGACAGTTGCTCGTCGCGTTTTCGACAAGCGTGATTCCGAAATAAGGCTTAAATTGTTGCGGGGCCATAATTGTCACAATATTGTCGCATTATAAGATTCAGTCTGCGCCAAACTAACTTTGTCACCACGGCCGAGCTACTTTTCGCTGCGTCATGACAGACGCGGCGAGCGTGCTGCCGTGGTAACAAACAAAAAAAAAGAAGGAACCGAAAATAATTCTCAACAACGTTGGGTGTCAGGGAAAGCGCCAGGAACTTGTCTGGTCAGTGCATTAAAGCGCGAAACTGCGCACCACGGCCGAGCTGCTTTTCGCTAACCGCGTCACAGCGCCAGGCGCGCTCACTGCGCTTGAAAAGTGCCCCCAAAACTAACGAAATTAGTTACAATAATGTTGGGGGCCAGAGAAAGCGCCAAAACCTGTCGCAGTAAGATTCAGTATACCCGAAACTGCGTCACAGCATCCTGTGTGACTAGCGTGCCCAAAAACAACCGAAATAAGTTATATAAGAAATAAGTATTGGGGTTCATAGAAAGCGTCGCAAACATCTCCCAATACTATTCATTAATTAAAATTAACTGCGCCACGACGGCCACGCTGCTTTTCGTTAACTGCGTCACAAGTATAGCCTAGGTGCCGTGCCCTAAGCTTAGTTGCTTGAAATGCGTCGCCGAGTGCTGAACAAAGTGTCTCACCTTGCCATAGTCCAATAGTGCAGCGGTGCCATGTCGAAGGTCAGAAGGAACGCAAGTATTCGCTTGGATCCCACCAAACCAAGCTAAATCCAAAAAAAGAAAAGCAGGCAGACGGGTGAACCAACAGGCCAACGCTCAGATGCGCGGCCGGTCTGGATCGCGTTATTCGCCGATTCGCCTGTCGCTAGGCAACGGAAGTACGCCTCAAAGTTTTAATTTAATTTATACGCAGATATTTTTACTTTTTCCAGGAAAGAATAAAAATAAAACAATTTCTAATAATCTCACTTTACGTTCTCTTCTTGTTTTTCGATGCTCGCGGCAGCAAACGGCCAGCGTTAATACTATAGCGTGACGTATTTCCTGTTTCCACTTTTCGCCGAGTGCCCGCTCTTGTTATATTCATTTCTGTATGGTAAAATGAAGAAAAAAGAGTGCGACGTATACGTTGAATACCCACAGTAAATTGCACTGACGTTTCGGCTGGTGGACCAGCCTTTGACAA